>NC_030836.1:29039843-29341171 GCF_001704415.2 Capra hircus | reverse complement strand
GACACTCCACTTGGATGCAACTCTGTAGAGCAAGGTGTAGCTTCCTGCTCTTGACCGGGCCTGACCCCTTCGTGTGCGTGCTGGTTAACGTCATCCGCACCACTTCACCCAGCCCTTCCCTTTTTTCAGGTGGAAATAAAGCTCATGTCACCCACTACTGCGGACAAGAGCGACATGCTTTCACGGCTGTCCCAGCTGAGGGATGGAGAGAGCATTTAGAGAAAGCACATCAGTGCCTCGAGTCTTGGAATCCATTGATTACGATTATCTCTTGTTTTTTTTCTTTTTGGCCATGCCATGGATCCTCAGTATCTTAGTTCTCCAACCAGGGATCAAACTCATGCCCCCTGTATTAGAAGTGCTAAGTTTTAACCACTGGACTGCCAGGGAAGTCCTCTGGTTTTTATCTTTTTTTTAATAAACATCCCTTAAGTAGAAGTTAAAATTCTTAGCCCCCACGCAAAGCGCCAGCCGTCTTTTCCCACTAACCCCTTCAAATATTCTTGCTGTGAAATTTGGAAGTGAAAGGAAAAGGCTGTTTTCCTTTTGTGGGTCCCCAAGCCGTATGTGGGCTTGGGTGGCTTCGATATTAAGGAATGGTTTCTTGTGCAGGATCAGGAAAGAGGGTGGGGAAGGGCCTGGGAATCCGCGAGGCACCCTCCTCATAGCGGTCAGGCCCCTGAGCCTATCCAAGCCCTTCCTTGGTACCACTGCTTTGTCCAGATGTCTCACTGTAGAGTCAGGACTTGCAAGCATGGGGCCTGACGTGTGGTAGGTGCTCAAGAGGAATTTGCAAAGGCCATGAAATCTTGGATAGAGGTGACTTAGTATACCCAGGACAGCCCATCCCCTTGAGATGGAGCCTGGGGATCAATCTCACACAAAAAAAATAGAATGTATAGTCTCTGAAGTCCTTTCCAAGCTGCAGAATTCCCCACACATTGCTCAGAAAAGAAGTGCCCCTCCTTCTTTCTGTGACTCTCCAGCAGAGCCAGATGGTTGAAGATTAGAGTTTGAAAGGATCCTCAAAGTCCTGTTGATTTGAGCCTCTCCATTAACGAGTGAGGATACAGGGGCCCAGAAAGGATTAAGAGGTTCACCCAAGATCACACAGCCATATCCAGCAGCAGCTTCATGCCCTGAGAAGGCTCCAGATGGATGAACCTCACTGGTATATGGTATAAACCCCTCCATCCTTTCATAGTTAACTCACAAGCGACCCAAGTGTGGAGGGAGGGAATCGCACCCTGGAGTTTAGAGCTTCTTTAAATCCTTCTATGAGCAGGGTAAGGATGAACACATTTCCCAGTGGAGGAAGATCTTACAGACCCCAACCCAGAACTATTTCCTGATTGGGAGAATATTCCAAAATCTCCTCGCCATCCCACTCCAAAAATCTCACAGAAGGCACATGCGTAAGGAGTAAGCCCCTGAACCCGCATTTGCATTTCTTTGCCCACTCCCTGTGCCAGCCCCGACCATGGCGATGCGTGAAAACTCAGATGAATTTTGGAAATATATTAAGACGCAGTTATAGATTCCTTGCCTTTACCTGCTTCCTCCTTCCCCCTGGGTCCCTAGAATTAACATAAATGCCTTGGTCAGGAGAAGCTATGAAAATACTATCCATCTGGATCTAATTTTCAGAGCTGCTGGGCTACAAAGTGACCAGAGCTAAAGGTCTATTCATAAATTTTCTTCTTGGTGCCGCCTGCCTGAGCCCGAACTCTGCCGGCAGTCCGCCTGTCCTGACCAGATAACAGATGGGACCGCTCAGATTCTGCACACGCAGCACAGCTCTCTGGCTGACCAAGCTCCCTCTCTCTGCCCCTCCAAGCCAAATGTGGCCTTGTTTCCTTGAACTTCATTTGTCTGGGTCACCCGCCCTCCTGTACATCTTTGCGGGTGTGGCTGTCCAAGTCAGCTGAATACAGCCAAGTGCCATTGTCTGCACCTGCTTCTCTGGCTATTCAAGCCCTTGACTGCACTGCCCCATCCCAGCCTAAAAAAAAAAAAAATGCATTTGACTGTGTCACGTCTTAGTTGCGGCACTCAGGATCTTTTGTTGCAGGGCACAGGCTCTCTAGCTGTGGCACACAGGCATAGTTGCCCTGTGGCATGTGGGATCTTAGTTCCCCAACCAGGGATTGAACCCGAATCCCCTGCATTGCAAGGCAGATTCTTAACCACTAGACCACTGGGGAAGTTCTGACCATTTCTGTCTTTAATACTTTCCCCGGAGAGCAAGGAGGGCTAGAAGAGAAGGAAACTCAAGCCTGTTTAATATATTCCTTTCTATAATTTGTTGAGGAGCAGGTTACTGAAAATGGACTAAAATATCGAGTTCGAGACTTCAGGGTTAACTCAAAGCAATTGGGACACAAGACAGTGATTCAAACAGGAGCGAGTTCACGACATAACTAGTCAGTCGGCTGCTTTGCTAGTCTATTTAGGTAATAAATAAGGGAGGGACTCATTGCTATAGGTACAAGAAAAGAAATACTCCACCAGTTATCTGGCAAGATAACAGATTCCCTTAGTACCCTTAGGGCTGTGTTTATTATCTGTGTTTCGTCCTAGCTCTGTGCCTTAGACTTCCCTATGCTTCATCTAGCCAACCCTCTCCTCTCCCTAAACCTGTAGTAATGATCTGTTTACCCTCTCCATAATGTCGCCTTTTCCAGTGTTACATAAATGAAATCATACTGTGCGTAGTTTTCTCAGACTGGTTTCTTTCCCTTAACAGTTTATATCTAAGATTCACCCGTATGATGGACTGATACCTCATTTCTTTCTTTCTTTTTTTTTTTTTTTTGAGATTTTTTGATGTGGACCATTTTTAAAGTCTTTGCTGAATTTGTTACAGTATTGCTTCTGTATTATGTTTTTTGGCCCCAAAGTATGTGGGATCTTAACTCCTGGAAGAGGGATTGAACTCTCAACCCTTGCATTGGAAAGCAAAGTCTTACCTAATGGAACCCTAGAGAAGTCTCCCTCCCTCATTTCTTTTTATCGATGAATCTTACTTATTTCATTACATAGATTTACCCAAATTTGTTTATCTATTCATCTCTTGGAGGACACCTTGTTTGCTTCCAGTTTTGATGGTTATGAATAAACCTGCTATCAGCATTCACATGTTTTTGCATGCAAATACATTTTCAAATCAGTTGGGTAAATCCTAGAACTGCAATTGCTTGATCACATGGTAAGAGTATGTTTAGCTTTATAAGAAAGTCCCAAATCGCCCTCCAAAGTACCATTTGCCTTTCCACCAGTGATGAATGGGCGTTCCCGTGACTCCACATCTTTGCATTGTCTTGTCAGCTCTTCCAATTTCAGCCATTCTATTAAGCATGCAGAAGTATCTCATTGTAGTTTTAATCTGTGTTTCCCTATTGGCAGATGATATTGAGTTATCTATTCATACGCTTACTTGCCATCTGCATATATTCTTTGGTGGAGTGTCTGTTGGAATCTTTTGCCCAGTTTTCAATGGGGCTGTTTGTTTTCTTATTGTTGAGTTTTAAAGAGTTCTTTGTACGCTTTGGATTCAAGTTCTTTATCTGATGTGTGATTTGCAGATATGTTCTCCCAGTCAGAGCTGATTTGTTTTAAAAAGTTCACTGTTGCCTGTTACATGGGGCCTTTTCATTGCTGTTTAGTTGCTAAGTCGGGTCAGACTCTTTTGCGACCCCCATGGACTGTTGTGCTCAAGAAGGAGAAAGACTGTGTGAGCATTTAAAACCACTGAGGGAAGCTTGCCTCCAGCCTAGGACCCTGAAGCCAGAGGCTCCTTTTTCTTTCATCTGTAAAATGGGTCTAGCAGCTTCTCGGAGTAGTCAAAAACGGGCAATCCTGCAAAAGCAAAGCAAAGAAAGACATGCATGCGGGTACAGGGGAAGCCAAAGAACCAAGAGCGGGTGAGTCTGGGTGAGGCATTTTTCTAGTTAGCTCCGCACTGCAGAACTTCCTGTCAGGAGCAGGGATGGAAAATCCTAACAAGTGGAGAAAGCTTCAGGGCATCACTGGAAACTCCTCCTTCATCCAGAATATTCTTACTCTTAGCACACACACCCTCATCCGTGGGAAAGAAAGGCAGGGCTGGCATCTTTGTTAACGCTACAATAACCAAGCACCCACAAGAATAGACTCTCCCCTGCACACTCTGGGGTGGGGCTTTTAAATCAACCTGAAAGTTATTAAAAGCCAAGGTGAACCTCCTGGGGGATTAAATTTTTAAAAAAAAGAATGGCCTGCCAACAGCTCTTTATAGATTTGAGATAGCAAATGGCGCATTATCGGCTGATTCTCAGCCATAATGAAAACCAAGAAGGGGCTCTTTTGTTAAGTGGGGGAGTCAGGAGGGAACTGATGAAGGAGGGCAGGAAGAAAGGCCACCATGCTGCCTGGGGTCCAGTGGAGGGAGCTCTTCTTCCTGTGGGAAGCGCCCCCAGCTTGGACAGCCCATCAGACTTCAGGGAAATGGAGGCAGTTTGGGGAGAGGAAAGCTCAGCATCTTCCTATTGCCCCCAGTGTGTATCAGCCCTTCATGAGATGCTGAGGTTGGTCTGAGACACGATTTCCCAAAATCCATGACCACAAACAAGTGTGACCAAACAGTCCTATCCCACACCCTGCAGAAAAGAAGCTGCAGGGTTTCACTCTAGGATACTGGAGTACAGGATTTTAACTCCTTCATCCCGAGATCAAGAAACACCAGCCTTCCCAGACCGGCCAGATTCAGAACCTTAGGTCTTCTGTGATGTGCTCACAGGGTCACTGCTGTGCCATGCCAAATCGCTTCAGTTGTGTCCAACTCTTTGCAAAGTCCAGATGTGTGGGGGTGGGACACTATTTTCAAGAACAAACAGGATCAATGATATTTAGCAAAACCTCCTCTGGGCAGGAGTGCAGTGACCCTGGGACTTCCCATGTGGAGCTAGTGGTAAGGAACCCACCTGCCAATGCAGGAGACATAAAAGAGAGGTTCAGTCTCTAGGTCAGGAAGATCCCCTGGAGGAAGGCATGGCAACCCACTCCATTCTTGCCTGGAGAATCCCGTGGACAGAGGAGCCTGGTGGGCTATAGTCCATGGGATTGCAAAGAGTCGGACATGACTAAAGTGACTTGGTACACACGCATGCACACACACACAGACTCATACACACACACACAGACACACACAGACATACACACACACACACACACATATACACACTGCTCAGAAATGTCAGTTGTGACTATCCCAAATGAGGCCCCAGGAGAGGTCTTAGAATCCAGGTAGGATGATGGTCCTGCTGGACCACTTGAGTTAAGACTCTCTCCAGGAGCAGAAGCGTGGGCTCAATTGTTTGTTGAGTCCATCATAGCAAAGTCGAAGTCATTATAGCCATGGCCCTCCAAGGGAAACTGGTTACAAAGAGGCTGCGTTTCTCTCTCTTGTCTCCCCGCATCTTTCCTCTACCTCACATCTTGCTTTCCAGGCAATTCCCTTCTGCAAGAGTCCATTAAACACGTCAGCAACACCTATGTGCAAACAGCCCAGCTCTCTCCAAAGCCACATTATTGTTGTTCCAGAAGCACTTCTAGGCAAGCCGTTCCAAACCAAAATATTTGTCAAGCAGCTTAATATCCAGCCCTGTACATATGGTACTTCTGAATGATATTTGCAACTGGAAATTGTTTGTCTAGAATTCAAGAGAAAAGAAATGGACTTTTGCTGTGACTGAATTCATTAGAGGCACATTCTTTGATTTTTTTTTTTTTTCTCTCTCTCTTAACGCTCAGCTTTCAAAGTTATTCCCTTGTCCTACATCATGGAGTCATCTGAAGTTCCCCCCACCCCACCCTTTTTTTTTTAACCCAGAATGATAGCTTTTCCTGAAATAAATTGGACAAAAAGATGCAGAGCTACTGACAAATAAAAATGCCCTGTTGAACGAGGTTCCTAGTCATGCCAGCATTTCCTAGGATCGATGTTTGGTATCTGAACCTTGTAAGACTTGGGAAACCCTGACCCTGAGGCTGTCGGTCAGGACCTCTTCCTCCCCGTGTATCTTTCAACATTTGTTTTCCCACTGCAGACCCAAAACACACATACCCACCGCAGCATTGTTCATGGATCAGCATATCCACTTAGCAGCTGACTTCTCAAGAACATGGTCTTGTTTATTTTTCTGATGGAAGACCTCTCAGTCAATCCAAATAAAAACGGGAAAAGCAAAAGCCCCACCGGAGAGAACAAGGGAGCTGCATTCAGCCCTAAGCGTTAATATCACAGGGCAAGAAAATAAACCGTGTTGGGAGAGAGGCTGGATAACCAGGCAGCACAAATCACTGATATGGTTTTCCTTGCGCCATGAAAGTGAGAAAAATGTTTCCCTGTTGTTCCTAAGTGAAGGGAATGGGTTATTGTTCAATAAGCTTGTCTATAACTTTCTTCTCATTAGATTTGTTCTGTCTTGGTAAACCCTTGGAAGGCTTGGCAACCCCAAAGAGCTCTCAGGGCACGTGGCTCCCTATTCCTCAGGAGCTGGCTATGCCGCGTGTGGCTTCCACACACACGTTCCTTCTTCCCTCCCCTGCTCTCCAGCTCTTCCTTGCTGGCTCATCACTGCAGGAAGAGGAGCTGGTACCTGGGCAGGAGCTGGAACACTAGGCCACCATCCATTGTAGATGCAGCCAGAAGCAAGAGGGTAAAATGACTTGAAATTATTTGCCAGACAGAATGGGATTCTCGCAAGCCATGCTCTTCCTAATTAACCAAGATCCCACTGCACTTCTCTACTGTTGATTAATGTTTCTTCAACTTCTATAGTAAAGAAGACAAATGGTTCTGAGCCAAGAGTGCGAATCAGCGTCTCTTGAGCATCCCTTTCCAAATAAAAGTGCCTAGATCGTCCTAATCCAGGGACTTGGGCACAGTGACAAGAGCAAAAACAATAGCATATATATGCTCATACTTACATAGCATAAATAGAAAATATTCTATATTCTTTATTTTAATGGCCTCATGGCAGCCCTACCCCAGGTTTCATTATGAGCCCCATTTTACAAATGGAAAGAAATGGAGGCAGATAGCATTTAAGAAAACTTCCCAAGGTCACAGAGGTGATAAGAGCTGGAGGCAGGCCTGTTTGGAAACATAGCATGTTTCCAAGCTCTACACTGCTTGTATTTCTATTAAAATATCTCCTGAAATGTATACCTGGCTAAGAGCCACTGTATTCTTGTTTAGTCACTGAGCTGTATCCAACTCCTTTGCAACTCATTGCACTGTAGCCCACCAGGCTCCTCTGTCCATGGGATTCTCCAGGCAAGAATACTGGAGTGGGTTGCCATTTCTTTCTCCAGGGCATCTTCCCAACCCAGGGATCAAACCCAGGTGTCCTGCATTACAGGCAGAGTTTTTACCCCTGAGCCACCAGGGAAGCCCACAGAGGGTATATGCTGAGCAAAATATGGTCTCTCTTCCCTGTGTGAAGCGGAAAGGAGACACACCCTCGAGTAATCATATCATAAATAACATATTGGAGGCTGTGGAAACCTACTGTACAATCGTTGTTCATTCTGCCTGGAGGGGACAGGGTGGGGACCTTCAAGCTGGACACCGAGGGATGAGCTCCAGTACCTGAGGGTGAATGTTCTCCCCAGGGCATTCCTGTCAAGATCACAGGGTGCATGGACCAGGAAGCATTTTCTTGTGGCTGCAGTCAAAGATGGAAAGGGATGAGGTTCAGCCAAGCATCACCGAACCAGCCTTTGAGACACTGAAACAAGGGAACCAGTTTCCCTGATGTCTTGCAGGATGTTTGGTCCTGTCCAAAATACCCAAATGTCTGCTGACCAGATGCTCTGCAGGACATTTGGTCCTATCCAAAACGTCCATAAATAGGTGGTCCACGCCAAAGGGTCCTTGAGATTCGGTCATATCCAAAATATCCATGAACATGTGTGTTCAGCGCCAAATGGTTTTGCACAGGATCCAGAGATCAAGGGCCTTTTGGAGTGAACCAAATGGTCCTCCAAATATCAAGAGCGTTTTGGCTTGGGCCAAATGCGTTATGGACCAAATGTTGTATGGATGTTTTGGACAGGACCAAATGTCTGCCAGCCCAAGATAGCTCACAACCTAGGGAACAACAGTGGGCACCTCTAAGAACTAACTGGCCTTGGGGGCTTAGAAAGGGCGCAGGAGAGCTAGTAGAGATGGAGATACCCTGGTGTAGAGATGACCCCCAAGAGGGCGAGGCCTGAATTCCTTCATCCCTTTAGGCATCCCCAGCCCCAGTGGAAAACCTGCTGCCTTCCCTCCATCTGAGGCTGCTCCAGTCAGTCATCTGTATTCCAGGCGGTGGGGTGGGGGTGGGAAGATGCTTTTCTCAACGCTGAAAGGCAAAGTCCATCCCGTGAGGTTTCATGGTACTTCCCTCTCCACCTTTGCATGCTTCCTCTTTTATTCATTCCCTGTCTGTCACATCGGACAAGGGTGGGTTCTGTGTGATCCTCTTCATACTTCGCCTGCTATGTTTAAGTGGTGCTGGGGATGATGATAATAATGTTGGGGAAAATGCCCATGGCCCCAGCAAAAGTACACATTCTCCTTCTGGTCCTCAGCTTGGTAACAGAGGGTGCATTAGGGATATATCCACTCAACTTGCTCTAAACAGCTCCAGTATTAATGGAAATTTTAATGAAAAACTAAGCCTTGATTAGGTTGCCAAGCAAAATTCCCACACTAGGCAGAGTCTGGTTAATTTCCCTTGTGCCAGGGGCACAGGATCTCTCTCTCTCTCTCTCTCTCTCTCTCTCTCTCTCTCTCTCTCACACACACACACACACACACACACACACACACGCATTCCAGTTCTCACCGGGCTCCAAACCAGCGACCCTTGTGCTTTCTTCTGCCAGTTCAACCCTCAAATCTTATACAGGATTGCAGTGACTCTGCCATGCTTATCATCAGAGCAGGCTCAGAGATTAGGGTTTGCCAGGGAACTCCAAAAGGATCATCTGGGTTCTCTCAACCTCCTTCACCTGCTCGGATAGAATCTGGAATTGGCCAGAGAGATCGATAGGTTCAGAAGCAGAAATTCAGAGGGCTAGGTGCCTCCATTTCTGGGCAGCCATGGAGTTCCTGTCCTCACTTCCCTGGGTACCAGCTATTTGTACAGCTTCCCAAGAAACACAGAAGCATACACTCATGGGAGATGTTTTAATTATGACAGGCAGCTCTGTCTATCCCTGTGCACCCCCTAGGGAGATCCAGGAGTTGTAGGAGAGAAGCAGTCAATGGCTTTGTCTTGTTAAAGCCAGAAACGATGTGGAACCTTCCTCCACGGCCCGCTCCCACCTCTGCTCACAGGCCACATTCCAGATCACCATCCATTCCAGGCACGGACAGGCGGGTGCGGGGGGTGGTGTGGACTCACGCGTACTCTTCCCAGTGCTTCTTCCTGGTCCAAGCCTGAGCAAAGCCCTGACACCTGATCAAGAGCATCTCTGCCAAGGAGAAGCCAGTGAATAGGGACAGTGGATCCCTGACTCCTGTTCTGGGTAGAAATGTATGAATAAGAAGAGAGAGGAAACAAAGAGAAAAAAATGACCTAAGTAAAATACTACCCTCCAGAGAGGTGAAGAGAGCCTGGCTGTTGAGAAGCCATCTGAAGCAGAGGATAGACTGGGCCTTTTCTTTTTTCTCTCCCCATAAGTTGCTTCCTTGATAAGTCCTTTGCTCTGCTCCGCCATTTCCAGCATCACCACGATCCGCATGGGGCCTGCCCCCTTTTCTGGTGTCTCTGATGGTCAGTGGGCAGGTTCCCCAAAGTCTCTGGAAGTTGCTATGGTTATGGGCTCTTGGTCATAGGGTTGCATTTCCCCGTTATTAGTCCTTAATGCCACTGTTCACTGTGTGAACAGTGACCTCTGTGATCGCTGATGGAAATACTAAATTTTCCTCAATGATAGCACTTTGGCGTTGGGGTGGGGGGGGTAGTAAGAGTAAACACAGCTTTCACCTTTCAGATCCTAGATGCAAAAAAGAAAAAAAAAATAACTACTCGGGGGGTGAGGGGTGGGGAAGCAGTCCTATTTCTCTCCTCTCAACAGGCTTTTGGCTCTCGGCTCTCTCTTTGTTTCTCTCTTTCTTCTACCTGTCTGCACCTCCCTCCCCCCAGTTGCCATTTATTTCCCGGCATCCTAAAGATGAAAAATCCTCTTTCAAAAACTGGATTTGGTCCTCAGCTTTGTGAACTGAACCAGGGCCTCCTGTTTTCTTGCATATCACAGAAGAGACTTTTGTTCAGGTTATCTTTCTCAATCCTAGATGCACACAGAATCTCCAAGGTACTTTTAAAAATCACTCCCATTGGGGGCCTGCCTTGGACGGATTAAATCAGAATCTTTGGGTGTGGAGCCTGGGTGCCTGTCTGTCTATGCTCCCCAAGATGATCTTAATGTGCTGCCAGCAGAGAAAACCACTCTCTAGCCACATCCCCAGAGCCACAGACAGCTGTCCTCAGAACCCTGTAGTCTTCACAGCTGATGTCCTTTGGCTCTCTTAAGGGTTGAGGTCGGGGCTGACCTGGGAGAAATAGAATCAGCAGACCCTCTGGCTGACAGGGGACTCATTGAAAAGACCCTATGAATACAGATTAACCCCAGACATTGGCTCTCTGACCCACCTGAGTAATGTACCTCCTCCTTCAATGACCTTTCAGCCCAGGTAATTCATTCCTCATTATTATTTGGGACAGAATACAGACTTGTAGAAGTTGTAGGGGACCCCTCTCATATGCTCGTGTGACAGTTGTATCTGTTCTCTTTGTGATAAACAGCATATAACCGAACAATGCTTATCAGAAACCCACACGAGGCATGACCCACTGCCAGTCACTATTTATTCTAAGAGACAGTGTATGCCATTTGGGAGCTTATGTCATAAGGAAAATGACACCATCCAAAACACAGTTAGTTACCCAGAAGGCAGTTGCAACTCTGTGCTGTCATTTTTTTTTTTTTTCGTTTTTTCTTAGGATGTTTTGGTTTCGAGATCTATTGGGGGTGTTTCCCCGAGATGTTAAATCAGAGAAGAGTTACACATAAACATTGGTGGTTTCTATAGATTCCTTCCAAGTTTTTCATCTGGTCTCAAGTGATTTTCCCACTGGCCTCTGTCTCAACCTTGCTACCCAAACCCCAGAGCACGGCAGAGTCATTTGCCAAACCTCCATCCCGTGTACTTCCTGGATGGTGTTAATATATAGCCCAAGGAAAACCATATTGTATCTTTTTATTGGTTCTTGAAATGGCTTCATCCTTTGCTAACCAAGCCTCACCTTTCTCAGAGTCAGTGCATGTCCTAACCATGGAACAGCCTTATGCTTTACTGCCTTAGCCACCAACGTGGCACGCCAAACAAGACTGCTTTCCCTGGCCTGGAAATAGGCAGGTCATCTTTAAAAGTCTGTTCCTCCTCCAATGGGCATCCACCTGACACTTCCAGCCATTTACTTGGGTCTCTCGGGAGCTCTTATCATCCAGACAATGGGATCCCTTCTTGGAAATGGTCCAAGACACACAGTCAGTTTCTCAGTTAGCCATGCTAATGGAGGCGAGCAGTAGTGCAGATAATCCAGAATAGCAGATCGTCTGAAAATCACTTTTATCGGCTTTGGAGCAAATGCTATGATGCCGTGCATGTAAGTGTGTATGCGTGAGTGTGCTCCCAGCAGCATCACATTTTCTGTGGATTGTCTGCACTTTATATGTAGCAGAGTTTGCATTCTCTGAGGTAACATCATTTGAAAGTGGGAGTAAGCCTCCCACCATAACTTGAGTAACAGACTGGAGAAACAGATGCTCCCTAAGTAATCTGCAGAGGTGACGAAGGGGGCCATGGACCTCTGTTTCAGTAGTGTTGTGGGTACCACCAGGCTCATTCTTCCCACATGGGTGTCTGCTGTGCCCTGCATGACCTTGATGTGGGGGCTGGTGCGCACTACCAGCCCCAGATGCTAGGGAGCTCCTCACAGCCACTCCCTCTACAGGCTGCAGTTACCCCTGCTTGGTGGTCACACTGAATTTTGTTTCCCTCTTCAGCACCGAAATGCCACCTGGGAAGTGGAGACTATCAGATGTTCCTGCAGAACAAGCATCCTACCGCCCCAACCTTTCTTGGAAATTGATTACAAGTTCTTAAGGGTTGACTTGAAAGGAACCACATGGTGGGAAGTGGTTTTTAAACCTTATTGAACATAACACTCACCCAAGGAACTTATTTTAATTGCATGTGTGTGAGCTTTACTCACAAAAATTCTAGTTCAGATGCCTGGGGTGTGTCCTTCAATTTGCATTGTTGTCAAGCACATCACCCTTGGAGAGAATACCCCAGGAGAATCTCTGCTTACAGAATCATTCTGACTCAGCTTCTGATCTGACACTGGGCAGTAGCTTGAGTGAAGATGAACATCAGCCTTTTGAGGCTCTTTTCCTTTACAAACCATTATGTTCTGGTCCAAACTCGACTTAACAATGGACCAGAAGGGACCATTGATTTGGGGTGGGACAACCCAGTGAGCTGGAAAGTGTCCAGACACTTGGGTCAGTGCATCTTCTTCCTAGCCTGTCCATGTCCTGAAACACACAGCCAGTCCATAAGCCACAGAGCGTTCTTAAGTGATGCGGTAATAATAGCTACTGTTTATCGGGTACTTATGAGTTAGCCAGCATTATTGTTAATGTTCCACATGAATTTCCTCATTGAAAACACTTAATCCTAAGAGGTGTTATTCTCATTTTGGGAGGACCCGTGGAGAAGCTATCTCTTTGTAGAGACAAATTTAAAATACAAGAAAAAAAACAAACAAACAAACAAACCCAGCATGTTTGAGAGTCTTGAAGGAAAGACAGCATGTAAATCAACTAATTATCATTAGCATTCATAACTATATCCTTGGAGGCAAGAGGGGAAAAAGTATGATTTTCTGTTGCTTTCTAAGAGATGGTTAGTACTAGAGCAATTAGCAAACTAATTGGCCAGTTGAAATGGTTTTCTGTGATCTTCCTGATCAATGCCCACTGGCCTAGCCTCCCTGTGAGATAAAAGGGTTAGGTCAATTCAACAGCTGTGACCGACTGCCTAAAATGCGGTTGTCACGCTGGACACTTTCTCACGTTTCAAAGATCAAGGCAGACAACGTAATAGGTCCAATTGTTTATTTGATCATCAGCTTTCTAAAATAAGCAGTAGAACGCATAGTCACATAAAGGACGGTACTGCAAGTATTATCAGTCTTAAGGTAGAATCAAGCAGGGTATAGTGGAGAAGCAGGACGTGAAATAAGGTACAGAGGCAACAAGAAGAGAAAGCTGTTGACATGGAGCCCTAAAGACAGGGGAAAGGTCTTAACAAGATGCAAATCCCATTTGGGAAAGCTCTCCAACTCGGTAATTAAAGTCTATCCAGGAATGTAGAGCTGGCCAAGTATAAAAGATCAATAGGTTAAATACTTTATGTTGTTTAATCAGATACTTAACACAAATCAAATATTACCTTATTGAGGTTATGAGGCTAAATGAGGGCACCATGGTGGTGAACATTCATTACTGAGATGCCAGTGGATCATGAAAACAGCCAGATTCAACCCTTAGTCACCTCCAGCCCTGAGATGAGAAATTAGACCAGAAAACCTGTGCAGGACTAAAGTGGCCTCTGTGCTTTTTTTTTATAGGAGTAGCTAAGGAAGTTGGGGTTATGAGCTTCCCTAGATAATTAAAGGTACCAAGTCCTGAAATGTATAAAAAGGCATGAAAATCTCCTTGAAGCTGGATATACATGTGTTAGTCACTCAATCGTGTCCAACTCTTTGCGACCCCATAAACTGTAGCCCACCAGGCTTTCTGTCCATGGGATTCTCTAGGCAAGAATACTGGAGTAGGTTGCCATTTCCTACTCCAGGGGATCTTTCCCACCCAGGGATCAAACCCAAGTCTCCGCATTGTAGGCAGATTCTTTACCATCTGAGCCAGGGAAGCCCTAACTGATGTGCAAATTGAGGCAGACCTCTACAATATTCAGGACCATAGAAAGCTCCCTCTTGTAAGACAGAGCCTTATTCCCTCCATCACCATGACGGACGAGGCAGCGTTAGGGTATGAAGCTGCCAGTCTTGGAAACACTTCTCTGAGAAGGGGTCCCATGGGGATAAGGGGTCAGCTAGCCGCCTCTGGGAGGGGGAGAGCTGTGGCTGAGCCACAGAGGAGCCGAGGGATCCTCAGGCTTTGGCGCTGCAGACCTTCTGTTAAGTTCCTGGGCATCCAGTGCGGAAAGCTTTGTCAGCTGATCATTACTTGTACTCTGCCAACTTTGCTGGCCTTGATCTAGTCAAATTCTGTCTTGTCTTTTTCTAGTAGATAGAGGTAAAGCCAGAATGGAATTTTACTGGAAACTAAGAAGAAGCGAAAGGGAAAGGAGCAGTAGAATTACGGATATATCACCGTGACTAAACACATGGCTCTGCATCCATACAGTCAGACAGCACGGGTCCACCTGACCCCATCTGCAGAAATCCCAACTGGTTCCCACTGCCTCCCAGAGCCCATGCAGAGCCCCCTCCAGGGAGAAGACAGACAGTCCCTGTCTTATTGTCTCTCTCCCCTCATTCCACCTCACCTCCATCCTACTGCAGACCCTGGGTTTCCACAATTCCTGGGCCCACTCTGGGTGAGAAAAGAAGAAAGACTCTGCCCTTTCTCTTCCAAAGAACACATCCTTAGGCACTGGTTCCACCAGCTCTCACCTGGCAAATCTGTGTCCTGTCCTCCCTGGAGGTTTCTCCCAATCACTTCTCTCTGGGTTGGTTTGCTTGGCTCACCAAAGCATGTTCACTAGCAGGATATGAGGGTGGACTCTACTTTTATGGACACAACCAACACTCCTCTCATATTCTAAGCCAGCAGTTTTCTAACAGGGCCCCTCAGAGCCTTGGATACCAAGAAAGTCCAAACTGCTTATGCAGTGAGAGGGCTGAGCAGGAAGGACCCAGGACCCAACCACCACTTGGCACCCACCACCTGATACCTTACCAATGCCAATTTTCTGTGTGAAGATTCCATATAAAACTTCATCTGAAAAGAAATCTACTACTTACCAAAAAAATAAAAAATACCGGAAGCCATTTTTCCAAGTTTTCTAGACTCCCAATGGTAGCTTATTTTATTCTATTTCCTTCCCAAAAGATAACAAAACAGTCCTCATGATGACTAGCAATTGTTGAAGACTTGTCGAGAGCCAAGGCTTTTCAACGCACTGCCTGAAATAAACCTTCCTTGTAAGGAAAAATATTCATCCTGCACATGAAGAAGCATAAAGATGACGGTGAGAAACCAGCCCAAAGGCCTCCCAGATAGGAAAAGCAGAGGCAACAAGCATCTCTCCAATCACTGCCCGCCCAACCTCACTCACCAAACATTGCTCCCATGACCACCTCCTATTTCTGGCTCCAGGGCGGGCTGCGGTTTTTGACTCCTTGGCCAAGCGCAGATAACTGACAGCCTAGACGCCAGGGTGCCCCGCACAGGACTTCCCAGCTCAGGTTCTCATCTCCACCCACCTCCGGGGTTTTCTAATTAGCTTCCAGCACCTCCTGTCACACTTCCCTGGGCCCCACCCACCTTTTAGAGTCACCTGTTATGACAACACCTTTGTCAGTAACAAAGTGTTAGGAACAAGAAGAACAAGAGAAAGTTAGTTTCGGTCTCAAAAGCCAGACGAGAGCTAGTGTTTCCCGTTCCTGTACCATGGTCGCCCCCATCTTAGGGGGTGGGTGGGTTTTCCATGCTGTTATAACCCCCCGGGGACCTGCGCCCAGACAGGAAATCGGGCCACCAGGACTTTCCCCTTCATTCTCTGCCCTCTGAGACAGCTGGAACACCGCCTTCATACAGCTCTCCTGCAGCCTGGCACCCCAGCTCCGGAGATGACAAGTGTGTACTGTGAAAATTGTGCTTCCTCTCTCTTCTCAAAGTGGCTTCCAGTCCCCAGAGTGAGAGCACCGTAGCTCCCTTCCCTGGTTAAGAAGGGAAGCAATGCGATGGCAGGAGGGAGAGCTTTTGAGTTGACAAGTGAAGTGGTTTTTAACCTTCCAGATTCAGTTGTTTGCAGAGGGGAGAGAGAGGGTGAAGGAGAAAAGAGGCAGGTGCAATTGCTTCAGCAAGTCAGACTTTTCAGAGAAACAAAGAAAGCATTTGTCAGAGCAGAGCTGTGCGAACCCACCGAGAATTCAGGCAGTTAGCACCTTGGCAAGCCCCTGCCTTTGCAAGCTGTGACCTAATTTCAAGAGATCCCACTTATACTGTCTTCTGGATAAAAACAGGCACAGTGAAACCTCTCCTGGATGAGGCTCTGACATCAGAAATAATTATGCTGACTCCAGTGACTAATCCACTCTCTTACCCCTTCTCCCTAACCCAACCCTGCCCCCTTCTCTCTCCTTTTCACAAATCTTTGGCAGAGCTGCCAGATCACATGCCCCCAACACAAAAGACAGATTTGCTCCACCATCACCCATCCACTGTGGGTGAGACCTGTGTTTAATTCAGCCTTGGCCAGCCAGTGAGCTAGAGGTATCTCTCAACATGTTCTTCCATCCTGATTAATATCTGGCAGGTTGAGCTGTCTTTTTAAAGCCAAGAAAGACCAAGGAGTTACCTCTGGGGTGAGTGCAGGCCCTCTGCAGACGCCTGGCCTGTTACCTTATAGGGTGTTGTTGTTCAGTCGCTGCATTATGTCTGACTCTGTGTCCCTATGAACGGCAGTGCGCCAGGCTTCCTTGTCCTTCACCATCTCCCAGAGTTTGCACAAACTCATGTCCATTGAGTCGATGATGCCATCCCCACCTCCTCCTGCCCTCAATATTTCCCAGCATCAGGGTCTTTTCCAGTGAGTCGGCTCTTCCCATCAGGTAGCCAAATTCAACTTCAGCATCTAATAGGTTGCTAATATAATTTAGGGAGTGGAGGCAAGGCTTTAGAGAAGCAAATCGTTAAGATATTCACAGTTTAAAATAAAATTGAAAAGCAATGAGGCAGTGTGAACGGGAAAGGTTGTAGAGATTTAGGTACTGAAGTTCCCACTGAGTCCAAGCATCTGTATTCTCAGGGGCTCAGACCTCCCATAGTATCAGGTTGGAGAGGTCTACAGCTGGAGAGGTCTGGAGCGATGAGGTACAAGCTCAATGCCCCCTCTAGACAGATGTGGTCTTTTTAGACCATTACTTTCTAAGGCGTGTTGAGAAGTGAGGGAGAGCATCCATGTGAAACAAGGGAGCTTCCTAGATTACACATGCCCACCTTTATTTTTGAGCTAACAATAGAAAACTCTCCTTCTCGGAGGTCTTCTGAGGAAGAGCAAGCCTGGCTTCATATTTGGTATTTTAGAGGCAGATGCATACAGGTAGGGGAAAAGGACAAAGTATTTACTTAAAGTTCTTTTCCATTTAAGTATCCTTGATCCATCTTCTTGGGATTGATTCATTTTGTTGGTGAAATGGAAGAAATCCTGGGTGCTAAGGAGAAAACTTACCTTTCTGTAGCTTCTAGAAGGCTCAGTGGTTAAAAAAAAAAAAAAAAAAAGAATATGCCTTCTAATGCAGGAGACAACACAGGAGATGAGGGTTCGATCCCTGGGTCAGGAAGATCCCCTGGAGGAGGAGATGGCAACCCACTCCAGTATTCTTGCCTGGAGAATCCCATGGACAGAGGAGCCTGGTGGGCTACAGTCCACAGAGTTGCAAAGAGTTGGACACGACTGAAGCAACTTAGCATACTCACAAGAACACAAGGTTAAAATGAGTATACCTGTAGAGAAGGGCCCCCCACCGCCCTTGCATCTTCCACCCCAGGTATCCTAACCATGAGCCCTCACTCTTCAGCCTAATGAAACTGAATGCAGAGTTTTGTTGCCAAAACATACAATGCAGTCTCTCCAAGTCAAAGAGATTCTCAAAGTAGAAATTAACACTTCCAGGCTTCCCTTGGAACCAGAGCCCTGGAGAAGGGAGAGTCAAGGACACTAAACTCTGAAACTGAGGATTGTGGTCATGCTGTGACTGAGGCTGAGATGAGTGCCGCTGTGAGCCTGATGCGCAGAGAACAGTAGGCAAGGAGAAGACTCAGCCATGGTACCAAGGTGGTTCTTTCCAGGGAGAAATTGGGGGACCTCCCATGACTCCGAATCTTCATATTGGTATTTGCATGGTATCTTTTTTAAAAAAAAAAAAAATTTTTTTTTAATTTTTACTTTGGGAGGTGCTGTGGTGGGTCTTGCTGGGAATGGGCTTTCTCTAGTTGTGGTGAGCGGAGCTACCCTTCAGTGGCAGTGCATGGCTTCTCATTGCAGTGGCTTCCCTAGGTTCGGAGCACAGGCTCTAGAGCACATGAGCTTCAATAGTTGCAACGCAAAGGCTCAGTAGTTGTAGGACACAGGCTACAGAGAGGAGGCTCAGTAGTTTGGGTACACAGGCTTAGTTGCTCGAGGACATGTGGAATCTTCCCAGACCAGGGATTGAACCGGTGTCCTTGTATTGCAAGGCAGATCCTCAACCACTGAATCAGCAGGGAAGCCCACATGGTATCTTTTCCATCACCCTTTACGATGTGACTGAGTGTGGCTAGAATAGAAGGGAGATGCCATTTTCCATTCGGCAGTACAACAGATGGGAGAAACATCAGCAGCCTCCTGTGTCTTCCTCCTTCCCATCCCCAGGTCTCACTGTGCCCCCCTTTGTACTCTCCAGGAACCTGCAGAATCGGCCATGGTCTTACCACATCTTGTCCAGCTTCTCCCCCTAGGTACACGGGCTCTGCTCCTTGCCCTAGCCTGCAGCATGTCACCCTGAATGCTGCCTAGACAGAGCTGGGCCTACCTGTCCAGGTGAGCTGGAATGGAACTCAGAGTGTGGTGCCCAGATTTCGTGTTAGGATGTCCGCCCCTGGGAGTGCTTTTCTCACGCAGCATCTAGCGTGTGTTTTGCACTTGGCGTCAGAGCAGTTCTGTATCCATGTCCATTTGAATTTCATGACCGCCCTGTGATATATCGTTATCTGCAACTTACAGCAAAGAACTGAGGCCCTAGAGAGTGACTCTTCCCAAGGTCAAATTCCTGGTTACTCACTGAGACCTGGAGCCTGGCTTCCTCACTGGATCCAGCTGGTATGCCTTCTGCCATCCCATCCCTGCCCATCCTCCATACGCAGTTCACATCCATTTCCTCTAAGGACCGCGCCAGGCCCCAGTGCTGTCTCCTTCATTTGACTGTGGAAAGCTCACTGTCTGCATCTCAGTTGCCTGGTTATTCAATCACTCTCTTATTTACTTAACTTTTCGGGTGTGTACACGTATTCTTCCAAGAAAATTATAAACAAGGTGTCTGGCATACACTTTATTATACCTGCTCCCTCTCCCCCATCCCCACCACCCCCCCAACAAAACCCAATTAAGAGTGTAGGAGACATTTAACAAACACTGACTGCTGAATGCATGAATGAATGACTTTTTTAATCAAATATAAATTAAACCAGTGTCTCATCCAAAGCAGAACGTCTTGCATTAACCCCTGTGGGGCTGTTTCTAATGGCAGTAGGAGGTCATTGCGGTGGCTGGCCCTCCTGTCTCTGCTCCATGGAGGGGAACCTGGGGAGGGAAATCTGAAGGCCTCTGACCTGGTGGGTTGCCTATAGAATGAAAATTTGGTATTAAGATTTCAAAAAAGAATAACTCTTCCAAGTCACCCATTTGGGATGGTAATAACAGGGGTGGCATTAATGAGGTTTATAATAACCCTGGTGTTTTGGAGACAGTGGGGAATCCAGGGGACTGTGGATCACAGAGTGATGAAGTGCAGGGCTTCAGAATCAGACATCCCCAGGGTCCCAGCCTTGCTGCTTACCGGTTGAATGGATGACTTTGGGCAGGTTCTGTGACCTCCTGTCCAAAGTCCCCTGACCTGTGGAGATAATAATAGTATCTATTCTATAGGGACTATGATGAGGATGAAATGATACAGTGTATATAAAGTGCCAACCACACTGCCTAACACTTAGAATCTGCTCAAGGTACAGTAACTACTGTCGCTCAGTCAGTTTAGTCCAGGCTTCTTCCTACCCAAGCTCATTGGCCAAATGAGTGTGCATGCTCAGTCCTTCAGTCATGTCTGACTCTCCAGGACCCCATGGACTGTAGCCTGCCAGGCTCCTCTGTCTATGGGATTCTCCAGGCTAGACTGCTGGAATGGGTTGCCATTTCCTTCTCCAGGGGATCTTCCCGACCCAGGGATCAAACTCACCTCTGCATCTCCTGCATTGATTGGCATGTGGATTCTTTACCACTGAGCCATCTGGGAAGCCCCCAGATGGGACAAATTCCATATAAAAAGTAAATAAAACCAAAACACAAAGCTAAAGATCCTGGTCCCCAATCCAGAGAAGCCCATCCTTCCATTCTGAGTGGCTAAATCCCAGTTTGCCAATGGCCCCCTAGAAACACGGGTTCTTCTTAAAGGAATTCTCCAGACAGGTCAGGGACCATGCGCGCCCATCTCCCTTCTGGCCCAGAGTTAACAAGACCTTGCCGTCTCATCTTTTCCCCTTTGCTTAGAACAAGATCAAACTCCCCCTCTTGCCTCCTTCTCTAGTTGGCATAATGACTTCCTCCACCTTGTCTTAAATATCTGAATTCAAAAACATTAATTAGGGACTTCCCGCGACTTTATGGAGGTGTCATGATTAGACCTGTTATTACCACCCCAAATGGGAAAATTGAACATCGACTGCTTTATGAACCCTTTATCACAATTAATGCTGTCTCCAAAGCTTGCCATTTATTGGGTGCTCTGGTATAATCATTCCTTATATGTGTTTCAAGACCTTGTACGAGTACAAATAATTTAAACTAATTAGCTTATTATAAAAAAGAAATGAAAACAAATGGCACATGAATGAATGGTGAGGTTTCATATGGAATTAATATCTCCCTAATACCCACAAATATGGTAAATTCATTATGCATCTATAATCAAACCTGATGAATCCCCTAGATAATTCAGAAGTAATTATGCATGAACTGCTGCCACTTATTTTAAAGTGCTACCAAAATAAGAGATTTATCCTCAAGATCCAGTTAGGCTCCAGGATAACTAGCACTAACCAGACACGTCCTGTCAAAATCAGCTATGAAAAAGTGCACTGGCTTTGCATCCCCTGATGCCTGCACTGACATCTGTAAAAAGCAGCCTCAAGCCTCAGAAACATGGAGTTGTTTCCATTGGGGTTTGTTTGTGAGGTTTGGAGTGAGGGAGAAGGTTGCTCAGTTGGACAGCCACCAAGGCCCCTAGAAACACTGCACATCCTATGTGATCACCAGTTCCCAAGACCCAGTCTTCATCTAGTTGAGGAGTCTTACAGCAAAGAACCATTCTCTGCTTTCCACATGGACTGTGGTTATTTTCCCTCCCAGTACTACATCAGTTCAGTTCAGGTCAGTCACTCAGTCATGTCCAACTCTTTGCAACCCATGGACTGCAGCACTCCAGGCTTCCCTGTCTTTCACCATCTCCCAGAGCTTGCTCAAACTCATATCCACTGAGTCAGTGATGCGATTCAATCATCTCATCCTCGGTCATCCCCTTCTCCTCCTGCCTTCAGTCTTTCCCACCATCAGGGTCTTTTCCAGTGAATCAGTTCTTCACATAAGGTGGCCAAAGTATTGGAACTTCAGCTTCAGCATCAGTCCTTCTAATGAATATCCAGGACTGATTTCCTTTAGGATTGACTGGTTGGATCCCCTTGCAGTCCAAGGGACTCTCAATACCACAGTTCAATAGCATCAATTCTTTGGTGCTCAGCTTTCTTTATGGTCCAACTCTCACATCCATACATGACTATTGGAAAAACCATAGCTTTGACTAGACAGACTTTGTCAGCAAAGTAATGTCTCTGCTTTTTAATCAGTTCAGTTCAGTTGCTCAGTCATGTCTAATTCTTTGCGACCCGATGAACCGCAGCACGCCAGGCCTCTCCCGGAGTCCCGGATGTCTATCACCATCTCCCAGAGTTCACGCAAACTCATGTTCATCGAGTCGGTGATGCCATCCAGCCATCTCCTTCTCTGTCATCCCCTTTTCCTCCTGCCCGCAATTCCTCCCAGTATCAGAGTCTTTTCCAATGAGTCAACTCTTCACATGAGGTGGCCAAAGTACTGGAGTTTCAGCTTCAGCATTATTCCTTCCAAACAACACCCAGGGCTGATCTCCTTTAGAATGGACTGGTTGGATCTCCTTGTAATCCAAGGGACTCTCAAGAGTCTTATCCAACACCACATTTCAAAAGCATCAATTTTTTGGTGCTCAGCTTTCTTCACGGTCCAATTCTCACATCCATACATGACCACTGGAAAAACCGTAGCCTTGACTAGACGGACCTTTGTTGGCAAAGTAATGTCTCTGCTTTTCAATATGCTATCTAGGTTAGTCATAACTTTCCTTCCAAGGAGTAAGCATCTTTTAATTTCATGGCTGCAGTCACCATCTGCAGTGATTTTGGAGCCCAAAAAATAAAGTCTGCCACTGTTTCCACTGTTCCCCATCTATTTCCCATGAAGTGATGGGACCGGATGCCATGATCTTCGTTTTCTGAATGTTGAGTTTTAAGCCAACTTTTCCACTCTCCTCTTTCACTTTCATCAAGAGGCTTTTTAGTTCCTCTTCACTTTCTGCCATAAGGATGGTGTCATCTGCATATCTGAGGTGATTGATATTTCTCCCAGCAATCTTGATTCCAGCTTGTGCTTCTTCCAGTCCAGCGTTTCTCATGATGTACTCTGCATATAAGTTAAATAAGCAGGGTGACAATATACAGCCTTGACGTACCTGTTTTCCTATTTGGAACCAGTCTGTTGTTCCATGTCCAGTTCTAACTGTTGCTTCCTGATCTGCATATAGGTTTCTCAAGAGGCAGGTCAGGTGGTCTAGTATTCCCATCTCTTGAAGAATTTTCCACAGTTTCTTGTGATCCACACAGTCAAAGGCTTTGGCATAGTCAAAGCAGAAATAGATGTTTTTCTGGAACTCTCTTGCTTTTTCCATGATCCAGTGGATGTTGGCAATTTGGTCTCTGGTTCCTCTGCCTTTTCTAAAACCAGGTGGAACATCTGGAAGTTCACGGTTCATGTATGTATTGCTGAAGCTTGGCTTGGAGAATTTTGAGCATTTCAATTCAGTTCAGTTCAGTTACTCAGTCGTGTCTGACTCTTTGTGACCCCATGAATCGCAGCACGCCAGGCCTCCCTGTCCATCACCAACTCCCAGAGTTCACTCAGACTCACGTCCATCGAGTCAGTGATGCCATCCAGCCATCTCATCTTCTGTCGTCCCCTTCTCCTCCTGCCCCCAATCCCAGATGAGTGCAATCCAGCTTGAACATTTGGAAGTTCACAGTTCATGTACCATTGAAGCCTGGCTTGGAGAATTTTGAGCATTACTTTACTAGCATGTGAGATGAGTGCAATTGTGTGGTAGTTTGAGCATTCTTTGGCATTGCCTTTCTTTGGGATTGGAATGAAAACTGACCTTGTCCAGTCCTGTGGCCACTGCTGAGTTTTCCAAATTTGCTGGCATATTGAGTGCAGCACCTTCACAGCATCGTCTTTCAGGATTTGAAATAGCTTAACTTGAATTCCATCACCTCCACTAGCTTTGTTCGTGGTGATGCTTTCTAAGGCCCACTTGACTTCACTCTCCAGGATGTCTGGCTCTAGGTGAGTGATCACACCATCGTGATAATCTGGGTCATAAAGATCTTTTCTGTACAGTTCTTCTGTGTATTCTTGCCACCTCTTCTTAATATCTTCTGCTTCTGTTAGGTCCATACCATTTCTGTCCTTTATCGAGCCCATCTTTGCATGAAATGTTCCCTTGGTATCTCTAATTTTCTTGAAGAGATCTCTAGTCTTTCCCATTCTGTTGTTTTCCTCTATTTCTTTGCATTGATAGCTGAGGAAAGCTTTCTTATCTCTTCTTGCTATTCTTTGGAACTCTGCATTCAGATGCTTATATCTTTCTTTTTCTCCTTTGCTTTTTGCTTCTCTTCTTTTCACAGCTATTTGTAAAGCCTCCCTAGGCAGCCATTTTGCTTTTTTGCATTTCTTTTCCATGCGGATGGTCTTGATCCTTGTCTCCTGTACAATGTCATGAACCTCAGTCCATAGTTCATCAGGCACTCTGTCTATCAGATCTAGTCCCTTAAATCTATTTCTTACTTCCACTGTATAATCATAAGGGATTTGATTTAAATTATACCTGAATGGTCTAGTGGTTTTCCCTACTTTCTTCAATTTAAATCTGAATTTGGCAATAAGGAGCTCATGATCTGAGCCACAGTCAGCTCCCAGTCTTGTTTTTGCTGACTGTATAGAGCTTCTCCATCTTTGGCTGCAAAGAATATAATCAATCTGATTTCAGTGTTGACCATCTGGTGATGTCTGTGTGTAGAGTCTTCTTTTGTGTTGTTGGAAGAGGGTGTTTGCTATGACCAGTGCGTTCTCTTGGCAAAACTCTATTAGCCTTTGCCCTGCTTTTTAATACCTGTAGTTAAATCTGGACCCTGTAGTTAAGTCCAGGCCCTGATTTTAGCAGGTTCATTCAACCGGGCAAAACGAAATGTTCTACCCTTGGAACTATTGTTGCTTGTTATTTATTTCCAACTTTCTTAAAATATAACTCCTTATTTTCAGACATATCTCCTGTTTGAGCATATGTTTCTTAAAAGACTGTGATAGTGCTCCTTATTACATATATTCATTACATGTATATTTGTATGTATATACATATAGGTAATAAATATTTATTAAATATCTCTGTGCTACATCAATAAGTAAAAGAGACAAATAGCCAAGCCTTCATGGATTTGACATTCTAGTGGGGAAGACATAAAATAAACAAATAAGTATGATAAATAATATGTCAGGTGGTGCTAAGCACTCTAGAGAAAAATAAGGCCAGAAAGAAATGTGGAGAAAGGGATATAGTACAGGAGTGGGGTGCAAATTTTATATTTTTTTATTTTTTGGACAACGTTGCCCAGCATGTGGGATCTTAGTTCCTCAACCAGGGCTCAAACCTGCACTCCCCGCATTAGAAGCGCAGAGTCTTAACCCCTGGACTGCCAGGGAAGTCCCACAGATTTTATATAAGGCGGTCAGTCTCTGAGAAGGTGACAGCTAAGCAATGTCCTGGAGGAAGTGAAGGACTGAACCACGAGGGTCACATAAGGGCCGAGCATCTCAGGCAGCGAGAACAGCAAGTGCAAAGGCCCTGAGGCAGGAGCATGTCTCATGTGCACGGGGGAACAGCAAGGAGACCAGAGTGGATGGAGCAGAGCCAGCCAGAGGATGAGGAGGGATGAAGTCAAAGAGGGAGCAAAGAGGCAAGACCAGGAAGGATGCTGCTGTAAATCTTGACAGGGATTTGGGGTTTTATTCTGAGATAATTGGGGATGGAGAAATGATACCATCTGACTTCAGGTTTAAAAGCATCACCCACACAGCTCCGTTGAGAAGAGATTGTGAAGCAGCAAAAACAGTAGCAGCAGGGAGACCAGTTAGGAGGCTCTGGCAAGAATCTAGGTGCGGGCTCTTCTTAACTGGGCCCGGGGGGTAACAGCGAGGGATGAGAAACGTCAGAGCCTGAACTCAAACACTGTGAAGGAAGAGCCAGTGAGATTTGCTGGCAGATTTGGTTGTTTTTGTAAGCTTTTCAGCTCCCAGAGGCGAACCTTATACCTCAAAGGTGCCTGAGAAATATTTGCTGAATGAGTAGACTAAACACATTCTTAAAATATTTGATAATAATTCATTATTTGTTATTTTTAATTATTTATAATTTAGACCTCAATCAGGACATTTGGGGTTGCATTTGATTTGATTAGAGGATAAACAGCACACCTCGTATGACTCAGTTTCTCTCCCAGGGCTGAGTTGCCCGGGAGTTGCCTTACCTAGTAGAAACTCATTAAACATTTGTTAAATAAATGAATAAGTTAATAAAAAGAGGTATGCAAACCCTGGGACCTTGTTGCTCCTTGACTTCCAGCTGAAATGCTAGCCAACAGGCCCCGGGTCTAGGGGGTCTTCTTTCTATGGCCCCAGTCAGAGTTGCATGAGTTAAGTCTGGGTTTCAAAAACATTGCAAAACAGTGCCACGGTGGAGTATGCGTGCGTGCATGTACGCTCAGTCATGTCAGACTCTTTCTGACCCCATGGACTGTAGCCCACCAGGGTTCTCTGTCCTTGGGATTTTCCAAGCAAGAACACTGGAGTGGGTTGCCGTTTCCTTCTCCAGGGGACCTTCCCGACCCAGGGATCGAAACTGCATCTCTTGCATCGTCTGCATCGGCAGGAAGGTTCTTTAGCAGCTGAGCCACCAGGGAGGCCCAAAGTTGCATTGGAGAAGGAAACGGCCACCCACTCCAGTGTTCTTGCCTGGAGAATCCCAGGGATGGGGGAGCCTGGTGGGCTGCCGTCTATGAGGTCACACAGAGTCGGACACGACTGAAGCGACTTAGCAGCAGCAGAAGCTTCCTGTTTGTCGGTGGTGGGAAACAAGAAATCCTTTCTAAGTGCCTAAATATCATCATCGTTACTAAATTGCTGTAGGAATAAAAATTCCGTTTATGCCATTGAGGATCATTAAACTCTCTTCTGAATCTGATGCCAAAATTGAAATAATTGGCCCGTTGATGGTAGAACATGGGACAGAACTACATCAGCTTGTGGGGGAAAGTGTTGCTTCAACATGACAAATGGAACAGGAACTTGGGTAGGTCAGACGGGTTTGGTTGGCAGAGGGCTGCTGTGTGGCAATTACAACTGACAGCCCAGATCATGATTAAAAATGCTTGGAGCACAAATTTAGAGTTAAAGGAAAATAAATGGATTTTGCAATTAAACCTGAGTTTTGAATCCATTGGCTTTTCCAAGGCATGGTTAAATTCTGGTTCAGGAGGTCAAGTGCAGATTAGGCATGCTGATACTCAGTGCAGGGAAGGTACCAAACAAGAACAAAGTAAATAAGGATAATAACAGATTGAGCTACAGACCGAGAACAAAGATGCGTTTTAAATGAAAATCATTACTCACCGATGCCTGAGCACAGACCCAGACCAATTCAGTGCTGACTCTAAAGAGAGACCCACTGGGCGCTCATATCTTAACCTGCAGATGCTAATGCTGACCTGTGGGGGGTGGGGCAGGTTAATTAGCTGCTGGTTGTAAAGCATTATTGCTTTGCTGAGTATTATTATTTTAATAAAGGAGGCTCATGAAAACGTCTCTGGTGGTAACTCATGAAGAATCATTTTGAGGACAAGAGTACTCATACATCATTCTGAGTGCCGCCTATGTATTTGAGTATCAACAAAAAATTTACTGTTTAAACATAAATCTCTGGAAGAAGTTGAAGTTAATTAAAAAGGTTTAACAGCATATGCATTAGTATTAGCCCTGGCCCTCTTTAGCATGGAAAGAAGGGAAGGAAATAAAACAAGGTATGTGAGGAAGCAGTCGATGTAGGCATTTAATTAAATGTGGTCCAAAGCGCAGGCAAAGATACCACTTTATCTGCCATTCAGAGCCAGGAGAGAGAATGGGATGCAGGGAATGTTCCCTGAAGAGCGATTCGTGTTTTTAATTAACAAAGGCTTTAAGCGTCCTTCCTACGTTTTTTTTTCTTTTGAAACCTAGAATTTCACCTTGTGCCGTGATGCTTTCTGTTCAGATGTGGGAGGCCTCCGACCAAAAACTATAGCCCAGTTTGAGTACATATCCTCTGATTTATGCCCAGCTATTACTCACTGATCGGTTCGTTTATGCCACAAATATCTGTAGAGTTTCTACTCTGTATGACCCATGGAGACTTTTAACTGAGGGCGCTGCTGAGATGGGCTGGTCTCTGCCCTCCAGTGGCTCCCAGTAGAGAAAGACTGGCATGCCCACCGACAGCGCCACATGGCTCACTCCGAGAGAGACGCACGTTCAGTGTTTGGGGGTCACAGATGAGGACCTGTGGGGTCCACATGAAACTGCGTGCTTCAGTTGACCTTTGTTTCTACTCCCACTAGTTAAGATCCTCAACTGAGGTTGGTATTGCCTCCAAACTCATCTCCCTGTCCCCAGCTCATCTCCAGCACAACCCCCCTCATTTGACTGTCGTATTGATTTTCCTAAAATATGGTCACTCCTTTCTCTGAAATCCCTAATAATTCACTTGGCCCAAAGTTCAAGCCCATACTCCTTAGCATAGCAATCACAGGCCACAGTAAAGCCTGACCTATATCTTCAGTCTTGTTTCCCCTAGGACTTGCCTCTCCTGTGTGACCTACTCTTTTCCACTTCAGCGTTCATGCCGTTCCCTCTGTCTGAACTAGCTTTTATCTACAGCTGTCTAAATCCTCTTTACCTTTCAAGATCATCTCAGAGGCTGTCCCTCCTAACTACTGATGAGCTTTCCTCTTTGTAAAGAAAAGTAAACATTTTCTTTATTTATAATTCATTCAGTCAAGTAATATTTATTAAGCATCTACTCAGTGCAGAGAACTTTAATAAATATATTTTATTTCATCCTTACACTAATTCTGTGAGAGAGGTATCATTAATATTCTTGTTATAGAAATAAGAAAATCAAAGCTATGTGAGTTTCAATCTCCTGCGCAATATCCCAGAGTTAGTAAGGGTGGAGCAGGTTTACCAACCTAATTCTAGTGCTCTTTACATCAGCCTAGAGTTACCATGCCATTAATGCACTCTGCCTTGCATTGGGTGGAAAGAAAGAAAATAGGAGAGATGGAGGGCTGCTCAAGGGCCTTTTTTACCCTCCTGGATTATAGGGATTTTTGAGCTCAGGAACCATACTTAGTTCACCTTTGAATTTTTCACTTAGAGCCTTAGACACAGAGGAGATTCTTGATACGTGTTCACTTTGTTGAACCGGATGTGCAGTTTAGAATTTTTCACATATGAAATCATAAACCTGGGAGGAACATAAAGACCTTATATCACCCATTCCCCCGCCTCAGGAAGACTCTTTCTGTGCTCCCTTCTGTCTCCCCACACCCCTCTGTCTCATTACTCACTGAAATTCCAATATGTCCATAACCACTTCCCTTTCCTGTTAGATGCTCTTGGCTTTTGTGAGGCTTCTTGTTTGTTTGTGGCCTATTTCCAGATGTTTGCTTGGAGACAGTGGTCACCCAAGGAAATGAGACGTGTTCTTCTTTAAAAAAAAACACACACCCATTTATTGCATTTTAGGATGCATTGGGCTGTAGTTGCAGCATGCAGGATCTTTCACTGTGGTGCACAGGCTTAGTTGCCCCACAGCTTATGAGATCTTAGTGCGAATGTAGGGTCTTAGTTCCCCGACCAGGGATCGAACCCATGTCCCCTGCTTTGGAATTTGAATCCTTCCACCTGGACCACCGGGGAAGTCTGAGACCTGTTCTTTTTAGAATGAGAGCTTGCTTGAAAAGAGCAGAGGAGAGGGAGGGAACAGCGAGGAGGACGGAGTTCACATCCCTGCAAGTCTAGCTTGGGCTTGGCCATGTGTGCTCTCACAGAGAGGCAATTTCATTCCCCTCCTGTTCCCAGTAGGAATCCAGAAACAAGCTCACTGTTATCTCCCAGGAATGCTTTGCCTCATGTGGGCACAGCCACAGTATTTACAGGGTAACTTGGCACAAACTGAGCCGCTTACTGGTCTCGGAAGAGGGAACAGTGAGAACTAATCACCAACCCCAGCGAGGCCCACGCAGGGAAGGTTTTGAAACTGGAGCTAGAAGGCAGGGGGGCATCGTCAAAATCTGTTACTTGACATGCTAATGAGATGATGGGTGCTCCCTCTGTTCCCATGGGTTATTTCTAGGGGGGGCTCTGGCTCTCCAGAATCACCCAGCAGCTGCCTACTGGGACCTGGAGTTTCATCTGAAGCACCCCAGGACGTCTGCACACTTTACAGGGAGGCTTCTCCCCACTGACACCTGCCTGGAGTGTGATGCAAAGAGGACCCCTTCATAGCTGCTGCTTGGAGCTGCAGAACTGACACTCGTGTCCTAAGAAGGAGTGGAAGTCAGGCAGAAGCACATCCAGGCAAGCGCACCTGCAAGAAGGAGCTGAGTGAGCATCCTTCACATGGGTCTATGCAAATGGATAGAAGTGGATGAGTAGGACTGAGACAGGGGACTCTGCTGTGAAGGTGAAGGAGAAGAGGAGAAAACAGCAGTGGGGAGAGATCTGTGACCCAGGGCAAAATGACAGAGGGGGAACCCAGGAATATTGTTTCTCAATTGCCTCTCTCATGAGCTGCTTCTCACACTGAGTTAGGCATCTGTAAGTGCAAAGGTCCCTGTGGGTCACCCTGAGATTTGGAAGAAGGCTTCTTCCCTGGTGGCTCAGACAGTAAAGAGTCCACCTGCAGTGCAGGAGACCCAGGTTCGATCCCTGGGTCGAGAAGCTCCCCTGGAGAAGGGGTTGGCAGCCCACTTCAGTGTTCTTGCCTGGAGAATTCCATGGACAAAGGAGCATGGTGGGCTACAGTCCATGGGGTCACAAAGAGTCAGACACGACTGAGCGACTAACACTTTCACACTTACACTCTTCCATGTGAAATAGCACCAAGTAATATGAGAGGTGTATCTTTAAGACCAAGTTGTATGGCTCAGACTACGTGCAGTGGGGTGTGTTTATCTGACTCCTGGACCCCCCTAGCCACACTTCTCAGGTGCATGCAACCCAGAAGGAAAAGCTGACTTAATTCCGAGGCCAAATCCTTCCCTCAGATCTCAGCACGCAGGGTATGCATCCAGCAGACTGAAATGCTTCTGATGTTCATAATCTGACCTGACAGTCTGTTTGCTCATTCCAGATGAGGCCACCTTCCAATTCTGTGTGTGTGTGTGTGTGTCTGTGTCTGTGTCTGTGTCTGTGTCTGTGTCTGTGTCTTTGTTTGGGGGAGTGGGCTGTCCCATCAGTCTTGACAGCCTTCTTTCCCAAACCAAAGTGGAACCCCAAAACCCCCTCCCTCCACTGTCCATGGCTGTTCCACCAAGTGGCCCACGCCAGTCTCCACCCTGAAAATAACCAGAACTCTCAGGAACTGACCAGGAGCTGAAGGAAAATGATGGGCTCAAAAAAAAAAAAAAATTATCATAGAGTGACTATGCCTTATTTTTACCACAGTACGGGTGGGAAATAAAGGAGTAATGGCTTGGGAAGGTGGGAGACTAATTGTCTTCTCTGGGCACGTTCATTTCATATTCATTGTCATAGTGCTGATCGTAATGAAGTTACTTAGTATTCATGCAGATGTCACATCAAGTTCCTCCATAGATGTTTTACTGTAATTTAGCATAAGTTAATGGATATCTATATTAAAGTGTTCCCAATTAAGCAAGTGGCCTTTCTATTCTACAGGCCAGATTGGATTGGATAACCATGAAGTGTAAGCAAACTAAGCCTCCTCAGATCCCAGTTTCAGAGGTCAAACCTGAAATGAGTTTAGCTCCTTCTTGTGTCTATTTCACAGGAATCCTAGTGGCTCCAATATAACTTTGTAATTGACTGATCCAGACAGATGAGTTGGAAAGCGGGTGATTGATGGGCCCAATATATCTGAACAAAATCAACACCGGGGAGAATACTAATTGCACGAGTCAGGCCAGCCAGCAGAGCGGACGCAAGCATAGAGTCAGGATTAGCGGATCACATCTCCAGCCTGCAGAGCCCTGAGACTGGCCGGAACTGTCCTGGGATGCAATTGGTGGTTATTTAGCATCTGCCTTCTGAGCTCTCCTGGATTAGAAGCTGCCATGTTAGAAATGGTTTATTGAGCTCTGTGGAGGTTAATTTTCAAGGCTTAAGGGATTGGGTTCCATTAAAAAAACACACACACAAACAATTTGTAAATGAGGTTTGGTCAAGCAAAGGAACTTTTCTCCCCCTTTATGCTTGCCCAGAAGTAGAAAATTAAAAGGACCCAAATATTCAAACAGAAATACAAATAGCTGCCTAGACCTTCACTGAAGATAAAACTGATTCAGTCAATACACAAGGTCTCTTTTTTTAAAATGTTATCCAAAGGTCAGAGCCAGTGGCCTTTGAAGGAAAATCTCATCTGACAGAGGTGGCCCTCCAGAGCTTAAGTCTCCAGATCTATTAGCACTAAAGTGTGGGCGCCCAGCTAAGTCACAAGGAAGCTGTGGACTTTGGCAGCCCAGCTCAGGACTGAGTGACACCAATGGGACCCGTGGAGATTCCTCACACATTACTTGAGAATCTTAGTTCATCCAACAACAACAAAAAAAAGCATTAGATGGCACTCTTCCAGGCCCTGGGGACACAGTGCTGAGCAAAACAGAGCTTACCTATTCTAGAAAAGGAGATGAGTAATAAGTCATATCCAGACACTATGCCTTCTATCATGGGGGGCTCTTGGAGATGCTTCAGTCACCACCTGGCTCTTCAAGACTGAGGTGCTTTAACACAGCGGTCCCCTCACAGCAGCAGCCTTTCTCACCAAGGTTCCTACATTAAATGAATTTCAAGCCCTCAGCCTGGGCTGCCACTCACCAAGGCTGATCCATGACCAAGACTGCCTGCCAAATGACTGCAGTAATAAGAAAGTATGTGAGCAGGGAGGGGAACTTTTAAAAAGAGAGAATTATCCATGGACCATGGGTCTATCCTCCCAGACCATCTATAGCACGATGGCCGTCCCTCATCTCAGTGCTTCTGGTTTGGGTTGACAGTGCTCCCTATCCATACAGGGATGAATGCTGTTTGTGTAAACTCTGGAAGCTAGACCCAGCGCAGAACAGAGGACAACTCTCATACCTTTGAGCTTAGTTGAAAAGGAGGGTTGGCGAAACAGGTAGAGTTTCTGGCTCTCCTAAGGAGAAAATCATCAACTTTAGTTAAAGCCAGAGGACAAACAAGTAGGGTTTTCCAGCAACAGCAAATGGTGGATTGGAGGAGAGACGTGGTGGAGCTTTGGATTCTTTAAGAACAAGGGAGGTGTTTCTATTTCCATCTCTCTGGCATGTTTTAGGAAAACACTGTCAAGAGGAGGTCACATGACCTAAGTGTTCTGAGTTCTCCGATTCCGAAGCAGCATCAGTTACGGTTCCTGTGCCGAGCTCCCCATTCCTGGAATGTTACAATTCTCCCCACACATTGGAGCAGATGACAATTTTTAAAGATTCTGGAGTTTGCTAATCCTGGTACCACACGTGTGCTAACACAAGGGAGTGCTGCAAAGCTCAGTTCTCCTCAGTCTTCCGTCTTTAATTCAAGTGTTCCCTTCTTCAGAGCAGCTGTACCTTTCTGCCCCTGACTCGAATGTCTCTCCTCAGGCTCCCACTGCACTCTTAGGCTGCATCACATTGTACAGTAATCTCGGGTTACTTGCCAGTCTTCCCACCATCACCTGTGTATCCCCAAAGCCAGGCTAGGCTTGGTACCCTGCAGACATTCTGCAAGTTTTATTAAATGAATAACTGGACGGATGGATGGATGGATGGAAGAAAGGATGGGTGAGTAGGTAGATGAATGTGGGAATCACTGATTATTAGCTTCTGCTAAGGAAGTCTTTCTATGCATTTCTATCCCTTTATAAGTGCCCAACCTTGAAAGGGAGAGAAATAGGTCCCCATTTTCCAAGTAGTATTTTATCAGCCCAGACAGCACTAAACCGTATTTTTATCAGGATTTCGACCTGATTCATTTTTTCCTTCTTTCCAGGACTAGGAATTGAAATAAACCTATAGGTGGAATTTGCAAGAGGACAAGCTAGCTAACTAAGTGTGCCTGCCGGGTCTGGGCAAGCAGATAGGTAGAGGCTTGGATAAGAGGCTGCAGAAGAAAGGAGGGGAGGCTGCCCAGAGTCATAAACAAGGAACATAGTATCTGTAGTGGGAACGTGAGGCCAGAGGCCCGAGGAGGGACAGACAGTGTTATAATTGCATCTGGAGCCTTTGCATTCAGAGCAAAAGAGAGGCAAACTGAGAAGAGGATGGTTGCGACATGATTCATTAGTGCTGCGACTGCTAATTACTAAAATTTCCCAAGTACTCTGAAATCAGCCCAGATGGAAACGAAAACTCAGCACCCTGGAAACCAAAACTCAATATTCCAATGAGGAAGTTCTGTTCTCCACCCTGGAAAACATGTCCAGTTTAAAAAAAAAAAAAAAAAAAACAAAAACCCTTTAGTCTGGATCTAGGCTTTCCAGAGTATAATGAGGAAGCAGCGTAACACAGTGAGGGATGAAGAGCAGGGACTGAGTCACTTTGGAGCAGGGGGTTCCTCACCACCCTGCTTTCCTCCCCTCCCCTAAGCAGGCTTCAAAGCAGGGGGAGTAAAGCAGAAGAAGGGCGGTAACTTGGTATATACCGAGCACAGACCCTTCTGGGTGCCTTCGTATGTCATCTCTTTCCATCCCCCCATAATGCAACGAAATCGGGGTCACTCTCATTGCACCGAGGAGGACACAGACTCGATGACGTTAAGCAGCTTCCCTAAGGTCACACCGTGAATGGTTAAACCAGGATTTAAATTCAAGCCCAGATGGTCTGGACTTCTTGTGTGGTGTCGACCCTATCACCCCCACTTTGAGGAGGCACAGAGAGCTCTGCCCACCCAGCCATGACTGTGAACAGCAGCAGAACATGAGTCCCAGGCAGGTACCGAGAGCTCTGGGAAGAGTGCACTGAAGCACCGCAGGAGTGCTGGGCCCAGGAGAGCAGCACGGAAGACCAGAAACCAACAGAGGGACCGGGAGGGGGTTGGGGGCAGTGGGCCAAGAGATCTAGGAGGTAGGAGGACGGGCTGGCACCCGCCATTCTGTAATACGAGCCCGGTATTAAAGCCACATACCCCGTGGCTTCATACACTGCTCCTGTCAGGGCCAATTCTAAGATCTAAGCATCACTGAGCCCTTCAGAGGACAAGTACAAGAAGGGAGAAAGAGGAGGACAACTCATTTCTAGGGCCTCTGGTCCTATATGCCAGAGGCTACTTACATGACTCCTCATTGATCCTTCCAGCTCTCTGAAATTGTTTTTTTTCCTCCCCCCATCTGAAGCAAAGATAGTTAACTCAAGAATAAAACAACAGTAATATTTGTTGAGTGCCAAGTACATGCCATATAGCTGTGTATCCTGTATCCCATAATTTTATGGCTAGCTAAGGATAGTGTGATTACCATTTCTATTTTTACAGTTGAGAAAACCAAAATTTGAAGTTTTTTGTGATTTTCCTAAGATCACCAAAGTAATAAGTGGCTCCTTTTTAGAAATCTGATTCTTTACTGATGAGGGAACGAGTGGTCCCGGCTGGGTGGAAATGGGGTGTGAGGAGGGCTGCATGAGGGAGACTGACCCCCCGACACATTCCTGCCAGGTGTACCCAGGGCCAAGCTAACCAAAGACACTCGCTTCCCTTTTGTACGTTTTTGAGAAGTAAAGCCTTAAACGTTTGAGATCCAAGAATCAAGCCTTATTTCCCACACAAAGTCCTCCCCGCCTCTCCAGCCCAGGGGTCCTTCCCCTCAACTCCAGAGTTGTCCCGGCCCAACCATTCTACCTGCCCTGTGAGCCATCATCCACTTCACCTTGATTAAGCCCAGTTGTGTCCCAAGCATTCACCCAGGGAGGCCAGCAACTAAGGTATTGTGACAAGCACAGGCTTGATTAGAGGCTCCTGGCTCTGTCTGACCAGCTGCAAAATAGAGAGGAAAGAAGGCACCTTCCTCATCCAATTCCTGTGAAGATTAAATGGAATCATTCACGTCACGTGCTTATCACAGAGTCTGGCACAAAGAACATGCTCAAGTGGGAGTGCCCACCACTCTCCCAGGGACAGCAAAGTTAGATCCAAGCCACATACCTGTTGACAGAGCAGAACAGACAACTCATTTAGTCCTCATGCAAATCAGCCTTGTACATTGGATCACGCCAGAAATAGAGACTATTCTCCCTTCAAATGGGCTTCCCTGGTGGCTCAGATGGTAAAGAATCTGCCTGCAATGCAGGAGATCTGGGTTCGATCCCTGGGTCAGGAAGATCCCCTGGAGAAGGGCATGGCAACCCACTCCAGTATTCTTGCCTGGAGAATTTCATGGACAGAGGAGCCTAGTGGGCTACAATCTCTGGGGTTGCAAAGAGTCAGACATGACTGAGCAACTAAGCACAGCACTCCCTTCAAATGGAAGCTTTGAGGGAAGCTAAGCCAGATCACCAGACCAGCCTCCAGAGCAGGAAGGAAGGGCTCCCCAGTGGTCAGGTCTGATTCATGTGGAGTGGACTGCATTTCTGTCCACTGAATGGGGGTGGAAACCTGGACAAGGACACTCTGGCAAGAACATGACTGAACATGTGAAATGAGGTCTCCATCGCAGCAGTCCCCAACCTTTTAGCACCAAGGGCACTGCGTCTGTTGTGCACTCTATGGCTATGGTTATTACATCAGCTCCGCCTCAGATCCTGGAAGTCGGGGACCCCTGCTCTCTAGGATACATCCATCCTTCCTGCCCTTCCCGTATCTACAGGCATGTGTGCCAAGTCGCTTCAGTCATGTCCGATTCTTTGTGACCCTACGGACTATAGTCCACCAGGCTCCTCTGTCCATGGGATTCTCCAGGCAAGGATACTGGAGTGCATTGCCATGCCCTCCTCCAGAGGATCTTCCCAACCCTGGGTTTGAACCAGCATCGCCCGTGTCTCCTGCATTGCAGACAGATTCTTTGCTGCTGATCCCCGGGGGAAGCCCCTTTCCATATATCTACACTGTAGATAAATTCTCAGCCTAAATAAATATTAATGTATTATTGGTACAAAAAGATGCCCTGATGAATGAAGAAAAAGAAAGACAAGAGTATTTAAACGGAATTTTAACATTTAAAGTGTAATTTCTTAAAAATATATATTTAGACCCTAAGTGTCATAGGGAAAGAAGGACTGGTGAGGGCTTGTAAGTATATTCCTCATACTGGCAGCCAATCTGCAGTTAAGGAGGATAATAGAAAAAAGAGAGCATCCCTTAGGATGCTGGGAGCTGTCCAAGGTGCTGACAACAGCCCTCTGTATAATAGCCTGAGTGAGCAGAGTACCAGGAGGAAGCAATGAAGGGCCCAGATAAGCAACATGTTTTTCCAGAACTGGCCAGCTGGAGACAGAAGCTAGATTCAGAAAGATTAAAAGGGGGTACAAGATGGGAAACATAGAGACTCCTATGCTCAGCAGGATTCATCACCCCTGCCACAGCACTACAATAGCAACTGCCTTCCTGCATTGAGTGTGTGTCCAGACCAGCTCATACCTGTTGAGAAAAGGACAGCTGAGCTGTAGTGCACTGCCCCTGAGTGGACGTACCAGGGACTTGGAGGAAATGGAAGACAAGGGAGGGTACAGTGAACAGTGTGAGCAAGGGTTCAAATAGGTCCTTACAAGGGTTCCCACCAGGTTGGTCAAGGGAGCTTGGACATGCTGCTCACCCTTGCCTCCAGGGACCCACAGCCCCTCATTGCCTTGCCCCTCTGCAGCTCTGCTTTGTAGGCAGGACAGAAAAGAAGCCACATGAGAAGGGGGCTGGCCACAGGGAGGGGGTGAGCAAGGAAGGAGCAGAGATGAGAAAGTAACTGCTCGGTGCTGAGAACAGGGAGAGGGGAGGGTGAGAAGGTAATCTATGTTATTGCCAACGTGTCAGTCACAATTACTCACTCGCGAGAAAAGTAATAAAGTTACATTATTCACACATTACGTGGAACAAGCTATTCAATGCTGCCTTCCTCTGAGCCAAATATTGTGATAATTTTGGAGATCATAACTTAATTGAACAATGAATTAATAATCTCGTGTGTGGACATTTTCCGTTTGTATGTATGAACCGAAAGCCGGAGGTTTTCTTCCCATTCTCTGGGCCACACAGCAGTCTGTCAGTGAAGCGAGACACATGCAGATTTCTCACCTCAGGGAGAGACCCACAAGGTCAGTTCTCTCTTTGTCTGGGGTTTCTGTAGCCCAGAATATGAGCCTTAGTGAGAGAAATCCAGCTAAATATCCATAAGACATTGCTTGATATTCATGGTTCTCAAAGCATGTGGTCCCTGGCCCAGTAATCTCTGAGCATCACCTGGGAACCTGTTAGAAATGCAAATTCTTGGGCCTCCCAGACTTCCTGAATCAGATACAAGACCCAGAAACCCATAGCCTTCCAGGTGGTTCTGATGCCCAGTAAAATCTGAGAACCACAACTTTATATAATCTAGGTGGCCTGGAGGGCTTCCCTGATGGCTCAGTGGTAAGGAATCTGCCTGCCAACGCAGGAGAGGTGAGTTCGATCCCTGGATCAAGATCACTTGGAGGAGAAAATGGCAACCCACTCCAGTTTTCTTGCCTGGAAAATCTCACAGACAGAGGAGACTAGCGGGCTCCAGTCCATGGTGTCACAAAAGAGTCGGACACAACTTAGTGACTAAGCAACAAGGTGGCCTGGAACCAAGGAGCGAGGGGTTTCTGGAGGTCTGGGGAGCCAGCTCTTTCCCCACATGGCCCCCAATCAAACAATGATGAAAAGGAAAGTGAGGTGTGCTGCACAGACCGTAAGACCAGGGTCCACGGACCCAGGTCTTCAGCTAGGCTCCCTGCCTTGGGACGAATTACATAACCTCACTGAGCCTGTTATCTGGAAAACAAGGATAACAGTTCCTGCCTCTTCGCAAGATTGTTGTGGGGATAAAATGAGCTAATGGCTCTGAAAGCTACAAAGTGCTCCACGAAAGTAAAGGATTGTTATGGTGTCAATACAGGGAGAGGCTGTGACAGCATGACACGCACTCCCCGCCGCAGGCGATGCAAATCACCTCAGGGTGCGCTGGCTCCGCCCGCACCCGCCCCACGCTGCTCCCTGGGGGTTTCTCACCTCGTCTCTCTCCATCTCTTTGTGCACGCAGTCATACCTGCTCTGAGCAGAGTCCCAGGAAGCATGAGCTGGGGAAGGAGGAAAGAAGGGAATCTGCTCAGGACCTTTTACTTCTATGTGTGAATAATTTCTAACTGCAAATAGACACCCTGTGCTGAAGCTTGAAGGTTCAAGTTCTTATGGCATATCCCCACTTCAGCCCCCAGATCCAACATTTACCTGGTGTGTGTGGTCCTCAGCAAGCCGCTTAGTCACTCTTTGACTCAGTTTCCTCCTGTGAAAATAGTAATAATAATAGGACATGTCTGTTAGGGATATGTGAGGGTGCTCACGAAAGAGCAGAATGAATGAATGAGTGAACTAATGAATGGGACTTCCCTGGTGGTCCAATGGCTGAGACTCGACGCTCCCAATGTAGGGGGCCTGGGTTCCATGCCTGGTCATTGACCTACTTCCCTGCTGATGTCCTGCTAAGGCCTCCTCATTCGCCAGACCCAATCCAAACCCTATGGCAAGCGAGTCTCAGAGTCCACACAGTTCAGATTCACAGGACAAGGGGCAGAATCTAGAGAAGCAAACAGTTATTTTCCCACACAACAGTCTCTCCACCCTCCAGAGAAAGCAAGGCAAAGCCCTGTCTCACAGCTGTCTTTTCTCGCCACTCCTTGCAGCCATTTGGAAAGAAAAGTGTCATGAGCAGCCCAAGAAACACCCCTTTGGCCCAGAGGCCCCTCAGCTGGTCCCTCACCCCTCACCCCAGAGCTTCACCCCAGGAAGCTCAGGAGGCTGGCAGTTGCCAGTCATTCATGTGCCCCCTTGGATCCCTGCTGAGCTGCCCAGGGTGCAAACATCTGGTTGTCTCCTGGGAGCACAGTCCTGGTGCGCCTTCAGCCACATGCGAGCCTCCTCTGCAAACCAAGCCCACGCAGCAGGCCATGCTAAAGATCTCTACATCCCCCAGAGATCAGCTCAATGGAAGGAAATGTGAGACACACAGCTTTAGCACAGGTCTAGTCAGAAGCAAGAAATATGCCTCATGGGCAGGGAGTGAGGGCAGGTGTTAGGAAGGGCTGAGAGGAAAGGGGGAAATGGGGAAAAAGAAAAAAAGCTTTGTAATTAGATTCTGCAGCCTGCATCCTATGGCCAGCCTTCCAGGCTCTCTAAACTAGGCTGTGCCCTTTAAATGCTCATTATAACAGTTCACAAATTGTGTGGGTGTGACACCTCTGCTGGGTCAGTTAAGTTTGCCTTCCTACTACAATTAGACACTTTCACAACATTCTTGGTTGCTCAGATTTTACCCAAAAGAAACCTGAACAGGAGCAAGGAGCACTGAGGGGGCAATGAGGAGGGGGACTGGCTCCAGGTTGCAGGATAGACTCAGGGAATCCGAAGACTGGGAGGAGAAAGGGGTGCTCAGTATCACCCTTCCAGCATCGGTGGGGAGGATGGCCATCAAGCTTCTCTGTTCTGGTAGGGAGAGACAAAGAGGAAACAGATATGCCTTGCCCCAGGGGAAACGTGGGTGAGCCTTCAGAGGTGGGCTACAGAAAGGTTGATAATAAAACAAGTGGCTGGAGGAAATTGTGAGATCACCCACCATCGCTAGGTGAGCTGTGAGGATGAGATATATATATATTGCTTTTCCTGCTCAGAGGGCAGTTACCAACTGCCGCCCCCCGTGGCTCCACGGTAAAGAACCCTCCTGCCACACAGGAGACACAGGAGACATGGGTTCGATCCCTGGGTCAGAAAGGTCCCCATGGCAACCCACTCCAGTATTCTTGCTTGGAGAATTCCATGGACAGAGGAGCCTGGCGGGCTACAGTCCATGGGGTCGCAGAGAGTCAGACACGACTGAAGCGATTTAGCATGCATGCCTACTCTGTACTCTCAGCGTCCAGAGCTTAGACATGTGCTCAAAATCCAAGGCTGGAGTGGAGGGGTGTGGGGGGATGAGGAAGGGGTGGGCTAAGTATATCTACACTGTCACTGGGAGGTGGGCTGCTCGCCCCCAGTGCCCCGGGCAATGTTCCCACCACCAGAGGAGAGAGACCATTTCCTTCAGTATCCTATGGAGAAGATGAGGCTGGTTGAGCCCCCTAAGAGGGAGAGGGTCCTGGCAGGACGAAAGCAAGGGCTGGATGAAATGCGTGATCAGAGGATGTAGCCAGGACGCCCTGCAAAGACAGGGAAAGTGTGTCCTGAGAAACACCATGGGACTAATCGTGCCTGAGCCAAGAATGCTCCCACGCATCCCCAGATGAAAGCCATGCCTTGGCCTGCTTGTTTCATAGTATTGAGAGGTTTTATCCCTCAGAATTTCTATTTTCTCGTTAGACCCACTCAACAAGCCTGCGAGGTAGATAGGGCTGTTACGGTCCCTGTTTTTAAATGAGGAGCCCAGGCCCTTACAACTGGGCTGGGCTGCTATGCAACTTGGTGGTGAGTTAGTTGCTAAGTCATGTCCGACTCTTGCAACCCCATGGACTATATATAGCCCACCAGGCTCCTCTGTCCATGGGATTCTCCAGGCAAGAATACTGGAGTGGGTTACCATTCCCTTCTACAGGGATTTTCCCAATCCAGGGATCGAACCCAGGTCTCCTGCACTGCAGGCAGATTCTTTACAGACTGAGCTACGAGGGCAGCTATGCAACTTACCAGAGACCAGCCTCACATCTGAAGCAGCAGGCGCTGGCTCTGGAGGCTGAAGTCTGAGATGACAGTGCCGGCATGGGCAGATTCTCGACTCTGTCTGATCAGAGCCTCATATGGCCTTTCCTTGGGCTGTGCAGAGAACCTTGTCTCATCCTCTTTCTTTTTTTTAATGAATTTATTTCTCTTTAGGTGTGCTGGACCTTCACTGCCGTGCGCGGCTTTCTCTAGTTGCGGCAAGCAGGGGCTCCTCTCTAGGTGCAGTGCTTGTCATCGCAGTGGCTTCTCTTGGTGCAGAGTGTGGACTCCAGGGCAGACAGACTTCAATAGTTGCAGCTCGCAGGCTTAGTTGGCGTGTGGGGTCTTCCCAGACCAGGGATCAAACCTGTGTCCCCTGCATTGGCAGGCAGATTCGTAACCACTGAACCACCTCTTTTTAAAAGGGTTTTAATCCCAACGCGGGGGCTCCACTTGATGACCTCTTCTAAACCTCCCTGAACTCTGCCTCGTAACACTGTCACAGTGAGGATCAGAGCTTCAGCATATATTAATGCGTTTGGGGGAGGGGGACATCTAGCCCAGCTAGATGGTGGGAGAGAGAGCAGGAGGATTCAGGCCTCCCAACTCCTGACCACACGGCCACCCACCCCATGCTGTCACTACACCAGGAGAAGAGAGGAGCCCTCGGCTGGGCCCACCAAGTGCTCTCTGAGCATCTGACATCTCTCTAATCCTGCCAACACCCACAAAGAGCACCCCTCCCCCTCAGCCCGCCGCCAATGCCATCCCCCTTCTCTCGAGCTAATGAGGCAGCAGGCCCCACGTGGGGTCCCAGTGACAGCTGCTAGGAGCGTGTTTACCGAAGCCAACCGCTGGACCTGACAAGACGTGTTAATTAGGAGATGATGCTGCGTGGCAGGACACATCGGCCTCGTGGCAGCTGGACGGGCAGCGTCAGTCACCACGGAGCTGAGGAGGCTGCCGTGACATTCCTCATTAAGGCAAAGCCTGTCCCCTCACCAGGGAACAGCCCCAGACTTGGTGAAGACTCACCACTAGGTGTCCCAGCAAGGGCCACCCAAAGCCAGCCCGACGAGCTCACCTGTGGGGACGTGGACAAGCAACAATGCGTCCACAAGGCTTCCAGGGCCCCTCACAGTCTGGCTGCAAAGCTGCCGCTCCTGTGCCCACAGCGATTGCAAACATGGTACAGTCACTCCCCTTCCCAAGCAGGCCCATTCACACATCTGTGAACTCATTCAGTTCTACACGCCAGAAGTCCCCTGGTCTCCACTGCTTTCTCCTTATACGGAAATACAACGACAGCTTACAGGTGCAGCTCAAATGCCGCCTTCTTGTAAAAGCTTGGCCTCATTCCTTCACACACATGCAAGTACACACACATACACACAAACCCCCTCCCTTTAAACGGGGTTCAAAATTTTTGTTTTTCTTTTTTAAATGTCTTATTCAAGTACAATTGATTTACAATGCATGTTAGTTCCAGGTATATAGCAAAGTGTGCATATATGCACACACACACACGCACACGCGTTCTTTTTCAGATTCTTTCCTCATATAGGTTATTACAAAATACTAAGTAGAGTTCCCTGTGCTATTGTTCCCTAAACAACAGTAGGTCTGTTGTTTATTTATTTTGTATATAGTAGTGTGTACATGTTACTCCCAAATTTCTTATTTATCCTGCTCCCCTGTCCACCTTTCCGTTTGGTAACCAGAAGTTTGTTCTCTATCTCTGTGAGTCTGTTTCTGTTTTGTAAATAAGTTCATTTGTATCATTTTGGGGCTCTATATATCATGTGATATTTGTCTTCTGCTATCTGACTTTCTTAGTATTAATATGATCGTCTCCTGGTCCATCCATGTCTCTACAAATGGCATTAATTTGTTCTTTTTATGGCTGAGTAGTATTCCATTATATATATATATATATATATATAATATAGATAGATACAGATATATATATATATATATATAGAGAGAGAGAGAGAGAGAGAGAGATACACACACACCACATCTTCTTTATCCAAAAAGTTTTGAATTTTTGTTATTCTTGAATGAGACTTATTAATAGGCTGGTATGTACCACTACAGTTGTATCAGGGCCAGTTGTTAAAATTTGGAAATATTTTAATACTGACAGATAAGGGGTCCAAGCCTCCTCATCCAAGCTGCTTCTACTATTTCCAAACCCTCTCTCATGATACCCCCTACTGCCCAGCACCTAAAGGATTCATGCTTGGCACGAAGGGCCCTACTTTAGCCCTGTGGCCCTATGGCCTGACCATTCTGATTGGTCAATGCACTCACCCTGCCAATCATTGAATATCTGAATATCCACCCCACTCACCGGTCTGCTGTGCCTCAAAGCAGGGTATTCTCTTTCCCCCATTAGAATGTCAGTCTCTCTTCCCCCAGGGGTCCCTGGTTGCACATATGCCCGGGGCCACTGTTTGCAAAGAACTTGATGGTAAAAGGACACCCCCCCAAGATCCCCAGCCTGCTTCTGAGTTGACGCTCTGCTTTTCTCTCCTTTGGTTTCAATTCCATGAGGATTTTCTAGGCCCAAGACTAGAAATAGATGTTGGCCAGGGCCAGCGCATGTGCCCTAAACCTGACCGATGGCTCCCACCCCACAGCTTTCTTTCTGTTCCAGAACACAGTCCCCCATTCACTGAAGAAGCATGCGGGGAACACCTACTGTGTACCTGGAAGTGGAATGCGGAAATGAAAGAGGCGCAGCGCCTCAACACGGAAGTTCACATTGCGCTGGGTTTAGACAAGAAAGCAAACACAGTGCAACAGGAAGGCTGCGATAATAGAGATAAAATAAAGGCTGAACGGTGTCCTGTGGAGCCTCAGAGGAGGAACTGCTCCTAACTGCGCACAGAGAGGCAGCGATGGTTCTCAGGCAGGAGAGAAGAGCTGGCTCTCTTTAAGGATGGCTAAGAGTTTCCTGGGCAGCCAGTGTACAAAAGATACAGAGGATAAGAGGACGCAGAACGGGACTTCCCTGGTGGTCCAGTGGTTAGGACTTTGCCTGCCAATTCAGGGAGTGCAGGTTCGATCCCTGGTTGGGGATATTTCCTCCTAAAAAGCTCATGGCCAAAAAGCAAAGAATGAAACAGAAGGAATATTGTAACAAATTCAATACAGACTTTCAAATGGGTCCACACAAGAAAAAAAATTTTATTTAAAAAAAAAAGAGGACACAGAAGGGTCAGCGATGTCCACAGTGGCTGAGAACAGGAGGGGCCAGACATCAAAAGGAAGATGGGGCGGGGTGGGCAGGATGAGAATGTGATCATGCCAAAGAGTTTATCCTGTCCGCAGAGAGGGGCTGATGGAGGTCTGTATGCCAGGAACTGACAAGATCAGATTCGTCTTGTAGCAAGATAATGTGAGTAGCAGTACAGAGACTGAATTGGAATGTAGAAAGATTGGGCAGCCTGTAGAATTTGACTGAAATGGGATTTGTTTACGAGTAATTGATTTCTTACAATTACTAACCCTGAGGGTTTTTACAGAGCCTTTTAGAAGGAAATATCACTTGTTTCAGGTCTTATGTTCAAATGGTTTCCAGCAATCCTACCTAAAGGTGACTGGGGATAGACCTGGGTAAAAAATTCTAAGATCTGAATTCCAGTCCAGGCCAGAACTGCCTGGCTGTGTGAGCTTGAATAAGTAACTTAACCTCTCTGAAAGCAGTCACTAAAGTCGTGCACTAATGCAGTCCCGTGCTCAGATCACGGGAGCTGTTACTCAGGGCTGGCTGCTACAGGACTAGAAGCATCCTGCTTCAGTATTATCAGGGGCATGCAATGCTCCTGGGTGATGAGTGGGAAAGCATACCCTGCTCTCTGCAACAGGGTAGAGTGTGATTTCCCAGGACCCGACAGGCTTTTGAGATATGCGTGTAAGATCCCTGTGCTTTCTAATACTCAGTGACCTTCATGAGGAGTCACTAGGAAACACTGGCAACAGTCACCCCTGCCTCATTGCCACCACCCAACCTCACCCTAGTTCCCACCATCCTTCCTTTAGTAGGTCTTCCTCCCCAAGCTCCGGGTCAGTATCCAAGGGCCCCTTCCAGCAGCCCCACTCTCATGGTTGGCCTCAAGTCAAGCATCCTGAGGTCGCCCCACATCACATCATGACAGATGTTATTGATGCTTGGGAATTACTCAGCCCTTTGAAAACCCACAGCCGCAATATTTGTCTCCATTAACATCCGTGGCAGCACTTCAGTGAATCAATAGGATGCTTAATGCTGAATTACAGGACATACCCAGGCAGCCTGCCTCCGTGGAGCCTAATCTGTCAGGTGAATAACACAGGACAGTGTTCCAAGCCCGGGGTGACAGCACCCAGACCAAGAAGGGGAGACCTAGCATAAACAAGCCTTTGTTTACCTGTTGGTTAGAAGTGAACCACAAATTCTTGATCTTTCCAATTATAGTTGTGGTTTGTTTTTTTTTTAAAGCACCTGATGCTGTTTTCTTTTCTTTCTGGCGTATGAATCATGCTTCATCGTATAAGAAAGACACGTGGGTTGTTTCGGAGAAGACAAGAGTCATCTGTTTAGAGAAAATAACAGATGACTGAGCTGCACAAATGTTTCTCCATTTACCTCCCCACTCCCCGCACCGCAATCAAATATTCTGGCTTTATCCCCCTACCCCTATGGTGTCCTTGTCCTTCATTCCCTTTTTTTTTTAATATACATTTTTTAAATTATGGGGGTTTTGTTTATTTATTTATTTATTTATTTATTTTTGGCTGCACTGGGTCTTCGTTGCTGGCTGCTGGCTTTCTCTCATTTCGCAGAGCGGGGGCTGGTCTCTGGTTATGGTGCCTGGGCTTCCCATTGGGGTGGCTTCTCTTGCTGTGGAGCACAGGCTCTAGGGCACTCGGGCTTCAGTAGTGGTGGCGCTCGGGCTTACTTGCAACATGTGGGATCCTCCTGGACCAGGTATCAAACCCGTGTCCCCTGCACTGACAGGCAGATCCCTAACCACTGTACCCCCAGAGAAGCCCCATCATTCCTGTCGATTCGACCCACAGCGCCATTTCCTTGTTAGTAGCCTGGCCTGTCCTCCAGGGATCTCAAAGCACCACATCACCGTCCATCACCAGTGTGGATGGTGCTTCCCGGACCACAGCCGATGCAGGGGAAGAGAAGGGGAGCCCTCCAGTCCTCCTCATCTTGGTTTCTGCCTCTTCCCTTCTGACCAGATCAAGCATTATTTATTGAATTCAGAGGACTGCTCACTATTATTTTCTCAACAGGCTAAAATGTCTACACACCAGCCCCTCCTGAACTGAGGGGAAGGCGGGGCATAAGTTACATTGCTGGGCTCACCATAGGCCCCACTTCATTGACAAGGACATTTCTGGTGGATTGGTTGGTTCACTTTCTTGAAGGCCTGGAATTTCACCCTGTATCTTTGTCTGCTAGCTTGATATTTAGTCAGTGAGGTTCTTCTCCCTGCTTCCTTTGGCTTCTCCACTCTTTGATTTTAAGAAAGCAATAGGGACACCCTGCACACAGCCTAGCCCCGAACACAGGCACATTCCAGTGGCTGCAGAATCTCATCAAACATCAAGTGGTCGATATCACAAAATACCAACCCAGTCCCTTCCTTCAAAGACCTTGAAATTATAGTGAAGGGGCAACAGACTGAGAGGAACACGTGGGATGAGATGTCCATGGAGATGATGGAGAATGAGGAGAGCCCACTTCATCCATCTGCACAGAATCCAGGCTGAGTCTCTTAAGGGACACTGCCCCTCCCCCACTGTGGGGCTTGGCTCCAGGCACCGAGGAAGCGGAGAGTTTCCTGGCAAGTCAGTCTGCTCATGTGCAAAGAGCCTCTGCTTCCCTTCACTTCCAGGTTATTCTGTCTCCTACCCTGGTTGTTTTCCAGTTGTTCAGTTGTGTCCGACTCTTTGCAACCCCATGGACTGCAGCACACCAGGCTTCCCTGTCCTCCACTATCTCCCGGGATTTACTCAAACTCATGTCCATTGACTTGATGATGCCATCCAACCATCTCATCCTCTGTCAACCCCCCTTCTCCTCCTGCCCTCAGTCTTTCTCAGCAGCAAGGTCTTTTCTAGTGCACCGGCTTTTCGCATCAAGTGGCCAAAGTATTGGAGTTTCAGCTTCAGCATCAGTCCTTCCAGTGAATATTTGGGCTAATTTCCTTTAGGATTGACTGGTTTGACCTCCTTCATGTCCACCCTGGAGGTGTGTTTAAAAACAAGGAAAAAAGAAGCAGGCTGTCCCTCCAGCTGGTTTTGGCAGTGTCACCGTAGACAAATGACTACCTACTTCTGTTTTCTTATCTCTAAAATGGAGCAAAGGTTGTGGGAAAAATCAAATGAGATAATTAGTGGGTGAGACGTTATAAATTATAAATGTGATACAAATGGGCTCTGAGAGTCAGATTGCCCTGCACCCACCGCTCCTTAGTCGTGTGGACCTTGTGCAAAACTCTTAAACTCTCAGTGCCTCAGTCTCCTCATTGTGAAGCGGGGTTCAAATAGTATCTGCTTTATGAGATCTAGTTTAAGAATTAAAAGCATGAATAGAGATAGAGCAGTGAAAACAGTGTCTGGAATGTACTTAGGTTTCTAAAGTTAGAATACTTATCCTTTTCCCCTTTTAGAATTTGAGCTCCTGGGAGTCAAGATCTAGTCTCCCCTAAAGGATAATAAAGGCACCAAGTTAATTGCGCTGAGAACTGATAAGGGTGTGTGAGATCTTGCCATCGTCACACAGGCCACCAGTTGCTGTCCTATGGAGGGGTTATCTGTATGGCCCTTCCTCCAGAGGGACCAGGAGCATCATCACTCAGAAACCACACCCTCCTTCCATGTTCACCAAGACCCTCATCCAGAGAACAGAGATTCAAGGTTCAACATGGAATAAAATATGTCACCGTTTTTAACAACATTTAGAAGGCGCCTCTAAGAAGAGTAATTAAAACAGCACCCAGAGGTGTGATAACTTTTTCTCTAAGAACACAGAGTTCTCCGCTGACTGGTTTAGCACATGAAAATTATTGTATACAAAGTGCCTTAAAGATGCAGTATGAGCCACAAATCCGGAGAGAGATTAGGGACTGTAGCAAAATAATGACACAAATGCAGTCCCAGATACAGCCTGTAATCGGTGGTGAGGCTCTGATTCCCGCCAGCCCAGCTCCTGGCCAGCACGTGGACAGTGACTCAGAGCTCTCCACTCCAGAAGAAACACAATGGAGAGCCCCAGGGGTTCTCTGGTGGCACTAGTGGTGAAGAACCCACCTGCCAACACAGGAGACTTTAAGAGGTTCCGGTTGAATCCCTGGGTCGGGAAGATCCCCTGGAGAAGGGCATGGAAACCCACTCCCGTATTCTCACCTGGAGAATCCCATGGACAGAGGAGCCTGGTGGGCTGTGGTCCACAGGGTCCCAAAGAGTCGGACACGATTGAAGCACCTTAGCACACACATGAGAGCCCCAGGGACTGCTCCCCCTGGCCTCCAACTCAGCAGTCAAAACTGAGCGTTTTCCACCCAAGTTGGACAAGATAATTATCTTCATACGGTTTGAGAAATATGGTGATAGATCTTATTTTATTTAGTACATTAAGGTTAGAATTTGTGCAAGACAGTAAAGCAAACCTAAAAATATATGGTACTTTAGTCAAATCAATAGGGATTATTAGGAGCGGAGTGTTATATCGGAGGCAATAAAGCCTTGGAAATCCAAGAAAACAATGTTCCCAGTAAACCTACGATAAATGACTATGATTTAATCACTTGGTAAATAAGCCAGTATTTCTATGGGTTTTATTGTTTCATGGTATTAAAAATGCACATTAGGGATTCTCCAAGATAACTCTTCTAAAGAGTATATCTCAGAGTAGCATCATTTTGGCAATTTATGCTTTTAAATAATAGTATATTATTTTCTTCATAGATCTACTTTTTTAAGCCTCTTACATGCTTTTAAGATTTCACTTACCGTTAGGTGATCACGCTGAAGATTCTCAGCTCTTTGAACACATGAAATTATATTACCCATGCCCTTTCTCCTACTTCATAGAACACACACACTTGGGAATTCCTACAGGGAACTTGGTTTTCCGGACTGCTTTCCATTTATCTGGGTAGTAATTCCAAATTTGGTTTAGAAAATTGGAAGCCGTCTGACTTGAAGTTCTCATCTCCTATTCAAATAACCCAAATCAAAAGGGACTCTCCCCATCCCCCACTCAGAGCTGTTCTGAATAGTCAAATGAAGATTAAACTCTTGATTTAAGTAGCTACATCTTAGCAGTAATTAACATGTACATCAAATACTCTTTTTCCCCCTTTGATATGATGTGGTACTAGAATTTAAACCCTGATGAAGGTGCCAAAATTAACTGCAATGGGAAATGAATAATAATTCTTTTAAGATACTTTGCCCTTTGCATTAGCTTACATGTGAGCTCTTTTCCAAACTCCACACTCTGCTCTTAAGAAATCTGCAAGCCAGGCACACAGGTCAGTTCCAAAGATCTATGAGTCCATGGCAAAAAAGAAAAAAGCCTTAGCCCTATGCCCATGTCTGCATATGTTCTCATTCGTGTTAGCTGGACGCACTCTTCTAATGAAGAAAGGAGAGGTTGTCTTCTCTAGGTCTGGATGATTTATAAGAAGTCAGAGAAGGAATTTAAAATGGTGTGTGAGGCAGGAAGAAGAGATCAAGAGACCTGTAAAGGCATTTGGAGCAAGAGGAAAGAAAATGAAGGTGGGACCAGAGAAGGGACATTCTTTTCTTGGATTTTCAAGGTTTTATTGCTCCTCCTTTGTGTAAAAATCCTTTGATTTAACTTCCTAGGGCAGTGGTTCGCTATTTTTTTAGAACGAAGAAAATATGAGATTTGAGTGAATCTCTGAACTCTCTTCCCAGAAATGCACATATCACACACCTATGCACACCTATAAGGACACCGTTGCATATGGGATGTGTGGACCCATCTGTAGGCCTGAAAATCCCATATTAAGAACTGCTGTACCCTAAAGACTTAGTCTAATACCCTTACTTAGTGAATATCCATGCAATTAAGAGTGCCTTAAATCCTGGGCTTGTCAAAAGTAGGGTTTGGGGGGTTTTGTGGGTTTTTTTAGATCTGATCAAATGTCCCAGTTATTTATGAGCAGTATTTTGCAAACTTTAGGTTTCTGCATCCCATTTGTCATTTCCATTCACCATGTCCATGCCGTAGTAACACAGCTGTGCTATTACTGACAAAGTTTTTCTTTCAACTATCTTATTCTTCAAAAGTAAGTTTGTGAAACTTCCCTGCTAGTCCAGTGGCTAAGACTCTGTGCTCCCAACTCAGGGGGCCTGGGTTCAATTCCTGGTCAGGGAAATAGGTCCCGCATGCTGCAATTAAGAGTTTGTATGCCACAACTAAAGATCAAAGATCCTGTGTGCCACAGTTAGCACCTGGCACGGCCAAGCAAAGGAAATAAATAAATATTTTTTGAAAAGTATGCTTGTTACAAGATACCACATTTTAATAAGGTCATGGATAAACAAGAGATCAGTCAATGTAGAATGATCAAGATGGTAAGGAATCTAGAATCCAAGTATGGACTGAAATATTAGGGGAAGTTTAGAAAGAACTATAGGGAAATACGATGGCTAATAAGAAACCTATATGCAGGTCAGGAAGCAACAGTTAGAACTGGACATGGAACAACAGACTGGTTCCAGATAGGAAAAGGAGGACATCAAGGCTGTATGCTGTCACCCTGCTTATTTAACTTATATGCAGAGTGCATCATGAGAAACGCTGGACTGAAAGAAGCACAAGCTGGAATTAAGATTGCCGGGAGAAATATCAATAACCTCAGATACGCAGATGTCATCACCCTTATGGCAGAAAGTGAAGACGAACTAAAAAGCTTCTTGATGAAAGTGAAAGAGGAGAGTGGAAAAGTTGGCTTAAAGCTCAACATTCAGAAAACGAAGATCATGGCATCTGGTCCCATCACTTCATGGCAAATAGATGGGGAAACAGTGGAAACAGTGTCAGACTTTATTTTGGGGGGCTCCAAAATCACTGCAGATGGTGACTGCAGCCATGAAATTAAAAGACGCTTACTCCTTGGAAGGAAAGTTATGACCAACCTAGATAGCATATTGAAAAGCAGAGACATTACTTTGCCAACAAAGGTCTGTCTAGTCAAGGCTATGGTTTTTCCAGTGGTCATGTATGGATGTGAGAGTTGGACTGTGAAGAAGGCTGAGCGCTGAAGAATTGATGCTTTTGAACTGTGGTGTTGGAGAAGGCTCTTGAGAGTCCCTTGGACTGCAAGGAGATCCAACCAGTCCATTCTGAAGGAGATCAGCCCTGGGATTTCTTTGGAGGGAATGATGCTAAAGCTGAAACTCCAGTACTTTGGCCACCTCATGCGAAGAGTTGACTCATTGGAAAAGACTCTGATGCTGGGAGGGATTGGGGGCAGGAGGAGAAGGGGACGACAGAGGATGAGATGGCTGGATGGCATCACTGACTCGATGGACGCGAGTCTGAGTGAACTCCGGGAGCTGGTGATGGACAGGGAGGCCTGACATGCTGCGACATGAGGTCACGAAGAGTTGGACACGACTGAGAGACTGAACTGAACTGAATAAGAAAAATTTGAAAAAGAAAGCAGCCTTGTTCAGTGTTTTCTGTTGGTTTTTGAGGCAGAAATGATTTTACTAGAAGAACCAAGTTTGATCAGTAGGAAAGGTAATAATCTTCCCGACAACTAGAAGTTCCTCCTTGCAATCTAGTCTCCACATAGCATCTTTTTAAAATATGAATCAGATTACATCACTTTCCCATTCGGGCCCATCTGATGGCTTCCCACCACCCTTGGAATAAAATCCAGAGTCCTCACCATGGCAGGTGGGTCCTACACCATCTGGCTCCCACCTTCCTCTCTGGGCTCATCTCCTCCCCATTTTCCTCCAACTTGATTCTTCTCCAGGCTGTTGGCCTTGTTTCAAGTGACAAACTCAGTCCCACCTCAAAGCCTTGCCACGTCTCGTTTCCTCTGCTTCAGATGCTCTTCCCTGGATCTTGGGGAGATGGCTCCTTCTTGCCTTTTAAGTCTCAGTTCAGTTGTCACGTCTTGAGCAAGCTCTTCCCTAAACGTTCAATCTCAAACGGTCCCTACACCTACGCACCCTCTGCCACTGTTTCATGCTCTCCAATGCATTTATCACCACCAGAGACTCTTTTATTTGCTTTTTCTTTTCTAATACTTGTTTCCCCCATTAGAACGCGAGACCCATGAGAACCAGGGCCTTGTCCGGCCTACCGCTTCTGAAACAGTGTCTGAACAAAGTAGGCATTTATACCTTGGGTGGGCAAATGAGGACTCAGACAGAACTTCCTCATAAAGTCATTCATGAGTTTTCTTTCCACAGAGGTGGGGGAGTCAAGTCACAGCCCTCAAGGATGCTCCTAGCGTTGAATAGGTAAATGAATTCAACTCTAATTTTCGGTTCTTAGATTTGCATATTTCATAGTCTGATGTCACAGAGGGAAAAGAGCATGCACTTTTAAATCAGACAGGCCTGGGCTTAAATCTTATCAGTAGTTTTGCTAGTTAAACATGGGGCACTCTGGGCAAGTCAGTTAACCTCCCTGGACTTCAGTGTACTCCTTATCTGAAAAATGGGAATAAAACTACGTATCTTGCTGGGTCGTGGGGAGGATTTAAGAAGATAACAAGTATGATGTACCGAACACGATGCCTTGTAAGGGCACCACGAGGGCATCTCTATTCAGGCATCAGAACTTGCTCTACGGTCCACCAACATTTGACAAGAAGGCTGACTTGTTGGCCACATTCAAGCTAGAAGTTTTGGAGGGCATCTTCATGTCCTGGGAAAATAATATGCCTCTTCAAACTCTTTTTGAAAGTAAATAAGTATAAATTCTGGAGCAAAGACATCAAAAGGAATATCTGGCCTTGTATTTCTGACCCAATTAACCATTTATCCATGCTGTCGATGTAGTTCTGAATTTCTCTGCAGTGGATCTGGGGGTTCCCCTCTTTTTTCACTCCTTCCCGCAGGGTTAAATGGCAGACAGAGCTGGGTTTCTCCCTGCCTGCCATCTAACTGCTCACTGACCAAATCCACGTCTGTCTGATGATGAGAGCACCCTTCCAACCCATGAGGGACCCAGATTCACCCCTCCCATGGGCTGAGACTGTGGCCTCAACCTGGTCTGGCCAGGAGAACCCCCTCCCAGAAATCACTTGGTAAATCAGGGTTATTTGCCCAAGAAAACCCCCTCCTAAGATATCCTCCTAAGTCCCCAACTTTAGTTCAGACTGCCCTAAGGTATGGCGTCTGCAAAAGAATGTAACGTAATGAAAGAAAACAGAGGGTTAAGTCGTGTTTCAGAGAAGGCAATGGCACCCCACCCCAGTACTCTTGCCTGGATAATCCCATGGATGGAGGAGCCTGGTAGGCTGCAGTTCATGGGGTTATGAAGAGTCAGACGTGACTGAGCGACTTCACTTTCACTTTTCACTTTCATGCATTGGAGAAGGAAATGGCAACCCACTCCAGTGTTCTCGCCTAAAGAATCCCAGGGACGGGGGAGCCTGGTGGGCTGGCGTCTATGGGGTTGCACAGAGTCGGACAGGACTGAAGTGACTTAGCTGCAGCAGCAGCAGCAGCACTCTAGTTTCTAATTTAATCTTCAAACCCCTTTGAGTCTGTTTTCTCATCTGTAAAAGGGAATCAGCAACATATGGGAGGTTGGATTTTCAGTGCCCAGTTCTCCAGTATTTGCTCCCATCCTTATGCTTACCATCTAGTCACTGCCGCCCCCAGCCCCTCCAGAGGAAGAGGGGACACCTCTATACCTAAGAAATTTAACAGGAGAGTGGTTACTGCAGCCAACTAAATTCCCCCCGCTTCCACGTGAAGTTTGACTTTGACCATGTTTATGATGAATGCCACGACCTTTAGAACGATGCACCCTGTGTTAAAGGAATCGCCCATCCCACCAGCTTATCCTCCCCTCTTCCCTTTGCCTGCCTCTACTTGCCCCGTGCTGGCCCCTCTCCCATCCAGTCTCCCAAGCGTCCATTTCCCAGGGCTCCTTGGAGCCTTCTGCTAATTGGCAGCGCCACCTCAGGAACATTATTTCTGTGCCTTTGGCTATCTCATCACTTTGAAGGAGGCCTTCCTGGGAGCACTCCTTCCTTCATCAGCTGCTTCCACCCCTCCGCCTTATTCCCTGAGCCACACGGTAATGCAATCACTGTGTCGTGTGACATGAGCAGAGAAGCAGCGCGTTGTTTCATGGCCAGAGCAGTCTTGCATCCCCCTCCCAAGACCCAGGACTCTCTCTCCATTCTGCCCTGTCGCCAGGGGCATACACAGGAATCTGTCCCTGGACATGCGACCATGGACCTTAATGAGAAAGGCAGGCGGGTGGCAGAGGAGGTCACGACACCCGTTACCTGGAGACGACCTCCGCTGCCGGGAGAGCTCCATCCTGGAGCCTGTGCAGCAGAGGTGGTGAGGCTCCCTCTGTGGACCAGACCCACACCTTGCTTGCTAGTGGAGCCGGGGTAGGAGGCTGATGGGAGCAGTAACCAGGTGACCCAGGTCTTTAAAAATCGGCCCTGCTTCTGGTTCTGCTATCATCTGGGACCAGCCTAACTCCATCTGTATTCACTGCCATGGCATAGTTTACCTAAATAGTTGTGTATCTTCAATCTGAGCACCCCTGGGGCTGGGGAGCCCTCTGTAACCCCAAGGAGCCCACCCAGGGTGCTGGCAGGCAGATAGCACAACAGTTAGGAGCACGGTTTTGTTTTTTGTTTTTTTAATTGCCACAGTGTTGTGTTGTTTTTTAAGTATTTATTTATTTGTTTGTGTCGGGTCTTAGTTGCCGCATGAGGGATCTTTGTTCCGTCATGTGGAATCTTCTGCATTGAGGCACATAGACTCTCTAGTTGTGGCAACCCAGGCTTAATCACTCCCCAGAATGTGGGATCTTAGTTCCCTGACCAGGGACTGAATCCACGTCCCCTGAATTACAGAGCAGATTCTTAATCACTGGACCACCAGGAAGTCCCAAAGCACAGATTATGAGGCAGACAGGCTTAAGTTCCCAGCCAGTCTCTGCTACATGCTGGCTGTGACTTTGCACATTACTTGACCACCTGGTCTCCTTAACTGTACCTGTGTGTGTGCTCACTCAGTCATGTCCGACTCTTTGCAACCCTACAGACTGTAGCCATCAGACTCCTCTGTCTATGGGATCTTTCAGGCAAGAATACTGAAGTGGGTTGACGTTTCCTCTTCCGTGGGTCTTCCCAACCCAGGACTCAAACCAGCGTCTCTCCTGTGGCTCCTGCATTAGCAGGCGGATTCTTTACCACTGAGCCACCTGGGAAAGCCCTTCCTTAACTGTAGACTGGAGTAATAAATAGACCTACCTCTCAAAGCACTGGAAGAGTTAAAGGAAATAAGCAAGAAAAGTGCTCTGCCTAGCCTAGTGAGCATTAATGACAGTCATTCACCATCATAGAAATGGTTATCGGCATTTGTTGAAGATCATGTCAGGAACTAGAGTAAGTACTAGGAATACAGAGGTGAAAAAGATATGGTCTCCAGGTGGAGAAGATGGTCGTAAGAGCAGGTGACAGGGAATATGGGAGCATAGCCCTTTATTACAACAATTCTTCCTTATAATGCAACAAAATCTGTTCCCCAGACTCTACACACTGGCCCAAATTCATCCCCCCGGAGCAACTGAAAATCACTCCAGTCCTTTTTCCACATGACAGCCCTTCAGCCTCTTGAAGACCACAAATCATGTCCCCTCAAGTCCCCCCTCTCTTCTAGGTTAAACAGTCCCAGTGCCCCTCTAAAAATAATAAACCTGCTTATCTTTCCACATGCCTTTCTCCAAAAAGCAAAAGGTATTTTACCAGCCCCAGCTCAATCATCTTTTCAGCACAACGGGCCCACAAAGACAGGAAGATTTATTTCCCCGATCCAGACCTGATACCAAGAGAGATTCAATTCCGTTTGGGACCCCCCAGCTGAGATATGTCAAGCCCCAGCTCAGAGGCACTGTCCAGTGACTGCAGGCTTTTCTGTTTCACCAACTTTGGCTGGCAAGACATCACTGCCTAGCTTATAGCTTCAGGCAACCAAAAATCTGAAGGAACATTTGCGTTCATCTGGACCAGGGTTATCTGCCTGGGCTTTATGATAGAAGTCCCTGGGGAATGTTTTATACAGACGCCAACGGCCAGCACCATTCACCTACAAGAAATTCTTTTTTTAGTTCTGGCTGTGCTATGCAGCATGTGGGATCTTAGTTTCCCCAAGCAGGGATAGAATTCGAGCCTGCTTCAATGGAAGTGCAGTCTTAACCACGAACTGCCAGAACAGTTCCAAGAAATCCTTATTCAATTTCTCTAAGGGCCTGGCCATCAGAATAATTTCCAGAGCTTCCCAGGGCATTCTAATACACAACCAGGATTAAAAACTCACCAGTCTAGCTCACCATTTCCTTGTGTGCTTGAGAAAACTGTCTAAAGAGTAGAAGTCATTAGTTCAAGGTTACAAAGATAGTTAGAGGAGAAGGCAGCATTAGAAACCCTGATTTCTGCCTCCCCGTCTAGTATCTTTTCACCAGACTACCTGGAGATTAACATCCTGACTTCAGACTAGAACCCAAGGTGTGTGCCTTGAAATGCTATAGGGAAAGAGACAATGGATTTTACTCTTCCAAGCCCTAAACCCACCGTGTTAATCCCTCTCTCTTTTCTAAGTCTTTCTACTCCTCCCTCACCTCTGTACTCCAGTCTTAAAATGTGGTGTCAAAATGCCATCCACAAAGGGAGAGCTCTATTTAGTTTTCAGCCAAAAGAATTACACAGGAAAGAACCTCACCGTAAATCAAAAGCCAAAAGCAATTCTTAAAACCAAATTAAGGTCCTGAGCATTCAGCAAAGCCTCTTTAGAAATCAACCCTTCAGGTTCAGTTCTCTGCTAGATAAAGGCTATGTAAGGGAGGGCGAAAAAGAAACAGTATTAAAATTCCAGAAATGTAATCTGAAATAAATAAGTGATATTTTCTGGCCAAGGTAGAGCAAGGGTTTTAGTTCCCAATGTGAGGGAGCTACTTTACATTTTAATAAATGCTCATTGAGAAAATAATATTATTGCTCTGGTATTGGGAGATTATTTGTGAACATAAAATATTAGAACTTGTCAGGAAGGCGTTTATTTTCTTTTTTCCTTCTTTCTCTACTGCAATATTCTTCCACCTAATAGAAGATGATTACAAAAATAATTATATCAACCAGTAGCCAACACACACACAATAAATGGGGAAAAATGAAGGTTGTCTGGCGTCGGATTGCAAACATGAGAAGGGGAAAGCGTGTGTCAAAGCACACGGGGATAATTGCACATCAGTCAGATGATTACAGAGTGGGTGGAAAAAATTAAGGCAGCTGATTGGCTGCCGCATGTTCATATCCCAGATGGAAATCAGACCTGGATCAGAACTCATTAGTCAAATTACCCACTCCCTGTATCCACGAGGAAAAGCCAGAAGCGCAGGTGGAGTTCTGTGTCTGAGAAAATAACCTAACCTTAAAACCCTGCCCCATATGAGTCTGTAATCACAGAGCACTGGGATCCAGGGCCAGTTTCTGATGGCTGTTGAACTCCTGAAATTATGTGTATTCATACATATACACTTATCTGGAAAGAGAGTCCATGTGTTTTAATATACTTCTAGAAAAGCTATTCGTCAAAAATAAATAGAAATAAAAATCAAGAACCATTCAACCTCCTTCATTTGAAAAATAAACTAAAAACTGTCCCCAGAAAGTAGTTTGGCAGTTCTGCAAAAAAGTTAAATGTGCAGTTACTCAATGACCCAACAATTCCACTCCTAAGTGTGTAGAACTAAGAGTCTATGCTCACACACAAATGTTCATGGCAGCTTTATTCATAATAGGTGGAAGATAGAAACTCAATGTCCATCTTATGCTGAATAGATAAAAGACGATATATTTATGCATGGAGTATTATACAGCCATAAAGAAGAATGAAGTACTGCATGGATGAATCTGAAACCATTATGCTAAGTGAAGGCATCACAAAAGGCCACATACTATATGATTCCATTTATAAGAAATATCCAGAATAGTCAGATTCCTTTTCTTTTTTTGGCCTCGAGGCGTGGCTTGCAGGATCTCAGTTCCCCAACCAGGGATTGATCTGCAGGCACCAGCAGTGAAAGTGTTGTGTCCTTATCACTAGACCATCATGGAATTCTCCAAGAATGATCAGATTCTTAAAGACAGAAAACAGATTAGTGATCGCTGGCCCGGATGGGTTGGGCATTGGAAGTGACTGCTAATGGGTACGGGTTTATTTTTAGGGTGATGAACATGTTCCAACTTAGCTAATGAAAACGATTGCAAAATGTTGCAACTACACTTAAAAGCCGCAGCACTGTGCAATTTTAAAATGGTGAATTTTATGTTAGGTGAATCATAGCCTCATTTTTTGAGTGTCCAAAAAAAAAAACCCCAAACTATCCCTAAGTTCACCAAACAGTACCAGAGCAAGGTCATAGGTGAGCATATTGAGAGCAAATGGAAATTAGGGGCAAGTAACCCAAATTGGGGTTTCCCAGGTGACACAGTGGTGAAGAATTCCCTTGCCAATTGTTGGAGCATAAGAGATGCAGGTTCGATCCTTGGGTCAGGAAGACCCTCTGGAAATGGCACCGCACTCCAGTGCTCTTGCCTGACAGAGGAGCCTGGTGGGCTGCAGTCCCTGGGATCACGGAGAGTCAGACACGACTGAGTGACTTCACTTTCACTTTTCACTTTCATGCATTGAAGAAGGACCTAGCAACCCACTCCAGCATTCTTGCCTGGAGAATCCCAGGGATGGCAGAGCCTGGTGGGCTGCTGTCTATGGGGTCGCACAGAGTCGGACATGACTGAAGCGACTTAGCAGCAGCAGCAGCAGCAGCAGCAGCAGGTGACACAGTGGTGAAGAATTCCCTAGCCAGTTCATGGGGCATAAGAGATGCAGGTTTGATCCTTGGGTCAGGAGGATCCCCTGGAAATGGCAACCTGCTCCAGTATTCTTGCCTGGAAAATTCCACGGACAGAGGAACCTGAGGGACTATAGTCCACGGAGTTGCAAAGAGTGGGACACGACTGAGCACACACATGCACACACACAAAACCCAAATTGAGATCATGTGTTTTTATGCACTCTAGCATTGACAGAGGCTCATTATATGCCAGGACACCCGGAGCCTGCGACCCCCAACCCCATAGTGAAATAATACACATACTCATGGTCTCTTGGAGTGACATTCAAGTGGGAAGATGACAATCCACCAAACACACAACGAATTGTGTAATTACAGTAGTGGTGTGAGACGTGAAGGAGAAGCACAGGTGATATGAGTGTGTAACAGACCAGGCAAGGGCAGGGGACAAGGGGCCTCCTTGAGGAGGTGGTTCTAAGTGGGTAGGAGCCTGGCACAATTTAGGAACTAAAGGAGAGCCAAATGGCCAATGGCACCATAGAAGGGCAGAGGAGCGTGTCTGAGTCCAGAGAGACAGCAGTGGCTTGTAGACCAGATTAAGGATTGGGGTCTTTAGCAAAGGAGAAAACAAAAGATATACCCATTTGAATGAAGAGTTCCAAATAATAGCAAGGAGAGATAAGAAAGCCTTCCTCAGCAATCAATGCAAAGAAATAGAGGAAAACAATAGAATGGGAAAGACTAGAGATCTCGTCAAGAAAATTAGAGATACCAAAGGAACATTTCATGCAAAGGTGGGCCCAATTAAGGACAGAAATGGTATAGACCTAACAGAAGCAGAAGATATTAAGAAGAGGTGGCAAGAACACACAGAAGAACTGTACAAAAATAGATCTTCATGACCCAGATAATCACGATGGTGTGATCACTCACCTAGAGCCAGACATCCTGGGATGTGAAGTCAAGTGGGCCTTAGAAAGCATCGCTACAAATAAAGCTAGTAGAGGTGATGGAATTCCAGTGGAGCTGTTTCAAATCCTGAAAGATGATGCTGTGAAGTGCTGCACTCAATATGCCAGCAAATTTGGAAAACTCAGCAGTAGCCACAGGACTGAAAAAGGTCAGTTTTCATTCCAATCCCAAAGAAAGGCAATGCCATAGAATGCTCAAACTACCGCACAATCACGCTCATCTCACATGCTAGTAAAGTAATGCTCAAAATTCTCCAAGCCAGGCTTCAACAGTACATGAACTGTGAACTTCCAAATGTTCAAGCTGATTTCAAAAGGGCAGAGGAACCAGAGATCAAATTGCCAACATCCACTGGATCACTGAAAAAGCAAGAGAGTTCCAGAAAAACATCTATTTCTGCTTTATTGACTATGCCAAAACTTTTGACTATGTCAACCACACCAAACTGTGGAAAATTCTTCAAGAGATGGGAATACCAGACCACCTGACTTGTCTCCTGAGAAATCTGTATGCAGGTCAGGAAGCAACAGTTAGAACTGGACATGGAACAACAGACTGGTTCCAAATAGGAAAAGGAGGACGTCAAGGCTGCATACTGTCACCCTGCTTATGTAACTTATATGCAGAGTACATCATGAGAAACGCTGGGCTGGAGGAAGCACAAGCTGGAATCAAGATTGCTGGGAGAAATATCAAGAACCTCAGATATGCAGATGACACCACCCTTATGGCAGAAAGTGAAGAAGAACTAAAGAGCCTCTTCATGAAAGTGAAAGAGGAGAGTGAAAAGTTGGCTTAAAACTCAACATTCAGAAAACGAAGATCATGGCATCTAGTCCCATCACTTCATGGGAAATAGATGGCGAAACAGTGGAAACAGTGAGAGATTTTATTTTTGGAGGCTCCAAAATCACTGCAGATGGTAATGGCAGCCATGAAATTAAAAGACACTTGCTCCTTGGAAGAAAAGTTATGACCAACCTAGATGGCGTATTAAAAAGCAGAGACATTACTTTGCCAACAAAGGTCTGACTAGTCAAAGCTATGGTTTTTCCAGTGGTCACGTATGGATGTGAGAGTTGGACTATAAAGAAAGCTGAGCACCAATGAATTAATGCTTTTGAACTGTGGTGTTGGAGACTCTTGAGAGTCCCTTGGACTGCAAGGAGACCCAACCAGTCCATCGTAAAGGAAATCAGTCCTGAATGTTCATTGGAAGGACTGATGCTGAAGCTGAAACTCCAATATTTTGGCCACCTGATGCGAAGAACTGACTCATTAGAAAAGATCCTGATGCTGGTAAAGATTGAAGGCAGGAGGAGAAGGGGACAACAGAGGGTGAGATGACTAGATGGCATCACCAATTCAATGGGCATGAGTTTGGGTAAACTCAGGGAGTTGGCATTGGACAGGGAGGCCTGGCATGCTGCAGTCCATGGGGTCACTAAGAGTCAGACATGACTGAGTAACTGAACTGAACTGAACTGAGCATTCAGCTGAGATGTGATCTGTTCCTGAAGCATTCAGACTGGTTGATCTGGGGAAAATGGATGGAAAGAGGCAGCATCAGTAGGCAACTGGGAGACTACTGTGGTCTCGTCGTCCAGGAAAAGGGTCCAGGGACAATGTACCCCACATGCAAGCAGGTTAGAGGACACTGATGGGAGTGAACCAGGAAGGCAAATCTATGCAAATACTGTTACAGCATCTGGGTTCTGGCACATCATCCCGCCTGCCACACCTTCAAGAAAGGTATGAGCGAGGGCTGCAAACAAGAAAGTGGAAAATGAAGTGGATGAGTGGGAAACAGGAAGATGCTTGGTCATTCACAAATTCCAGTTTGAAGAAGCACAGGCTGGAAGGGAGTCTAGCTTCTAGGTGTGTGTGCTCACCAGAGGTGAGCAGAGACTGTGGAGTAAATTGAATAGAGAATCTAAACAGATTTGAACCTTAAATAGAGGAGCCTAAAGCTACAAAAGACATTATCCTTCAGAGGTGTTAGAAGCTCAAAACGTACGTTGGCTATAGAAGGAAAGCGGTGAGAAGATGGTAGTAACAATAACAGTAGTAGTGGGTGGGCCGAAAAGTTCATTTGGGTCTTTCTGTAAGATGCTGTGGTGTTATCTCATTTAACTTTCCCCCAGGGACCTCCATGTGAGCAAGCTTCTATTACTATGGCCACTTCTCAGATGGAACCACTGTGGCTTCGGTGACAGCATTTTCCCGAGGTCTCAGGGCTAGAAAGAGGAGCGAGGCCTGCACACAGCAGTCTGCCCCCTGCCCCTGCCCTCCGGCACCTGAGGCAGATGGCCTGGTCTCCCATCCTCCTCATCACAGGCTCTGGGGGCTGTCAGCTTCCTCCTGAAGCTCGTAGATCCATGGCCCAGAGTCCCCGCCTTCACTCCCCACCTGACGCCCGAGTCAGGTCAAGGGCATCCTAGGCTCTGTGAGGAGCTGGTAGTCCCTGGGGGCAGAGCTCCTGCCAGGCCTGCAGGGACCCAGGAGCCACCGAGTCAGCTTCAGATGGATGTGATGAAACGACTCACAGGGAGACTGAGCCCCGCAAGTGAGCACAGGGAAGAGGATTTCTCCAGCAAGTCCGTTCCTCTTTGCCCCGTCTACAGTCCAGGCCCCTCTAGACTCTCCTTGGATCCTCCAAGCCCACGGACTTATAGGGCTGGAGGCTTACACCTGCTCTGTAAGACCAGTGAGTGCCAGAGAACAGAGGTTCCCCCAGAAAGGAGCCAGGCTGAAAGCAAAGCCGACCCCTTACTCTGGGTACAGACACATCCTCTCACTTCTCTCTCCAAGCCACCTTGGCCTCAGAGTCACTTCACATAGGCTGGCAAGGAGCCCTTCCTCTCCCAAGGCAGGAAAAACTCGCATCAGCCAGCCACGCTGTCCCTCTAGGGTAGACCAAAGGAAATCATAACAGATGCTACATAAACAGTGTGCAATTAACCCAGCCACTGGCCCTGGGGAAGACGCACATCAGCCATCTTGTTCAATCGCTAAGTCATGTCCGACTCTTTACAGCCCCACGGACTGCAGCACACCAGGCTTCCCTGTACCTCACTATCTCGCGGAGTTTGTTCAAACTCACGTCCATCATGTCGGTGATGCCATCCACCCATCTCATCCTGTGTCATCCCCTTCTCCTCCTGCCTTCAGTCTTTCCTAGCATCAGGGTCTTTTCCAATGAGGTGGCCAAAGTATTAGAGCTTCAGTTTCCGCATCAATCCTTCCAGTGAATATTCAAGGTTGATTTCCTTTAGGGTTGACTGGTTTGATCTCCTTGTAGTCCAAGGAGAAGCTAAGCTGAAACCTGGAGGAGGCCACCCAGGGTTGCACAGGAGCGGCAGCTCAACCTCAGTCCTCCAGATGCTGCCCCCTCCCACTAGCCCCCTTCCTCGGGTTCCAGCTCCAGCAGGAGGGACGCATGCCCAAGGTGGACGGACCACTGTCAATTTAAGACAATTAAACGTGGGATTGGAGTTCCAGTAACTTTAGTCTCATCTCTGTCTCCGTGGAAGTTCTTTCTGGTTCTCCTGTAACACTATTTGCTTAGTGTTGCTGCAAATAGCTGTGCCTCTGGCTGAGTGTTTCTGCTACCCACCCCGACAGTGATTGTTTTTTATCAGGGGCTCAGGGCGACTTCAGCCTGTCTCAGTCGCTGCATGGCTGGCTCTCTCCCCTCCTGCCCCAGGCTTGGCCACCTCACTGTGCACCCCCATTGCCCATTTGGGCACCAGAAGCACACTCCTGCACCAATGCAGTGAGGCCCCGGGGAAACTCGCAGATCACGTGTGTGAGTTACCAGCTCACAAGCGTGCCTGGCACTTTGCCTCCTGACCAGCCTCCCTCTCGTGGTAGAGTCTCCTGCCCCCTACCCAGGGACCACCGTCCCCTTAGGCAGGAAGGGTGAGAAGGGGCGGTCCTTTGTGGCTGGATCTGTCCAGATCATTACCAGCTGACAGAGGAGCCTTGTGATTAAGGAATCTTTTGTGGGATGGAAGAGGAGGCACCATCCAAAAACACCTGCCTGGGAACCCCTCTAGTGAGGCCACACGAGCCCCTCCCCTAGACTGAGGAAGGGCACCAGGGGCTAAACTCTGTCGGAAAGCGAGGTTAGTGAATGTAAGGATGTGATCTTAGGCAGCTTAATTCAGCTTGGTTGCCTGGGGCTAGAGGAGGAGCTGGAGCAAGAAGTTTTGGCTGTTCTAATTAGAGTTCACACATGCCTTTGTTATTCAGCCTGCCAGATGGAAGGGAGGCTCCTCCTCAGGTAGCATCTGAGACACAACACCTTTCTCTCCCACCTGGCCCACCCACCCCCATCCTGGTAGCCGTCCTGGACCAACGAAGGGCTCAGATCCCCTTGGCTCACCCCTTAGGGAGGTCAAGGATGTGGGTGGAGCCTGCACCTACCAGCCTTCCTCCTGGTTGCTAACAGGCTGGCGTGGCCAGCCCATCAGGTGGCAGAACGCGTCAGGGGAGAGCCAAAAGAGCTTGTCCTGTCCTGGTTGCTGTGATGGGGTGTTAGTTCCCAGCCCTGCAGAGCTGGTCCAGCAGTGACTGTCCTGAACTGAGTGCGGATCTAGCCTCAGGGCTCCTGTTGGTAGCCGCACCCTCAGTGTTCTCCTGTGCACCCTGCAGGCTAGGAAGCAGCCCGAAGGAAGGAGAGGGGTGGCCCATCTTGGAAGGATTCTGACCTTAAGCAAGGAATGGAGGACTTGGTTTGTCCCTCTGTAGAGTGGCTAATTGCACGAACCACTGGACATAGATTACAATAGCAAAGCCTCCTTTTGACCTTTCTGCTGGAGGTTTAGTGCTCTGAAGACTAGGGAAGCCACCAGATGCCCAGCTAAACAGGGAACAATTAATACTGGCTGTAATGGCTCTTGAACCTGGAGAGCTGCTCTTCTCTGGGCGATCCAGAGCCAGAGTTCCTGCTCCCAAGGGATCACCCCACCTGTGGAGAGGCTGCTCCCTCCAGTGGAAGGCGACAGTTATGGTCGGCAAGTTCTGGTCCCCTGTCTCCTTGCTGATCTCGCCTCTAGCCCTTCCTCTCCCAGCCTGGAGCTTCGTATGCCCGTGAGAGCACATCCCTGACCATCACAGACTGACATGGTCTGACACCAAAACGTGATCGGGGGAGTTGATGGTCTCGATTTCCTTTCCTGCGAAAGGAGTCCGGGGACCCTTCTCAGCCCTGTGATCCCATCGCTCCCTGGAGCTCAGGCGCCAGAGTCCTGCCCCCTGCTGGCCTCCTGGCAAGGCGAGTCCCCCCTAAGCCTGTGACAAGCCTTGTGGCTGGTTCACAGCCCGCTGCTCGCCGGGAAGCCTCCTTGGAAGCAAGTAACTGCTTAATGAGGTAAACACAAGTGTGAAATTACAAAGCTCTGGAATCCAGGCAGGTTCTGAAGCTGCTTATTTCAGCTAGAAATCACCACCCATCCTCACACATCCGGGACCCTCTGATGTCCCCAAATCCCTCCCTTCTTTGCTCAGTCTAAGCTGTCAGAGGAGGAAAAAATGGTGTGGAAGAGAGCAAGCCTGTTGACGCGTGGCGGCTCGGCTTGGCCGAGTTGGAAGGCCTCGGTGGAATTTGAGGAGAACATCCCTGGAATGTTAAACACGCCCCTGGGTTCCCCCCCCCGCCCACTGCCTTGAGCCAAGTCGCATGTCTTGGGGACTGGGGCTCTGCCAGCAGCCTTCTCTTGGTGCCCATGCTGGAAAGACAAGGGTCTGAGCCTAGCGTCAATCCCAGAGCATGTAGGCCCACCTGGGATGTGGCCCTGTGGTCAGCCTGAAATGTGGGAGGCCGTTCCCAGGGAGCCTGACCCTCCTCCTGCTGGTGGCCCTGTGAAGTTGACAATGATGGCGCTAATAACCCCCAGCGTTTCTGGAGTCCTTCCTGTGCCGCGTCCCAGCCCTGTTCTAAAGAAGTAACACAGCCTGCCCTGTTCAGTCCCCACAGTTATTTTGTCCCTAAGTCACGTCCGACTCTTTGCGACCCCATGGACTGTAGCCTCCCAGGCTCCTCTGTCCATGGAACTCTCCAGGCAAGGAGACTGGAGTGCGTTGCCATTCCCTTCTCCAGGGGATCTTCCCAACCCATCGGTCGAACCCTTGTCTCCTGCAATGGCAGGCGGATTCTTTACCCCTGAGCCAGCAGGGAAGCCACAATAATCCTTCGAGACAGGTATTATTACTGCCTGTGGTTTACAGGTGAGGAAGCTGGGACACAGTAAGGGGAAGTGACTTATCTAGTGTCACAGCTGGTAAGTGACCGACCTGAAATCTGAACCCAGGAATTCTGGCTCCAGAGACCACGTTCATAAATACTATGCTAAGCTGTTTCTTACTTAAAAGAAGTATCTTTAGATTATCTGGTTTTAATATTTTAACCCTGCGCATTGTGCAGAGAGCTTGGCTCGCCTTGTGTCAGGGAATGCTCACAAGAGTGCTAGCAGGCAAATGCTGTGGTCTCCTGTTCCAGATAAAACTACGGCGGCTCAGAGAGATTAAGTAACTAGGTCAGAGTCACAGAAATAGTGAGCGACTGATGGAGGTGCCTTTCCAAGTCTGTCTGAGTCCAGAGCCTCGGCTCACTTGGAGACATTACCTCCCATGCTCCCTTCTAAAGGGGATGGTCTGAGCACTGCCTTTTCACGAGCCAAAGAATGAGCAGAGGGCCCCTGAGTGACCTGAGTGTCCTCTGCCTGTATGCCTCTGCTTGACTCTGGAGAAAAGGTGCAATGAGAGGAATCGCTCTGCTCAACTCCCAAGAGGGACCTCGTCCCCCTGCCCTCCCGCCCCTGGGCTCCCCACCCTCGTGCCCTGAGCTCAGCCCCCTTCATCCTTCCTCCCAGCTCCCCGGGGTCCCTGCTCACCCCAGGCAGGGATGCACAGCTCCAGACCAGCATGACAGATATGTATGGCCAAGAATGGTGATGTATTTATTAAGTGAAACCGACAACTTTCATTAACCCAAGCAGACGTTATTAAAACACGCCGGTTATCTCTGGGAAATGAAGTGCCCAGCGCAGGCTGTGAGCCGAGTTCCCGCATGCCTGCTCTGAGCCGCCGAGTGTGGGCTGGGCCTCCCCCCTGGCATCTTGCATCTCATCCATCATTTCCCATGAGGAGGGCCCATCCTGAGCCCCGACACTGTATCCTTACAGCAGTCACCACAGGACCCCTCTGTCTAGCATCCCTCTGAGACAGGACTGCTAGACCCAGGTGACCTGAGCCCCAGAGACCCAGGTTCTTCATCCTTCCACTCGCTGCACCTGGAGATGGAGCTGCCATGGAGCCCCTGAGTGACCGCATTAAAGGCAGCACATTAAACCTGACCAGACTCCTGGCAGTGGCTGAGGAGGCGTCACTGGAGATGTGGCTTGATGGGGTCCCCACTTTCCAGCCCTCTTGAGTCAGTGACTAGATAGAGTTACCCACGGGGGACCAGTCAGGGGCAGGTGGGAAAGCAGGGGTGCCTGAGAAGAGACAAGAGGATGGGGAGGAACAGAGCAGAGAGGGCAGAACCAAGAAGGGTAAGAGAGAGGCTGGTCGGCGGGACCACCCCTGCCCTGTGCACTATCTGTGATCGTGGGTCTTTGCTCCTGTGCAGGAAGCAGTGATGATCTAAGTAGCAATTCACAACTGGCTGTCTCATTGAGCATCTCTTTTGCTCCTTGTAAGGCCTGCTCCCAGGGCAATAGATCAGCTTGGTTTCCCTCTTGTGCCCATGGCAAGAGGAGGCTCAGAGAGGTTACATAACTCAAACCAGGTTGCAGATTCACTAAGTGGCAGCTTTGGGACAGTGTCCGGGCCTCCGGCCGGGTGTCCAGCCTTGTTTCAGGGCCTCATCTCACAAACTGCTCCTTTTATTAAGTTCCAAATGCTGGAGCCTGGCATAGTTGAACACTGTTTGGGGTCTGCCATTCTTCACAACATCAGAACCACACCCGGTGCTCCAGGGGCTCAGGCCAGACCATGCGCTATGCCACGAGGCCAGCGAGGTAGCCACTGGGCTACCCCGAGCGATCCGCTGGCCTCTCCACTGTCTTATCTGTGCAGCCCCATGGAGGAAACTGACAGATGCTGTGCTCGTGTCCCACACGGCCTGGCAACGCAGCAGTGTTTGGCCAACCAGGGCTCCTGGTGTTCTCCTTAAAGACCAGAGCAGAGCTGTGCGGTGGGTCAGGGTTCATTGACCGCCCTGTTTTTTGTCCTATTTTAGGAATAGCATCTCGCAGGCTTTCAGGGATGGTCTGTTCCCCTAAGCAGCCTCACCTTTGTCACCTCCGTGTCCTCATTTTGGGTTGAGAAATGCAGTCATCATAACACTGGACATCCCGAGGGCACAGCGCAAGGACGGGGCTGCGGCTTATTCATCCCTTACTCCCACTGCCTAGCATCTTGTCTGATGTGATGGGTTATCAATAAATTATAATAGATGGATAGAAGGGAAGCAGGGAGGGAGCGAAAATGCCAAGTAAACACAAAGCGGATGGATAATGAGAATCGTGGCGTTCTGTGGCCACTCACCATCTCAACAGATTCAGGGGCCTCTTAATGACTGGCCAACACAAGTGCTGCTCCGTCCTGGGGTCATGAGGGGAGGGGCGTCCGACTGGTATGTGTGAGCATGCTCAGTCGTGTCCGACTCTCTGTGGCCCCATGGACCGTATAGCCTGCCAGGCTCCGCTGTCCATGGGATTTCCCAGACAAGAGTACTGGAGCAGTTTGCCATTTCCTTCTCCAGGGGATCTTCCTGACCCAAGGATTGAACCCGCGTCTCTTGTATCTCCCGCATTGGCAGCCGGGTTCTTTCACCACTGGGTCCCCCAGGAGACAGCTGGGAGACATGGTAAAGCCTTGTGCTGGGGAGTGTGGGTCTTATGCCCACTCGCTGGCCTGTACCATTTTCTCTTCCCATCAGCAGGCCTGGCCAACCCAGAGCTGCCAGCCCTCCAGGGCCAGGAGAGGGGACAGCCACTGCTCCCCTGCTGGCATGGTCGCGGCCTGGGCATCAGGCCGCATCCAGAGAGTGGTACGGCCAAACTGTCAGCGGAAGATGCCGCCACCGTAATGCTCTGATGCTCAGACGGCTATGACCCACACCCACCTGTTCCGGCTCAGCTTATCATCTATGCAGAGAAGTAGCAGAGGGGGTGCTCAGATGGGGGTCCGCTGAACTCTGTGCTCCCCTCTCCTTCTATGACCCCTCTGCTTTGGCAAGGCCCCTGCCCCACCCCTTCCTCCCGTGACCTCTCCCTCCCCAGGCTCCAGGACCCTTACGCTCCCTTGTGTCTCAGGGACCTGGGGAGAGAGATATTTCTTTCCAAACCAGCTGCTGTGAGATGATGCCAGGGAAGCACCAGAGCTGGCTGGAGCCCCCACACCTACCCACTCATTGGTATTTAATGGGAATTGATTGTTTTAATCAAAGCACTAAGTGAAACAGGGAGTTACGGTATCCTCACCCTGCCATGGGGCTCAGCAGCTCTGGAAACCTGTGGAGGATTCTCAGAATTGTAGTCCCTCCGATGCAACATGGATTTCCTACTGGAGTGCCGCCAGAGCCCTCTCCTTCAGGATGGGGGCTGGGGTGGGGGTAGGGAGGCAGGACATAGGCTCAGTCTGAGCTGGTAGAGAAAGGACCTCAGGCTGGTCTCTCTGCCTCCACCAGCCAGCCCCCCAGTGATTATGCACTGAGATCCCTGCAGACACGGTAGACAGAGGCTCGCATCTCCCTTAGCCACGCCTCCTTGGACCACCCCCTCGCTGCGCCTTCAAACTTACCCAGAGCAGCTCTTAAAAAGCTCATTCTCTGTGTGATAGGCTCCGTTTCATCCACCTCATTAGAATTGGCTCAAGTGCATTCCTTCTTATAACTGAGTAATATTCCATCGTGTAAATGTGCCACAAGCCCCTATTGCACGGAGTGAAGTAAGTCAGAAAGGGAAAGGCTCATACTGTATGTTAGCGCGTATATATGGGATTTAGCAAGACAGTAGCAACGATCCTATATGCAGGGCAGCGAAAGTGACACAGATGTAAAGAACATGCTTTTGGACTCTGTGGGAGAAGCAGAGAGAGGGACGATTTGAGAGAATAGCACTGAAACATGTACATTACCATATGTAAACTAGACGACCAGTGCAAGTTCGGTGCATGAAACAGGGCACTCAAAGCCAGTGCTCTGGGACCAGCCAGAGGGATGGGGTGGGGAGGGAGGAGAAAGCGGGGTTCAGGATGTGGGGGACACATGTCAGCCCATGGCTAATTCATATTGATGCATGGCAAAAGCCATCACAGTACTGTAAAGCAATTATCTTCCAATTGAAATAAATTAATTATTATTTTTTTTTTAAAAAAAGCTCATTCTCTCCTCCTTGTCCTGCCAGCCCCCGAGAACTGCCCCAGAACAGAACCACAAGCTCAGCGTCAGCAGGCTTGTCAAGGCCATGGTTTCCAGCTCTAGGCTGCTGTGTGCTCTGTCTTTTCAGTAGACTCTGACTCTTTGAGACCCTGTGGACTGTAGCCCGCCAGGCTCCTCTGTCTGTGGGATTCTCCAGGCAAGAATACTGGAGTGAGTTGCCATGCCCTCCTCCAGGGGATCTTCCCAGCCCAGAGATCGAACCCATGTGTCTTGCATTGGCAGGGGGATTCTTTACCACTAGTGACACCTGGGTCGTGCCCCCAGGTCCTACAGAAGGTCATAAGTTGGACTCAGGTCCAAAGCTAGGGCGAGGCTTCACCCTAATTGTGGAGCCACATCTCCTCCTTCCTGTGATGGAATTGTAAAGTCAAAAAAACCTGGATGCAAGCCCTAATCCGGTCATTTATGAGCTGTGTGACTTCTGACAAAGCGCTTCACCTCTCTGAGCCTGTCCCACATCGTCAGATGAGGATGGCTTTGCAGGACGGCTGTGAGGATCACAGGGAAGAATATATGTAGGTGTTCTGCGTAATCCGTGAGGCGTTTGACAAAGGCATGTTATTGTAGAAACATTAGCTGAGGCGGAAAGTACAGACAGCCATGGGCCAGGCCTCAGGGAGCGAAATTGGAAGGCCCGTTTCCTCCCCCAGTGACTCCACACACCACAGGCTCCATAACCCCCGGACCTAAAAAGCTCAGAGGGCTACAGTCTCCCTGCTGGAGCCGCCTCTGACGGCGCGCACACAATGTGGCCCTCCTTCAGAGCTGCAGCCTCAGCATTCATCAAACCTGCCGGGGTGACCTCCTGGCCACTGCTCCTGGGGAAAGACTTTGTTTTGTGAGGAGGGAGGGGAGCCGTTCCCAGTCTCGGTAAACAAACTCAGCCATTCAGTGAGCTCCTGCGCAGTGTTGGTCGTGCACCGGGAAAGGCCACTGCCCTGCCGGGCCTCACCAGGCCCCACCAGTTACCCCTGTGACTTCGCCAGGAGAAGCAAAGAGGCAGCCTCGGGTGACCTTGTTTCATCTCAGACGCTCACAGCCTCCCATGTCTCTTAAAATGCATGGCGTTCTATGCACACAGTTCTTGGGCTGGGATGTCCACTTTCAGTACAGAAGGCCTTAAGGAGGACCAGGTCCTGAGGAAGGAAGGGTGGAGCTGGGAGGGAAGGATCTGGCCTTCATCCGGAGCATCGTGTGTACAAGAATGAGGGCAGAAGAAGGAGACAGCCCTGCCAAGGAAGGCAGCGTGGCCACCCGCTGGTGATACCTCACTCCCTGCTCTCTTTCCTCTGATTTCAACCATCTCACACACACAGCTCGAGCAGGTCACTGTAGAAGATGGGTCGCATTTCAGGGGGATGTGGGGGAACAGAACTCCAAAGACGAGCCCAGCAGTGGAGGTTGTGGTTTGGGGCTCAGCAGGAGACTCCAGACTGGTGTCTAGGAGTTCAGGGGGCAGGATGAATGGCATTGCAAGAGGATGGGAAAGGACGGACAGGGCAGGGAGGGCAGGGGAAGGGCAGACCCACTTTCCCAGGTTCCCATGAGCGCCTGGGGGAGAAGGACCGGCTGAGCGGCAAAGTACAAGGCTTCTGTTTACAGCCATCTATCTCCCATAATTAGCCATTTAGGAAGAAAATAGCCTTCAAATTCAAAGGTAAATTGACTTACATTGGGATAATAACGTTTGATTGAGCACGGAAAGTTCATCTTTAGAGTATGAGAGCAAACAAATTGCTTTTCTTTCCCGGTGCTTGGGAAGAAACAAGATGAGATTGCAGGTGCTCCTGGAGCTGGGTCCCCATCGCCTGGAGGCATTAGCAGGCCCGGAGCTCAGCCGCTGAACCGAGGGTGCCCGCGGCTCAGAGTCCGCTGGTTGTTTCCTGATCCTTGTATTGGAGGGTTTTTAAATTATATTGCATCACATTGATGCCGCAATCCGTTATTATTGTCAACAAAAGCATGAAAAGACATAAATTCCCTCCCTTAGATAGAGGTTGGCTCATAAATACATTTCTTTATTGCCTCCTAGATTGGAGAAATTGCTCTGTGCTTCGGCTTCCTGGAACATAGTGCTGGCAGGGGGAGGGGGGCAAAGGTTTTTTAAATTTTGCTTTGGAACAACTGTGATGATTTTCTGTGGACGTCACTTCATTCTGAGCTTTCTGGAGGTGGGGGGATTGGGGAAGGGGTGAGAAAGTAAGGAGGAAACATAAATAATGGAAATGCTAATCCAATATAGATACAAACTGATCAGGACTCAGATAAGGAATAGGAGCTCTTACTGGAGCACGCAGTTATTATTTACAGACGAAGAAAGTTTGAGTCAGGCTTTGAAAGGTGAGCATGGAAGAATTATCAGAGGTACACACAGACCCCCAGAGCCTCATTGATCAAGCCCCTCCTGGCTCTTTGGGTTCCAACAGAAATTCAGATTTTACATAAGTTATCAACAGAAACCAGGAATCACCTCTATAGAGCTTCATCTCAGCTGTGTCTTTCTTTTGTTTATTCTGATAATATATTGTTAAAATAGAAGTAAAGAGATGTGAATAGCCCATAGATTAGAGCATGCATGTGGATACGGGTGTGTGTGTATGTGTATGTGTGTGTGTGCAAGAATGCATCACTAAAGTGGATGTGAAAGGTTTAAGTCCTTGAGTCTAAATATGGAGAAGCAAAATAAAGAAACACTTCTTTAGGCTAATAAAGACCCGTACTGGTTACCTACTTCTGTGGAACAAAGTACCCCCAAATTAGCCACTTAGCACAGTACACATTTATTATCTTAAAATCTGTGGCCCACCTGGGCCCTCAGCTCCCATGGAACCCAAGACTGCCATCAAGGTGTCAGCCAAGCCTGCAGTCACTTCAGTGATCACCTGGGATCTGGTTCCATGCTTATTCCTGTGGCTGTTGACCCAATTCAATTCTTTGCAGGCTATTGGACTGAGGACCTCAGCTCCTCACTGGATGTTGGTCAAAGACCGTCTTTGGTTCTTGCCCCAAGGGTCTCTGCAACAAGGTTGCTTTCTTCTGCAAAGTGAGCAGCCAAGAAGACAAGGTGAAGCATGTGTGTGCCAGCTGGCCTGACACAGAAGTCACAGTCCTTCATGACTGAATTACAGCTATGTCCTGTCACCACTCTATCCGTATTCTCTTCACTAGAAACAAGTCACTAGGTCCAACCCATATTCGAGTGGGGTGAGTACACATGAGTGTGAAAACCAAGAGACAGGGACTTCCCTGCTGGTTCAGTGGTTAAGAATCCACCTTGCAACTCAGGGGACATGGGTTCGATCCCTGCTTGGGGAGCTAGGACCTCACAGGCAGCAACTAAGTCCAAGTGTTGCAACTAGAGAGGCTATGAAAGTGTTAGCCGCTCAGTCGTGTCTCATGGGCTGCAGTCCACCAGGCTCCTCTGTCCATGGGATTCTCCAGGCAAGAGTACTGGGGTGGGTTGCCATGCCGTTCTCCAGGGAATCTTCGCATCCCAGGAACTGAACCCAGGTCTCCTGCATTGCAGGCGGATCCTTTACCATTTGAGCTACCCTATACACTGCACATACACACACAAAAATGATCTTGCATGATGCAACAGAGTCTGCATGCCCCAACTAAGACCTGAAACAGCCAAATAAATAAACAAACAGAAAACTGGGAGAGAGGAATTATTGGGAAGCTGTCTTGGTCAACAGGCCCTGGACTACCCAATCAAATCCCCTGAAATGGGGACCGAGGCAACAGAAGCCCAGCTGGGAGTTGAATTCTGGTCCTCTCCCCAGGGCCCATCCCACTGCAGAGAAGGTCATACCTCAGAAATGTGGTCAACGGATGCCCTGGAGCCAGGGGCGTGTCCCAGTGAGGGCTGCCCAGAGCTTAGTTACCCAATAGCTGAAGCAGGTCCCCTACAGAGGTCCCTGGTGATCCCAGGAAATTTCCTCAGGCTCAACAAATCTTTAGAAGTTTCATTTGAAGGGGAAAGAAAAGGATTTCATTTGAAAAAAGTGAGCTTCAATTTCTACGCAGACCTTTGTCCTTGACCCAGATCCAGCCAGACGCCAGGAGAGAGGGGTGAAGCAGAGAGCCACACAAGGGGGTGAGAGGAATCAACAGCCCAAGAAGAGTGGCCACCTTTGCACTTTAAGAGTTAAAGTCAACAGAGAAGAGCCAGGATGAAATCGCAGGCACAGCAGAAAGCACCTGCCTCAGAGAGAGAGCCATTAGAGGCCAAGACTCCAAGCAGGAACAATACAGCTGAGACAATGGATGTGCTGAAAAGCCCTGGAAATAGGGTGCACAGAGTCCTGCTTCTGGGATGTCTTCACAGATTAATAAGGCTTTTGAGGATTTCCAAAAATGTTTCTATGAGTCAGAGCCTAGAGAAGCCAATGTGGGACTCTTTGAAGCCTCCTTTTCAGCAGCTTGAAACGGCAGACGTCTCTGCACCCAGCAAGGAGGGGCAAGGCCTGGGCAAGCCAGGAAAAGCTATTGTGTCTCTAGAAAATGGGAGCCCACAAGGGGACTTTATAACAGCCACAAGCAAGCCATTGAACTTGGAAGGCAGGCACATGCCTTAGCCCAGCAACAATCCACCCCAACAATGGGAGGGGGGCAGCCACTGCTCAGATACAGAACATGCATGATTTTCAGACTGAGAGGGGGACAGCATTCTCAGAAGCCTAGACGCAGACCCCAGGAACCAGAGATAACATTTACAAGGCAATACAGCAATTATTATTCCCACTGTAGAGGTATGGAAACTGAAACTCAAAGACATTTAATGATTTATCTAAAGACTCAGCAATAAATGATGGAGCAGGTAATCATTCTGTATCATTGTCATTCAGTGATTAGCAGCAGAGCTCCAAAGCGTTAGTGACATAAAAAAGTTTAGGGGTTAACTTTTCTCTCATGTAACATGAAGCCTAGCAGTAAGTAGCCAGCCCATCCTTAGCACTGTCTTCCATACTTGGTTTATACTTCATGGTCATAAAATGGCTGCTGAGGCTCCAGCCATCCACTCTACATTTCAAGGAGGGAGAAGAAGAAGAAAAAAAAATAAAACAGATGCACCCTCCTAGGTGAATTAGCCATCTTTAAAGAATGGTTTCTGATTACATCTCATTAGCTATCTATAGCTATTCAAAGGGGGCTAGGAAATTTATATTTTTTAGTTTAGTTACATTTTCACCTCAACAATATAAAGATTCTGATGACAAATAAATGGGAGAATATATAATAGATAGGTCAATAGTTTGTTGTGTGTGTGGTTTTTTTGTTTTTTTGTTTTGTTTTTGCCATAAGACTCAAATTTCCTAAATCTAAATCTAAAATTCTGTCCACGACCTATGCTGCCTACGGTGACCGTGGACAGAATGGTCAGACTACTGAGCACTACTGTGTCCCCTGACTCTAACACAGTCAGCGGCTGCGCTGAGCTCTGCAGCATTCAGAGCATCCTGCTGCCCAAGTGTTGGTGCTGCACCGAGGACCCCAGAGAAATCTGACCCTGCCTACTAAATCCTGGCCCCATTAGTTGTAGACCTGCTCAGATCATCTCTCTAAAAAGTGCTGTCTACTCTGACCAAATGAATTCACGTCTCTGCTTCACTTAGGGCTGCTCAAAACCATGCATAGGTCTTTTGTTTCCTCTACAGGAATATTAAGGGATGTTATGAGGGAAGGGGATGACAGAGTATGAGATGGATGGCATCACTGACTCAATGGACATGAGTTTGAGCAAGCTCCGGGAGACAGTGAAGGACAGGAAAGCCCGGTGTGCTGCAGTCCATGGGGTCACAAAGAGCCAGACACCACTGAACGACAATGGGACAATGATGTGACTGTTGTGTTCCACTCTACACTGAACTGTATTTTTGAACTGTGCAGAATCAGTCAAGTTATGGAGAAAAATGTATGCAGGAATTATAGCAGAAGAATGACAGTCAGTTGCATATATGTTTATTAATTCCCCAGAGATTGGGGCTCATTGCCACATCCCACCCCACTGACACCAACTTGTATACCATGGCAGGGAAGACAAGGGTCCCATTTTCCCCTAGTGCATCAAACAAAGAACCCATACCCAGTCGTGGGGGGAAGTACTTGAAAGAGCAGAGTGGGGCCTCTTTGAGACCAAAATAGTTTGGCTCTCCCACTGGAAACAGTGAGGCTGACAGCGGGACAGTGTGACAGGGTCATTCTTCCCGCCAGCTTCTCTTCCCCCATTTCCAAATTTCTCCCTGTGACATTTCAAGTTACAAGGCTCCCATCTCAGAACTCTGACTTTGAATGTCTTTTCATACTGGCCTTGAAGAAGACGGTGTCATGGGTGACCTTTTTAAAAGACCACGGGGGCTTAATTAAAAACTAAACTTGGCCACTTAATTCAGATGATCCTGTCGACTCCTGGCCATGCAAGTGAGCTCAGCCTTGTCAGCTTGCAGCTGGCTCCTGGCACCACGCTTTGGTGTCCCCACACTCGGAGCTGCAGAGTGACAGGCAGGCACTGGCCCAGGCCCCAGGACCACTGAGAGCTGAGGGGCTCTGCGGGGGAGGGGAGGAGCCCATCGGGGAAACCGAGGTGTCTGAGCAGGAAAGGGACTCAAAGGAAGAGATTGGGGGCCACATGGACTTCAGGTGATGGTGAGTCTAGATCAAAGGCACTCCTCCTGTGTCCTGACTTCCTCTAGTGGCTCAGTGCGGGGGCCGGAACCCATGTGAGGACACCACCCTGCTCCCTCCTTCTGCTTTTGAAGATTCTAGGGATGGGCAGGTGGCTGTACCGACACATGTCTCCTGGGCCCTGGAAAGTGTACCCTGGGCTCTGCTTTCTCTCCCAGAAACCATCCGCAGAGGCCACCGAACCCGTCTGAAAGACCAAGTCGGAGGGTAGGCTCTGCTCCTTAGCCTCTGTGAGTCGCGGCTGTCATCCCCACTTCCCCAAAGAGGAAAGAAGGCCACACGGTGTGAAGGATGCTGTGAGGCGCTGTGGGCTCCTAGGAGAGCGTGGATAGACATGTCTTCTCCCCACTGCCCATGTGTGCCTGCCAGGAGACGGAAGGAGCGTTCCTTCCCAACCACATCCAGTAACTAAAGACCCAACGCAGCTGAGAAACATGGGAAGAGTTTGTCGGAGGCTGAATCAGCTGCTTGACACTGGGGCCCAGGTCCTCACATTGCTACCGTCCCCCAGAGAGAGCATGTGGGGCAAGGAGACCTCGATTCTGCTACTTCTCCCATTACTAACTGGCTGTGCAAACTTGGGCATGTTACTTAACCTCTCTGAGCCTCTGTAGAGTGAATGATATTCTGCAGGTTTCCTTGTGCTTTATTCATTTGTTTGAGAGTTTGCTGAGCGTTGGTGATATGCCAAGCACTCATCAGATCTGAGCATAAGGCCATGAACAGAGCATTCTTGCTACAGTCCTTCATGGGCATCAATGCTGGACATCAGAGTTACAGTAGTTTTCTGGAAGGGAATCCTTTTAATTGTAAACAGCCTCTGGGGAGGACAACTCAGCCCTGAAGCAAGATCCCCAATCTCAGCTCCTGTGTCTTTCCCTATGGCCCCCTAGAGCCTAGGGCAGAAGGACTTATCCTGGGAGGTTTTCCTGCCTTCCTAGCAGCCAAGACCTCAGCTGCTTTCCCAGCTCCTAAAGGAAGAAACCGATTGCTAGCCTAAGCCTCTGGCTCTTAAATCATAGCTTAGTACAATTGTCTATGACCACGCACCAGAAATCGCCTTGGAAGTGCAGGCGGTGTCTATGCCTGGAGAAGCTCTTGGCAAAGAGCTCCTGCCAGTCACGGCCAGTCACCTATTTCTTGCCATTCCCCTGTCACTCTCAAGGGGGCAGTGTAGCCTGGCTGAAGGGACTTGAAGGCAGGTGGTCAACTAGGTCTTTGGAAACGGAAACCTCCTTCTGGTGCTGTCTTAGTCACTTACTGGCTGTGTGACCTTGGGCAAAGCGCTTGATCTCTCTGAGTCACAGCCATGTCATCCATAAGACCATGCAAACAACGCATACCTTACGGGTCGTGGTGGAAATGAAATGATTTATGTAACTGCTTGGTAAATTGACAAGGCTCCATTCAAAGGTCAGGTGTTAGGATAGGAAGACCTTGACAAGGGAGAAAGAGGTCGAGACCCGCTCGAGTCCTTGGGGCCTTGCCTCCTTCATTTTCCGTCCCTGTCTCCTCCCACCGGGCATGCACAGGATTCGAGGGCTCTGCCCAGGGGCTGGCCGCCAGCCATCTCCGGCCTCTGGGGCCTGAAGAGGAAGCTGACTCGGGCTCCTGTCTGCCTAGAGTAGGCATCCACCCCCATCAGCCCCTCCTCCCTGCTCCAGTGGGTTGAGAGCCTTGGAGAGAGAAGAGGAGGTCGATAAAGTGGCTCTCGAGGGCTCTCCAGTCGGGCTGGCAGCCCACAGACCTTGTCACCATCCCCGCAGCTGCGGAGACACAATGCACTGGCAGCCGCGGGCACCCGCGTCCGCTGCTTGGGAACCGCGTGCTGCAGCCACGAGGCCCCGGTGGGACCCAGAGTCCCAGCGCAGCTGCAAAGCGGCTTTTGCCAGGAAACACCACTCCCTTCGATCCCCACGCTGGCCCTGAGGGCGGAGACCTGCCCGGTGGAAGGCGAGCAGCCCCTGAACGCATGTTCCTTCACTGTGGCTTTAGAATTCTGTATGATGTTTAGAACAATGGTTTTTTTTTTCCCAATGCTCTAGTCAGGGTCTCTGTCCTTTTTTTTTTTTTTTAAGGCTTTTATTTTTTTCCCTTTATTTATTCATTTGTTTGGCTGTGCTGGGTCTTCGCTGCTGTGCCCAGGCTTTCTCTAGCTGTGGCGACCAGGGGCTACTGTCCAGTTGCAGTGTGCGGGCTTCTCTCGTGGCGGCACGTGGGCTCTAGGGTGATCAGGCTCAGTAGTTGCGGTGCATCGGCTTAGTCACTTCACAGTGTGTGGGATCCTCCCAGCCCAGAGATCAAACCCGTGTCCCCTGAATTAGCAGGCCGATTCTTAACCACTGACCACCAGGGAAGTCCCAAGGAGCCCCGTCTTTCTGTAAGGACCCCTAGGCTGGACAGAGAAGGGGAATGAGCCAGGAGGATGTGTTAGAAATCAGAAAATCACAGAGCTGCCGAGAGCCTTACAGCGTTTCTCCTGGTGCCTCCTTGTACCCTTAAAAGTCCCAGTCATGAGGCCTCTGGGGCCCAGAGATGTCAACCAACTAGCCCAGACCCTCCAGCAGTGGACAGCTGCGCTGTCTGGGAAAAAAAGACTCTCTCCCTTCACAGAACCAAGCCCTGCCGTCACCTCCCTCCTTAGGTTTTACCAGGCATCCCTCCCAGCCTTCCTCTGCCTCCTCCTTCTCTAGGGAAAGGACTTCCATGTCCTACCACAGACTGTGCCTGGCGCAGAGGTAGGGACACGGGACTGGAAGGGACCTGCACTGCGCCACACACAGCAGCGGGAAGGAAGTCTAGGGGTGTGAGTTCTCTTCCCCACAGAAGCAGGAGGAAAGGCAGGAAGCTCTGCAAATGCCGGTCTACTCCACCTCTCCCTATAATTTGTCAGTCAGTCAGCAAACACCTGCCCATCCACTGGGCAGAGCGGACAAAGTGAAGCTCTGGCCTTTTCCTCCAGAGGAGAACAGTCAGATGGCATCTCCTGACACCCTGAGGACCACTGCAGTGATGAACACAATCCCGTGAGCCAACCCACACGGCTTCCTGGAGGGGTAGCTGAGAACCATGACTTCCCAGCGTTGTGGGGGCGGGGGCCACAAATCCTTTCAGCGCTTCCCTAGTAGCTCCCTTGGTAAAGAATCCGCCTGCAATGTGGGAGACCTGGGTTCGATCCCTGAGTTGGGAAAATCCCCTGGAGAAAGGAAAGGCTACCCACTCCAGTATCCTGACCTGGAGAATTCCATGGACTGTATGGGGTTGCAAAGAGTTGGACACAACTAAATGACTTTCACTTTCACTTTTCAAATCCTTTCAACCGTCTGCTCAGAGCTATGAAGATTCAATGTTCTCCCTCCCAAAAACTTTCATGCACGTTCACCCAAAATTAAGAAATTGCACAAGTCCTGCAAATCACCCCATTTGTGCAGGCTCAGACCCCAGCGGAGGATGCTGTTCTAGATCGCCTCATTCGTACAGAGCACTGTGGCTGCAGGGAAATGACCAGCAGGCTTGCAAGTGGGGCTGACCAGACAGTAGGGAGCAGGGCCAGGCGGGTGTCCCGCTGCCCATCCTGAGCCCAGAGGGGAAGCGGCAGGCTGGGAAGTGGAGGTCTGCTGCTGTGTCCACTTAGCCCCATGACCGGTCCCCATGTGAGCAGGAGGGGCTGCGGCCGGGGCTGGGGACTGTGACATGCGGCCTGCTGCCGTCAGCCAGAGAGAGCCAATGGAGTGAAAATGCCAGGGCCCCTGCAGCCTCCTGATAACGGTGCTAAATAAAGGTAATTTTCCCACCACCAGCTAACAATGGCTGGGCACACAGGCAGTGACTGCAGAGTCGGTCGCTTCCTGGACTTGCTGTTGGGGAACCACTCCACAGAGCCACCTGGCCCATGGTCCATGTCCACACAAGGACGACGTGCAGAAAACAGCATCCCAGCTCCACGGAAAGCCAAGCCCACAACATATGCTTCTCCTAAAGCCCTGGCGCTTTCCTCCTGGAGAACCACTCCCAGCGGAGCGGATGGGCTCCACGGCTCCTGGCCGAGAAGCTCTGTGCGAGCATCCTACCGTGGCTGGACCACGTGCCTCCTCCCCTCGGCCCCTCCCAGCTCCTAGGCCTCCACACTGAAGGCCTGCCGGGCCCTCTGCTCTGGGCAACAGCCAGCTTCTCTTCTCATTGCTCCAGGCCCCTCACCCCTGTGGCTGCAGCCAGCTCCCCACAGCAGTTTCCTGTCCCAGCCTAACCTGGGACAGGTTCCAAACTCACTTCCTCCCAAAGGCCTCCCAGACGGATCTGCCAGCCTACTGCCCTGGCTGGCTTGGCTTTGGCCCAAACAAAACAGCTACTTACTTACTCCTGGCCCCGGGCACGCTGCCGCCAGCCAACCCCACCCCGAGCAGCAGGCTCACCGGCCGTGTTTCCTTTGCCGTGGTCCTTCGCATCCTGCTCTGCTGTCTTCCTCACAGGATCGGGCCTCTTAGGAGGCCCCCCGATGAAGGAGAAAGAACATGAGCTGTCAATCAGCTGCAGCTATCAAGTCTGCATCGCCCCCCGCCCCGCCCCGTGCCCGCCACCACCCCGCCCCGCTCCTTGGCTGTGTGACTTCAGACTTCGCTCTTCCTCGGTTTTCTCATCCATAGAAAGGAAATGAGGGTGCTGGCTCCACTATGTTCAGTTCATTGTAAGGATTAAAACAAGAACTGTTGGGGAAATGCCTGGAACAGAGTCTGAGATGTCATAGGCGCCCAGCACATTTAAGTTCCCATCCGAGGGGCCTGACAGCCATTCTAGGATTTTATTTCATGGCGCTCACCCAGGGCTGCAGACAAGCCCCTAGCCCACTCAAGGACTCATCTCTCGAGAGTCCCCAGACCTACCTCGCAGGCCCCAGAGTCTTTGGTTGCCCTGAGGGAATGGGAGAGGGGTGGGAGCTGTTGGCCTAGCAACGGGCCGGGGGCTACTTGGGGTGCAGGAACGGTGAGCTTGGGCAGGACCCAGCCTGTCTCTGAGCTTCCATTTCCTCCTCCTAAGGAAAACCTCCAATAATTGGCACTTCCACTTATGGCTCAGATGGTAAAGAATCTGCCTGCAGTTAAAGCGACCCAGGTTCCATCCCTGGGTTGGGGAGATCCCCTGGAAAAGGAAATGGCAACCCATTCCAGTATTCTTGCCTGGAGAATTCCATGAACAGAGAAGCCTGGCAGGCTACAGTCCATGGGGTCTCAAAGAGTCAGACGCCACTGAGTGGCTAACACACACAAGGAAAATCTCCACCCTGTCAACCACAGGCATTATTATGAGGAATGATGTCTGTGAACAAAGTAAAGTGCTTATCCGGAGAGAAGCGGTGCTCCAGCCGATATAACCAGCTGGGGCTTACCCTGCCCACACTCATTCCCAGCCAGAACAGTAGGGGATTCACTCTGGGATTTATGCCTGGAGGTTAAGGAATTATCTTGTTGAAGAGTTTATACGCTTGGGTTATGGCTGGTTAAAAGCATCGGGCCAATTGTTAGACCTGAACACATTAATACTGTATTAGTGCTTTAGATCACATTCTAATAAGGCAAGTCCCCCAAGGGACAGGGTGAAATGAGACACACAGGACCAGCAAACTGTGATGAGAAAAGACACAAGGAGAACAGGGGAGGAAAAACTCAGGTGGGGTGCCCAGCAAGGGAGAGTTGTGAGAAGCCTCATCTCTGGGCTCTTTAGGAGTTGGGACGATGGGTCAAGGTGAAGACAGCAGGGAAGTGAGAGGGCAAGAGAAGGTTTTACTCCCTTCAGAGTGCTTCTGGTCATATTTCCTGCCTCACTCCATCCCCGTCTTCCTCCCGTCCCCGACTCCACCTGCATACTCCCAGGGAAGCTCCGAATGCGCAGTTACCAGGTCTGATGCTGTTCCTCCTCCCCTGGATGTGGACGAGCCAGCACTCTCCTCCTCCCACCCAGGAGGACAGAGACTGCTGTGTCCCCAGCCTCCTTGAGCGGGGACAGCAGCCCCCCTCCCCAGGCTCAGCTCAGGCCCTAATTACACCCTCCATCACTTTCCCACTGAGGCCGAAATGGGGACACATCGCTCACCAGGCAGTGGCAGCGACCTTCACAGGCCATTTCACCTCCATCCAGCCCCCGACTCGCCCAGGACCAAGTGCTCTCTCAGCTGGAGCTTTCTCTCCGGGCCCCAGCAGAGCCAAGTGCAGCCGGCGGAGACATAGCCTACGAGGGGGCAGAAAAGGTAGGCTTCAGCCCGTGGCCACACAAGAGGGCGACAGAAAGGGCTTTACCCTCAGCGGCTCATTTCTGGAAGTCTTGGGGACTGGATGAAAAGCCTTATAGTTGCCAATCTCAGACTTGGGGACCAAAAAAATTGAGTACAACCTTAGACTGTATTTATTGCAAAGTGATCCTCAAAACATAGGGACCTGACAGGTCCCTGGGTTTTGCACAGTCAGGCCCCATCTGCAATTTTGCCCTCAGCTCTAGAAGTCAGTTTCAAAAGAGATATTAACAAAACAGAGACCATCAGGGTGGTTTAGGTTGAAGGACCACGTCAGATGAGGAAGAGGTAGGACCTACAATAGTTTAGAACACAGGCCTCCAGAGTCAGCTTCCTGGGTTCACATTTGAGATTCAATAAATGCTCAACAAATATAAGCCAGCATTAGTGTTAGTATTGATTATTGTATTATTATTTGTATCTGTGGTGGTAATTTAGTCTCTCAGTCATGTCCGACTTGTTGCAACCCCCTGGACTGTAGCCCATCAGGCTCCTCTTTCCATTGGATTTCCCAGGCAAGAATACTGGAATGGGTTGCCCTTTCCTCCTCCAGATCTTCCCAGCACAGAGATTGAACCCCAGCCTCCTGCATTACAGGCGGATTCTTTACCGCTGAGCCACCAGGGAAGCCCATTATTTGTATCTACATCAGTATTAACATTCATATTTATACTCATGTTGGTGTTGGGGTTCATGTGGGTGCCCGAGGATACTCCCTGCTGCAGTTGGGCCCTGGCTGGTATTCAGGGGGAGCCCCAGTCCTGAGGATGAGACACAATAGAGAGAGGGGCTCTGGGTTGTAATTGAAACAGGACTCAGCTAGCAGCAGGGCCCAGGGCTGGCACCCCCCAACCTCGGCGGGGTGAGGCCACGGGCAAGGTAAGGCGAGGTGGCAGGGTATTTCTCCAGAGCACAGGGAGCAGGTGCCCCGGTCAGGAATCTGAGGCTGAGAGCTGAGGGGCTGCACTCCAACCTCCCGAGGGAGTGTACACACCCACCCCAGGGCCCAGAGAGGATGGATGTGCTTTGAGTTCAGAAACCTAGGAGTTCTTCCTCTAGCACGGCCACTTGATGAGCTGTGTGACTCTGTGCAAATTACTTAACCTATCTGAGTTCCCATTTCCTCATTTGAAACAGAGTGGCTGCTTCACAGGATGGGGAGGGACTTTGCTAGACCCACACTCTGGACGTAATGAAATGCCCGCTCCATGTGCAGGGCAGGCGCAGAGGTCCCCTAGGCGTCAGCGGTACAGCTGATGCCACCCCGCCTGCGGGCCCCTGTCCCCTTAGCCAGAGTGTCCCTGGTCATGGACGCAGGCAGCCCGGAAGTCCTGGGAGAGGCCAAGTGCAGCCGTGCGCCCCGCACGGGCTGCCGCCTCTGTTCCCTCCTGGCAGACCCAGCCCGGGCTCTTCAGCTCTGGAGGGCTTAAGGGCCCTTCATTTGCCGCCCTGTTATTTGTTGTCCCTACTCTCTTGAGAAACAGAAAAGAAATATTGTCTCCAGCCAGAGCTGCAGGAGGCAGACACCTCAAAAGGCGGTGGCTCGGGCAGCAATAATTGCCCTGATTGGAAGGCATTTTGCCGGGTTGCTGGGAAGCACGGGGAAGTGCAGACGGGTTGCGAAAGCCAAGGGGTTCCAGCAAAACCCTGGGGGCTCGTGGTTCCCTTGAAGAATGGGCTCTGGGCTCCACTCACCAGATTGCTGTTATTTCCTTCTGCCTACAGCAAGCTCCCTGCTGGAGTGACTGATGCCCTCAGTTTCTCCCTGGATCCCCACCCACCATCTCCCCAGCCTCACCTCAGTTATCTCAGGAGACAGAATCCTAGCCCCGCTCATAAATCTGCTCCCTGGATGCATATTTCCTGAGTGCCTGTGTATCGCCAAGTTACGTGCTAGGTGCTTGGGGTGCACCAGGGAACAAAACAGATCCCTGCACTGAGGAGGCAGACTCTGAACAAAACATAATAAATAAGTAAAATATATAATGCTGCAGTGTGTCCGGTGATGGAAGGGAGACTATAGACAAAGCAAAGTGAGGCAGAGCGAAAGTGCTAGGGCAGGGCCCCCCCAAGGGGAGCCTCCCACGAGGCTCTTCCCCTTTCCCCCCTCCCCCACCCAGGGACCATCCCCCCAGCAGTTTCCACTAAACCACCGCCAGCTGCTATTTCAGAGAAAGAGAGCTCCGACCTCCCCTAGACTCCTGTTCCCACGCAGACCAGCCAGGACAGCCCTCCCAGGTAGCTTACATTTTACAAAGAACTTTATTTATTTATTTATTTATTTTATTTGACTGTGCTGGGTCTTAGTTGCAGCATGTGGGATCCAGTTTCCTGACCAGGGATCAAACCCAGGCCTCCAGCACTGGGAGCATGGAGTCTTAGCCACTGGACCACCAGGGAAGTCTGTACAAAGGACCTTTAACATGGAAAATCCCATTTATTCCTCTCCCAAGGACACTCTTGGCCAAGTGTGCCTATTCCCATTCTGTGGTTTAAGAAAACAGGGGCTCGGGAAGGTTGAGTAACAAAGATCAAGGTCACACAGGTCTGGGAAGTGGTGTTTCTCAAATGTGGCCGGAACGTGGATTTCCATCCTAGCTCTCGACGACCCTGCAGTGTGGCTCTCACTCTCTGATCTCATTCCACCCAGAACAATCCCATGAGCCAGCAATAATAAAGCCCATTTTGCTGACAGGAAACCAAGACTCAGAGAGTCTAAGCAACCTGCCTAAAGCCACACAGCTAAGCAAATGGCAGAGCCAGGGCTTTTCCCCGACCCACCTCCTCTCCCAGGGCTCTCTCCAGATCCCACATCTTCTTACATCAGCTTGTCCCCCCTTCCTCCAAGCCCTCCAAAGACAGACTTCAGTCCGCTCTGCAGCCAGACGTCAGCTCTCCTTGAAGGCCTTCATTCATTGCCTTCAGTCACCCCTATGAGCACTAAAAAGAAGAGAAAAGATAGATGGCAATAAGAATTGTGTTCAACTATTTTACTTAAGTCATAATCATTCCTAATCTAAATTTGCAGGAGTGTGTTACACAGTCTAATCATTCACATATATTGTACTGAGGTTTCAATTTAGTGAAAAGTAAAAGCCATTGAGAAGGCAGAAATATGTTAAACGCACGTCTCCCCGATTACAGTCCTTCAGTTGATAGAGCACGGCCGGGTTTTTTGACTCGGGTGGTTGCTGTCTGCTCTGATTTGCTCTGTCACGTACAGTTAAAGGCTCAGAAGTCCAGAGCAAGGTGAAGACCCTCCCGGCTGTGGTGTTGGGGCAAGGGAAGGGCTGGGGGTTTGGACTCACTGCTCCTGATGGCACAATCATCCTGCTGAGGTCTGCTAACCCTTCAGCCTTCACCCCCACCCCCAACTCCAGCTCTCCCTCCAGCTCCGCTCCAGTCCAGACTGGACGCGCTCTTTCTGACCTCCAGGCCTATGCATGGGCCGCCTCCTGAGTCAGGAACACCCTGCATCCCTGGCTTATCTGTCCGTCTCCCACTTGTCCCTCGGGTTTCAACTTAGATATGATGACCCCTGTAAACCTTCTCCAAGAACCACAGCGTCCAGTGGTGACTCTCCTGCACACTGTCAAGACACCAGGCTCCTCACTGGAGCAGCCATCACTCTCCGTTATGATCGTCCACGGTCCCTCCCCCTAGACCACCAGCTCTTGCAGGTCTATGACTCTGATTTGTCCCTGAGCCTGGTCCCAGTAGGTGCTCAATGAACATTCACGGGGTGGACCAACAACCCTGAGCATTTACTCACTGATTCGTCCCCCCTCTGACACTTTCAGAGCCCCGGCCACACTTCTACCTCTGGGCTTCCCCATGAACTCAATCGGTTGTCTTCCTTGTATGACAGAGGGACCACAATGACCCCCCAGCTGGTCAATGGCCAAAGGATGTGAGATCCAGGCCCTGCTCCCGGCTCCCAGCCTCCTGCTGCCCTGCCTTGTGATCGCCACCTGTCTAGACGAGGACAGGACTGTAGTAAGGTCCTCAAGGCTCAGAAAAGGTGGTGAGGCTTGATGTGGCATCGTAAAAACTGGCTTTGAGGCCAAAAGACACGAGTTCAATTCCCACTTCTGCTGCATACGTGGTGTGACTGAACAACTCATCTGCTGCACAACTCAGCCTCTGCTGTAAGGCTAGCAAAGGGGGCGGAGGAACAATTTTTTCTACCTGTCTCAAAGGGTTATCTAAAGATCCAGTGACCAGCAAAGCATGAGGGGGACTACCTACTTCAAGGTGGCAGTGCTCGTGTGAGTATAAAAGCCACAAGACACCCCCCACCTTGTGTACAGCCCGGGGGACTCGGCAGGACAGCATTGTAGCTTGACTGTGACTCCAGCTCCAGTCAGGTTACCTCGTTGCCCAGTTCCTCCATAAAGATTTAGACCAGGGAGGTGGCAGCACTCAGCAGTGGGATGCTTATAGACTTGGGCTCTGGGTCCCTCACAAACTGGGACCTGTGGGCGAGGGCGCTCTCTGATTCGAGACCATCAGTGCCTCTTCCCAGCCAAACATCCTGCTGTGTTTTCCGAGACGTACACAGCCACGTGAGCTCATCCCTCACTTCCCGGCATGGACTGGCGGCCGCGGTGGGGAGGGATCCTGGGGCTGAGTGATGCTCTCCAACAGAGAGTTTGTTTTTAAAGAGAGGAAGTCAAGAATCATGTTCCTGCTCCAAGCTGCCGAGGGAATTGGGAAGGCAGACGGCCATTACTCAGGTTGGAATCCCGCCAGGCCTTATGATATCATATTTATTTGCCAAGAAAAACACCTCCCTGACTTCTCTCAGACAGTGAGGGGGAGCCAAGGCCCAACCAATAGTGCTTTGTGCAGAAGGCTGAAGACACGCAGACGGAGACGAGTGATAACAACGCCTGTTTTGTTTATAAAGGACGTTTAGCTAGATGGACCCCCAGAGTTTGCCAAGCACTGCGGACAGGTGAACAGACAGCTTGAAGGGCTGGGCCCAGGCCCCTTCCTTCCCTTGAGCCTTCTTTGCCATTTGGCGTGAAGGTGGAAAATCAAGCAACCTCCTACCCAGGCCTCTGGTTCCAAGCACTGATAAGAAAACAAGGCATCCAAGTGCATCCTGTGGCTAAAAGTCCCCACATACTGTCTTGGTAAAGGTTCATTTCAAGAGCCACATAAATGAGTGCAGAGTTATGTGATAGCCGATGTGTTGAGTTACTGTTACTGGGGTCCAGCCTGTTTGTTGTGAGATGAGCATGGAGCAGGCATCCCACCTGCGACCGTGACTAAGTCACAATGAGGAAGGTCTTCCTCAGTCATAACAAAACCCCTCTGGCTTCAGCTTAGGTCCAGGGGGACAGAAGGAGAGGAGCTGGTAGTACTGACATCTGCTATTCTGAGCACCGTGGCACTAGAGGAGAGCAAATTTCCATGCAGAAAATTTGGAAGAGCCACTTTTCCTGTGCTCTGCTGCCTGACCGGCAAGGCTGGGCCAAACCCATGATGGGAACCGAGCCAGAGAAACACACACAAAATGGGTTTTCAGGCCCCTGGGGGCCACTTGATGGAGAAAGAGGAAGTGGGTTATCTGAGAGTCCAGGAACATGAGCTTTGACAAGCTCCACGGTCAGTAGGAAGGAAGAGCATCAGCAGGAGTTGGCCAGACCATGTGGACGTCTTGTATCAGGTCTAGATCTGGGCAGCAGAGGGGTGGGAACCCCTATACCCGCACCCTGGATGACTGGCTGGGAACACCCTCTCCCCAGTAGCTGGACTGTGCTCCCAGGACCCATGTGTATTATTTCTTTGCCTCACTCGAGCACACAGCCCATGCCTGCAAGCGTGCAGTGGGTACCCTGACCCCCGCCAAGTTGTATTTCTCGAATTTCGCTCACGAGGATGGCTTGGTGGCAGATACACCATCTCATTTTCCTGGAGGTCCTGAGGGGCAGCCACCAGATTGCACACGCTGACTGTCAGCTACGTTAAACTAACACATTCACATCATTGAAAAAACCCTATTTACACATAATAAACATGGGGACAGATGCCACAGAGGAAATAATACAGTATTGATTAAAACAATGGCCTGTAATGCCTTCTGAAAGGCTGCAGTCACCAGCAGCTTCCTCAGTGGGCTGCTCACAGGCAGTTCCCTCCCTGGGAGCCTCGAGCTGTCACTCCCCAGATAGAGGAGAATGGGCGTTTCCAACTCCCCCACCACCACCCCAGATCACAGGAGGCTACCCTTGTGGAGCCTTCGCTGCAGGCCAGGCACTGTACTCGGTGCCAGATCTCCGTCTCTCCCCACAGCAGCTCCTCGTTATTATTTCCATTTTACAAAGAAGGAAGCGGAGGAGTTAAATGTCTTGCGCAGGTTGTGCAATTAATAAGTGGTGGGTCTGGGATTTGAAGCTGGGTCTGCCTGAGTCCACAGCACGCCCCACCCACACTACGTTAGCTCTCTTATGCGTTGGTTTGACATCTAAGACGAGGGTGAGAGAGAGGCCCCTTGTGTTAGGCCGTGCACTAGGTGACTGGGGTCTGGGCGAGATTGTTATCAACTGAGATGCTGGAGTCGGGGTGGTGGGGGCCGCTATCTTGCGCTGGGAAGAAGGCCTACAGTTTTGGCAGATCTGGGGATTTCGGAATCTCAGAAATGGAAAAGCTCATTTTAGAAAGATAACTCATTGCCTGGGGCGGCTGGCAAGCCAAGAGCAGAAGCATACAGTCCCTGGTAACCACGCCCCCACCTCGATTCTGCAGGAGTCCACAGCCAGCGGAGGACAGCAGGAGGGTGTGCAACCGGGTCCCTGGTCAGATGGAGGAGGTGCCCTCTGAGAGCGCACAGGAGGCGGAGGGCCAGGGGAGCAGGCCAAATGTGGTGCGGTTACTTTCCATGAGGAGGAGTAGCTGGTTTGGGGCAACTGAGGACAGGAGGGTCTGATGGCCAAAAATAGACAGCAGTATCCACCCTACCCTACCCTGACCTGGCAGGAATCAGAAGCTCTTCTCTGCACTGTGTGACTTTGGGGGAGTTGCTTGAGCTGTCTGAGCCTCAGACCAGGAATAGGGATGGTCCTACTTCTATGTCAATATTGCAAAGACTTAAGAAAATGAGTGTGAGGCACTCAGGAGGCTCTGGCCCAAAGTGCGGTCAGCTCTCAATGGACCTGAGTGCAGAAGGGATACACAGTCCTCTGGGGACCCAGGAGGACCCCCTGCGTCCATCTCCCCACCCCCCGGCCCCCCTGAGCCGGAGCTGAAGGTGTCTGCCTGCCCCTCAGCCGGCCCTGCCCAGCAGCTGGATTCAAAAGGTAGATGGGTAGATTCTGCATCTGCCAAAACCCTTGCTTTGCAGGGTTTCTCTTTCTTCCACTGTTGCAGGGATTTCCACTAAACCTTCCAACCGTGTCTGGATTATTGCTTCCGGCAGCATCAGGGGAGCACGTTCTGATACCAACTCGTACAGGCAAAACATGGAATGCAGAAACACAAACTGGGGTGCAGAGAGGCTGGTGAAGCTGCCCACTGGGGCTGCTGGCAAAAGTCGGCAACCAGGCAACAGCGCAGCCTCGGAGGGGGCAGTGGTGGGAGGGGGACCCTGGTCCAACCCAAGCAAGGAGGTCACTGGAGTTCACCCCCTGTTGGAGAGGTGAGAAACCTGATGTTCAGAGAGGTTCATTCGTTTGGTCAAGATCACCCCATAAGGCCAGACCAGGTCCAAATAAAGGGGAGAATCCTGGCTTGGCATCAGACGGACTTGGGTTCCAGCCTTCCTGCCGTTTTGCTGTGTGATCTTGGGCAGGTTGAGCCCCCAGCAATCTGTTTCCCCTTCGGTGAAATGGGACTATGAGAACCTACCGCATAGACCGGAGGGCCACCTCTCTCCTATCCCTCCTTATTCTCAGGATGCTAAGGAAGAAGCAGTGAGTGAAAACAGGGTTCTAAATGTGCAGAGAGACTGGGCTGGGGGGATGCCTTCCTGGGCTGCCAGCCTCCCAGGCCCCAAACTCCTATGGGTTGTTTCTCTTGGAGAAGAGGAAGACCATCTGCTCAACTTCTGAGTCGTCAGTTGGAAGAGGGATTTGTCTTATTCTCTGTGGCCTTGTGGGACAAGCAAGTCATAGTTGCAGGGCAGGAGAGGGTATTCAAGCTAAATATGAACAAATTTTTAAATTATTTTGCGTGCGTGCTTAGTCGCTCCGTTATGCTCCGCTCTGCGGCCACATAGACTAGAGCCCACCAGGCTCCTCTGTCCGTTGGATTTTCCAGGCAGAACTACTGGGGGGGGGGGTTGCTATTTCCTACTCCAGAGGATCGTCCCAACCCAGAGATAGAACCCTGCGTCTCTTGCATCCCCTGCATTGTCAGGCAGGTCCTTCACCACTAGCGCCACCTGGAAAAAGGAAAAGCGCAGCCCTGAGAGGTAATGAGCTCCCTGTCACTAGAAGAATCCAAGGGGGATACCATGTGACTACTTCTCAGAGATGCTGAGTGCACCTGAGTGATTTCAAAGGCAAGGAGTAATCACTTGGTTTCTTGGCCAGTTACTCTCCCTGACGGCAAGGATGAAGTCCAGAACAGAGAAAGGACAGCCAGTTTCTAGAATGTCAGTCTTCAGAAAGGATCCCCCACCCTGGGTATTGGACCCCCACCGATCAACAGGTGGCCCAGACCTTCTTCCTTGGATTCTGCCCTCTGCCCCCTGCCATCGACCTGAGTGCAGAAATCTAGCGACTGAATTTGTTTTAAGTGACATTTTGATGAATTTAGACCCAAACTCACTCATCTTATTGATCCTACAGAAAATGTTCATCCTTTAAAGACCACCCAACTGCATACTTAATCCACATGCCATACTCCGGGTCGATACGAAATGCTGCTGAGACAAACGCGTTGCAAGCCCTTTATTGAAAGAAGGCTTTGCGACATTCAGGTCACTCTCCGCTCCAGCCAGCAGGACCTCCCGGACACGTGGGGACATGTCGAGTGGCAGTCAGCAGAAGTCACAATTTCTAAGCCCACTAGGCTGCTGGCTGCTGACAGCTGTGGGACTGGGACCCAGCATTTATCCAACCTGGGCCTTAGTTTTCTCCTCTGAGAAATGGGAGACTAACAGAGCCCTCACCAATTCTGGGTGGAGGAAATGACACAGCTGTGTGTCATGGTGCCCAGCATAAAGAGTGGCTCGCTAAGCCTAGTGCCTGTCCTCCAGCTTACGTCCCAGCACAGAAAACTTCACCTGTGGCTCAGAAGTCTCCTGAACTTCAGCTAATTAAAGAGTCCCCAGAAACAAAGCATGAAGGAAGAGAAGGAAAAAAGTAGTGAGCGCCCATGTGCGTGTGCACCTACCCTCAGAGCAGCAGCCACACTGGTCCTGGCCACACGCAGGCCCAGGGGTGGTGCCTGACACACACCCTCGCTGCCAGGGTGAGGTCAGCTCCATGGACAGCGTTCTGCGGGTGGTGATGCTGAGGCCCCGTGACTTGTCCAAAGGATGTGGCATTTCCTACCCCTAAGTAATGTGTCTTCAACATAAGCTCAGGAGGGCAAGCTTTGTGTGTCTCTTCACCATATCCATAGCAAGCAGAACCAACTCAGAATGAACGCTCAACAGATATGGAAGAAATGAATGAGTGGATGGAGAACAGAACTGAAGATGAAAACCTGAATGACCTGAAACTTAACCCCGTAAGGCTGACCCCCATCAGGGGCTGATTCAGGCACATTTCTGAAAAAGGAAGGGCCAGGGAAGGACGAAGACACGCAGAGTCCTGTTCCCAAACCATCAGATAGTCTCAGATCTGAACCCACCCCCCTGCAGTCCTCCAAGACATAAGGGTAGATTGTCCCAGCCTCTTAAGTCACTCATCGTGTGTGTTTACTGAGTGCCTACTATGTGCCAGACTCCACACTTAGGTAGCAGATTTGCAAAGGTCAGTAAAGGTGGTCCCCACCTCAGTGTCAACACGGGCAGCACAAAAGATAACAAATCAACGTTGCATTCACAGGAAGTTTCATAGCTACAGTGCTTGCAAGGCAGGGGGGTGTCCAGGGTAGGGGTGCCCAGCTGCATGGATGAGTGAGAGAGGGTCACATGGAGAGCGTGTTTCCTCGGGGGTAGGGGAATGAACCATGGGCAGGATGGGATGAATGTTTGAGGGGAATGCAGGAATCCCTGGTGGAAGGAACAGTGAGGTCCAAACACTGGAATCAGAACTAGCCTTCACGACTAGTCCTGTGGAGGGGCAGAGGGCGGGTCAGGAAACAAGACTGGGAGGGACGCAGGGGAGAACATCCCCCCCAGTCCAGGACTGAAGGACACAGCCCTGTCCCCTGTGGCTCTGGGCAGATCTCCTCGCTCCTCTGAGTGTTGGTTCCTCCTCCATGCGAGGTTGAAGGGGGTGATTTCTAAGTTCCCTTCTGGTTCTAACATTCTATGACATTTCTGACTAATGCACAAAATCAAATATGTACACAAGACCAGAGGCATAAGAAAATACACAAGAAAAAACGTGGATTAACCTTGTGCAAACAGAGTAAGAATTGAGTGGCAAACCTGTTAAACCTGTGGAGTCACCACCCAGCCTCCAGTCCTGGTTCCCAGAGCCCTGTGGTCCCTCCCCAGCCCTCAAGGAAAGGGAGGCTCCCAGTTGTCCCCTGGAAAGTCTCACCAAGTACACTAACACCCCCAGTTGACGGCACCGCAAAAGCAGTCAGGAAGTCAGGTCTCCCTGCCTTCATTTTGGGCCAGGGGCAGGCACTGAAAGTACTCCTCAGCCCACAGAGCTTCCAAGACTTAGAAGAAATGCCCTGGTCAAGAGCAATGGGAATCCTTCATAGCCCCCAGTTCCCTGTCAGCGTCATTTCCAAGCTACAGTCTCCAAGGAAGGGGAGGTCTTCAGACCCAACAACTGCTAAATCCAGAGGGCTTTTTGGGTCCTTCTGGTAAGAGGCCGGGCTTCCCTGATAGCTCAGTTGGTAAAGAATCCACCTACAATGCAAGAGACCCCAGTTAGATTTCTGCATCAGGAAGATCCCCCGGAGAAGGGAAAGGCTACCCACACCAGCATTCTTGGGCTTCCCTGGTGGCTCAGCTGGTAAAGAATCTGCCTGCAATGCAGGAGACCTGGGTTCAATGCCTAGATTGGGAAGATCCCCTGGAGAAGGGAAAGACTACCCACTCCAGTATTCTGGCCTGGAGAATTCCACGGACTGTATAGACCATGGGGTCACAAAGACACGGCTGAGCAACTTTCATTTCACTTATTAGTTTGAGAGCGGGTAGCACCAGCCTCTTTGACAATACATGAAAGCCACAGTTTTCTCCCCAGAAAAATGCCTACCTATGCCTCAGGGTTATGTTTGTTGCGGGTGAGGGGGTTGTTTTGTTTTAATATTTACTCATTTATCTGGCTTCACCGGGTCTTAGTTGTGGCACACGGGATCTTTAGCTGTGGCGTGCAGACTCTTAGTTGCGGCGTGTGGGATCTGGGTCCCTGACCAGGCGGTGAACCCGGGCACAGAGTCTTAGCCACTGGACCACCTGGGAAGTCCCTATGCCTCAGATTTATATGCAGATTCAGAAGAGTGTAAGAACCCCTGAGGGAAGTCCCCTTGAGGTCCTCAGACCTCAGGTTAAGTTCCCTGCCTTAGTTCAAAGTCTCTATTTTGCAAATGAGAACCCTGAGACCCAGAAAGAGTAGGTGACTCACCCAAAGTCACCCAGCTAATTAGAGCCAGATCCCCAGGAAAATGGGGCCAGTATCTGCCTCAAGCTGGGCAGCTCCCGGCAGGAAACAGCATCGCTGGTGCCTGACCCAGAGCCAGGCTCCTAGCAGAGGGCAGGGCCAAACTCTGGCTGAGAACAGAGGAGAAGGGACCATCAGGCCCCCACTGACAGGTGCTCTCCTCTGGGAGCTGGCAGGTCCCCAGAGCTTTCAGCTTCTGCCTCTCTTTCTGTGGTCTTCCCACAGCCAGGAGAAGGGACTCGAGCTCCCTGGCTCCGCACCCTCCGAGTAGCCAGTGTGACGCAGAGCAGGCTCCACTCCACTCCGCACACAGAAGGCTCCTTAGGCAAAACCGGGAGAGCTGTGCCTCCTTTCTGGTGTTCACAGGGCGGCCAGCATGCCCTCATGGTGTAAGCAGGAGATCTGGGCCTAGGAACGCTAATTATGCTACAGGAAGTAAGGGTGCAGGGGGGCAGGATTTACGAGAACTCAGGCTTTGAAGACAGACAGAGGCCCAGATTCAAATCCTGGTGCAGCCACTTGATAGAGGAGCTGACCCTTGACCATGTATATTTAACCTCTCCAAGCCCCAGCATCCTCATCTGTGCAATCGGATGGCCAGGGTACCTCTCAGAGGACTGGTGTAAGAATTAAAGGAGATAATTTATATAGAGTGCTTCACACCAAGCCTGGCAGTACATTTTTGTTGCTTTTGTCACACTGCCCCGGGGTGCCCAGGGTTGTGGAGCCGCACCTTATGAATCTCACACCCAGTGACTTGCTGACACCGTGGTAACAGGGTAGAGAGAAATCCCTCTTCCTGATCTTCGGAGTATTTGCTGAAGAGTGCAGCCGGAGGCGTCTGCAGAAGTCAGGAAAGAACTTGCTGTGGTCATCAGAGGCTGCCCGTGGAGAAGTCGTGAGTGTGCCCTCCCTGGAGATTTCGAAGCAAGTCCTTCATGAAACCATTGAATGGCTGTTCTGCCAGGTGACAAGGGAGTGAACACATGTGCGTCTCCTGGCTGGACCCTGGCCACTTCAGCTCAGTGGTCAGCCAACACAGCGCGAAGCCTGGAGAGGCGGTGGAGATGGATGAGAAACCACAGGTGGAGGCCCTCAGTCACGTCTATGGAAGGCCTGGAAGCGGAAAACAGGGTGGACCGAGCTCTCCTCAAATGTGAAGGCTCCGCCGGTGGTGAGGATGTCCTGCTCTCAGGACAGATAACAGGCGGGAGAGGGGCCCCGATGGCTCTTCTGCCGATTTTTCCGGTGTGAATATTCCCACCGTGGCCGACGTGAGGCTTGCCTATGTGGCACCATGAAACACCATTGTCAGTGAAAAAATGTTGCCTGCCATACTGGTAAACAAGCGATGTTGCAGCCGGCAGTCTCCCGTGATGGTGAGCCCTGAGGATCTCAGAGAGGAAACAGCATGCCCACCATCAAGCAGTCAGTCACTGCAGCCACTCCCGACCAGGGACCCTGGGGATACTGGGATGAGAAAGCTCAGGATGTTGGTCCCAGAGAGCTGAGGTGCATATCAAAGGAATGAACCCAGACTTTAGTGTCTCCCCATAATTTAGCAGAAAAATGCTAAATTCCTTAACTTGAGATGGCTGGTTTTCCTTAATTGACTGTCATTTTTGATGTTCAGAATACCTAGTCTTTTTTTGGCAAAAACTCCTGTATATATCCTGGTCCCTCCCTTACCTCTCTCAGAACTATCTTAGAGGTTGCATCCCAGGTTTAAATCCTCAGTTTTGTCTGGCAAATAAAACATAATTCTCAGCTTTTAGCTGTGCTTTTTTTTTTTTTTTTTTCAGTCAACACAGTGCTGGGAAGAGATACCCAAGCCCATGGTAGGTCCTTGCTCCACTGGCTGCAAGTGCCTGCACCCCAGATCCGCAGGCCAGGCCAGGGGACTGTGGGATCCCCTGGCTTCAGTCCCACCTGAGTCCTTGTGAAGAACAGGCTGGGGCAGCTTGCCCTGAAGGCAAGTTTGTCCTACTGAGTTGCCACCTACCTCCCTATAACCTGCACCCCGTCCAACCTCTCCCCAAAGTCCGTGGTCAGTCTGGTCTCTCCTCCCTGCCCAACCATGATCCTCACCTGGGCCTCTTGTGGCCAGTCTTCCAGACCCTCGGCGGCTGGGCACCATCCTCTGGGTGCTCCCAGCTTTAGTCTACATGCCTCTTAAATGAAGGTTTACAGGGCTGTGCGCCACCCTCCCTGAGCGGGGCCCGGTGGAAACTTCCATCCCTTGCTTGAACTAGACATGTCATGAAAGGCTCTTTATCTGGATCTATATGACTATTTGTTCTGACTCCTTGACTAGTTTCTAAGGCTCTGAGGATCTGTCTTAACCTTCTCCCTCCACCGCCCAGTGCTTAGTATGTGCCCCACGCTTGCTCTGCAGTTACTCGCACCTGCTGGCGAGGTTGGCAACGACTGTCTTCAGGCCTTTGGCTCTTCTGATTCTGCACAATGCCAGCCTGGAATCTGCGCTACCACGCCAGCCAGGGGTGACACCCCCATCAGGACCGCCACCACCCAGCCCTTTCTCCCAGGAGCTGAGCACAGCGGCCCCCTGAGCTGCTATGAGCATTACCTTTACAACAGTTTGGAAGCCTTGATTCAAACTACAGAACCAGAGCCCTCAGGCAAACAAACCTCCGTCCTAGAGAATTTCATTCCTGCCCTGACTTATAGCACACCTCTTCCCTTTATAACAGCGCGTCATATTATTGTTCTAACTCCCGTGTGTTAGGCACTTACAATGTGCCCAGCCTTGGTTGCGCACCTTTGGGCAGGCAAAAGGGACACCCACCTCTCCTTACCTCCCAGCTTTCTGCATCAAGTACCTTCACTTGTTATCACAGCCCAGGAGGTCTCCCTTTCATAAACGTAGGAGACAATGAAGGGGCACCCTCAGATCAAGAGCCAAGTGGCGGTGGGAGGGCCGCACTACAGTATGAGAAGTCCCACGGGCCGTGGGGTCAATGGTGCAATGTGCCTGTGTTGACCCCCCTTGGTCTCAGGATCCTGGAGAGGAGGACCTGGCTGTTCTGTCCAAAGTATATAAGCCAGGACCTCCTACTCACCAGGCCCTGGGCTTAAAGGCCTCTGTGTGTCTAAGACCAGGTTACAGCACTGGGTCCTCCAGCCAGAGAACCTTCTCCAGATTAACCAGAGATGTCAATATAAATCCTCCTGCAGTCAGGACCGGCCACCAGACTCTCTCCCATGGCTGCTGTCCTCTGTGGACTAGCCAGAGGCTGAATCAAGGTCCAAGATTGTTTCCAGTGGGCGTCGGAGGCACCACTGATCCCACCGCCCACAAGCCCAGACACCTCTGAGCTCCGTTCCTCCCAAACAGAGCAGCAGCGGTTCAGGTCATTCCTGGAACCACCCATGCCTGCTCCCGGAAGTAGTGAACAGCCCACAGCTGACCCAACCAACAGGTTGGTGAGGGCAGGTGGTGAATAAATCCCATTTTCCCTTCAGGGGAGATTTGTTTAGGCGTCAGCTAGTCTGGAACTCCTTCCCATCCTCCCACCAACCGTGATAGGCAAGCCTGTGTCTTCCTCTCCCTCTCTCACACCATCTCAGCACCCTCGTCCTCTGTCCTGGCGGGGTCGTCAAGTTCATAGCCCCAAAAGGGGTCACCTCTCTGGGGCTCGGCTATCAATCTGTGCAGAGCTCACCCAGCCCCATGGCATGCCTATTAGCAATCAGCCTCCTGCTGGGCCGGCCTTGTGGTAAATAAACTTTCATGTTCTTATTAAGTGATGGCTGGTGGTTTGGAATTGCTACCCTGGATCTGTTTGAGGTTGATTCCTTAATCAAAGCTCTCAGGCTCTCCTCCACCCCCTCACCGCTGAAAGGTTATCATTAAAGAGAAAGAAGGCTCTTTGATTTCTGTTACTGGGCCTGCCAACTTGCATCTGGGGCTCCGGGCAAGGTGGGGGGATGCTTGGTTTTATCCCCAAGCCTTGTGTTCAAATCTCATCTCTGCCAGCAGCAGCTGGGTGAGATAGGGCAAGTCATGGTGTCTCTCTGTCCTCAGCATCCTTCTTCAGGGTGGTCTCAGGTGCGGTGAGCTTGGGTCTGACGGGTTGCTAAGCCTGCCAAGCGCTGTGAGTAAGTTAGTCCTAATGCCCGGTCACAGCCTCATTCTCAGACCCACATCCAAGACCCTCAGGGTCAAGGGGTTCCATGGAGCTTCCTGGAAACAGTGGACCTTCCCTAAGGCACCTTGGACAAGAACAGGGGGTTAGAACCAGCCCAAGGCATTTACCCTAATCCTCTCCCAGAGGTACACCCAGCAAGGGCTCAGCCCCTGGACTCCCCCATTCTGCTTTCCTCACCTCTCCCCACTTCTTATCTACATCTGTGCTTTTTGAAGGCAAGAGAAACATGGAGCTAGCGCCTCCATGTAGCTGGATAAATAATTACTAAATAAATAAATAAAAGTAAACAAAGAAAGCCTCCAATGAGCTTGAATTGCTGCCGTGCTGCGAGGTAACTGGCAGACTCGATTTAATTATAAGATTCCGAGTTGTAATGGGGTGTCGGGGTCTCCAGGAGGATTTCAGTAATGGGAGGACAGCAGGGTTTCCTGCCTTCCCCGCTGGCTCCCCTCTGAACCTCACCATCCACTTTCCTGCCTTGCTGGGTGGGCGGGAAGCTTGGCACTGCTGTAGGGGGTGAGATCTGGCCAACCCCAGGCCTCCGCTGCTCACCAGCCTACCTCCCAAGACAGCCCAAGCCACGATGCACTGGTGGGCAGGCCAGGGTCGGGAAGTGTGGACGGAGGGGCAGAGCCTGGAGGAAGACACACTCCCCCACACCCGTCCCTCGTCTGCCCCAAGGAAAGGGTGCAGCTTCTGGGTGGGCGCAGCCCTAGCAGCCAGGCACGGCATGCTGACCAGACTGTCAACAGGCACGGTGACTGTCCTGGCCTGGCCTCCCTCCTGTACTGCTTTTCCACCCAGAAAGTGGAGGGAGCGGAAGCCTGGTCCACTCCCTTCCATCCCATTCTTGTGGGCGCAGTCTCTTGGTTGTGTCCAGCTCCACAACTCTACGGACTGTAGCCCACCAGGCTCCTCTGTCCATGGGGTTTCCCAGGCAAGCATACTGGAGTGGGTTGCCATTTCCTACTCCAGGGGATCTTCCTGAGCCAGGAATCAAACCCAGTCTCCTGCATTGGCAGGCAGCTTCTTTACCACTGAGCCACCCGGGAAGCCCAACCCAAGTACCCTGAAAGACCCATACTGCCCGCTCTCCCAGGACACCTTTCCCTTCTTGCCACCGTCTTCCCTGGTGCCAGGTTAGAACAAACGTCTCCCTCCACCCCTGCCAAGACCAGCGGCATGTGGCCCTGAGGACAAAGGCTGGCCATTCGCGCCTGATTCCAGTGAGAAATTCTTTAAAGCCAGTTCGCCGCCCTTATGGGACACTCTTGGCTCATCCTCAGCCTTCATGATTTCACTTGGGCTGTAAATGGGTGACAGGAAGGTCTGTAAGCACAAAACTAAACAGCGTCAAGGCTCCCGCTGCTCCCCCTCCCCCATCCCCACTCCTCCGTACTTCCCTGCCCACCCGCCCACTCCCACCCTGCTTCCCTGCAGGCTACCCTTCCCTTCTCCAGGCCTGGACTTGCCAGGGCCTAGCTCCCAGGAGGGCTTCTCAGAACCCCCTGACCTCCTAGAAGGGCTGACCTAATTCACCAGCACCCTCTAGACACACACAGTCCGCTTCCTCTGGCTGCGGTCTCTGCAGGTCACCTGGGCTCTGTGTGCAGCCTCCAGCCTGCGTTCCTAGCAGGAGAGTGCAGCCCGGGCCCTGGGGTCAAATGGGCCTGGGGTTGTGTGTGCGCGTGTGTGCGCAGATGGTTTCTATTTTCTTCTTTGTATTTATTTATTTTTAACTAGAGAGTAATTGCTTTTCATTGTTGCGTTGGTTTCTGCCATACAGTACGGTGTTAGTCACTCAGTCATGTCTGACTCTGTGATTACATCAACTGTAGCCCGCCAGGCTCCTCTGTCGTGGAATTCTCCAGGCAAGAACATTGGAGTGGTTTGCCATTTCCTTCTTCATGAGATCTTCCTGACCCAGGGATCAAACTCGCGTCTCCTGAATTGCGGGCAGATTCTTTACCGTCTGAGCCACCAGGAAAAGCCCGGGTTCTGCCATACATCAGACTTAGGGATACATGTGTCCCCTCCCTCGTGAACTTCCTTTCCTCCCTTGGTTCCTCCACCTCCCGGTTAGCGGACTTCGGAAAATTACCTAGCTTCTCTGAGCCCCATCTGATCAACCTGACTACGAATCTCTGTGAGTGTTAAAGCCACAAGCCACGTTCATAGACTCCTCCTGGGCCCCTGCCTTCTGGCATTAGAGCCTGGCAGGTGGTGGGGCAGGGGCACGTGGGCGTGGGGGCCCTGCGGGCCTCCTGCTGCCCGTAGCTTTGGTCCAGGGGGACTTTGTCGGTCCTACTAGAAAACAGACAGGAGGGCTGCCCTCTTTCTGCCTGATCTCCCGGCATGATTGACTGGCTGTACCAGGCTCAGGCTCCCCGGGGACAGGCCACAGCTGTTCAACACCTGGCCGCACTCAGACATTAGTCACCAACTCCCAACTTTCTCCTAGGAAAAGTCTAAAAGCCTTCCAGGCATATGGCTGTCAGCAGTCCCCGTTCCTCTCAGGATAAGCGGACTGATGACAGGGCAGGGGTGGGGGAGGGGGTGGGAATGGCCTCCATGATTCAGTTTCTGTGTCATGGTTCCCCAGAGCACAATTAGCCAGTGGGATTAGACATCTCAGATCAGAGATGGCTGAGGGAACTTTGTACATGTGATAAAACTTCCCTACAAAATTCCTCCACCAGCATTATTAAACTTTCCCCAAGCCCCTGCACCTCTCACAAAGAGATTATAGTAGTAGTCCAAAAACCTCATTTATAATCAGTTTTTCTGGCCTCCAAACTTACTAGCTGTTTGACTCTCGAGTGACTATTTCATATTTTGAATTATCTGTTTCGTGTTATTAGGAACAATAACAGTACTCACTTATAGAATTGTTATGATAGAAGATAACGCATACCAAGTTCTCAGCCCAGGGACTAATCAATCATAAGTGTTCAGTGCATGACCACTTTAATGGCACTGGTGAATTAAGTGAGCCTGGTCCAGGGAGACGACACGCCAGTGGAGAGGGGCAAGGCTGAGCTGTGGCCAGCCCCGAGGGGAGGAGTGGGCAGCCGGTCCCAAGACCAGTGTGCAAAGGGGTGTGGCAGACTCTGCCTAATTGGGGGCTGCAGTGATGCCCAAGTGGCCCAGAGGAAGGCCACCTCCCAAGTCAGCTGGTGACAGAGTTGGGATTCCAAGGAATTAGCCAACTGGGAGAAAGACCTCAGGCAGTAACTGAGGCTAGGGGGTGAGCCCAGCCTCAGACAGAAAGATAAGAAGGATGAAAAGAGTCAGGGAGGGTCTCAGAGAACCAGCCAGGGGTGCCAAGACTCAGAATTGGTGAGGAGTTCTTTCTCACAGAGAAGGGAGGCCAGTATGGAAGTCCCCAGGCATGCCCCAAGCTTCACCACTCATAGCTGACAAACTCCTTCCTCCTCTAAAATGTCCAATTCTTTATCCACAAAGACAGGAATAGTAATGCTTCGCTTCCTAACGTTGATGTGAGGGTGAAATAAGATGAGGAAAGTAAACGCCCAGGGCTGCCTTTTTCCTGCCCATAATGTACAGACACAGGGCGATGAACAGAGATTTGGAGAAGCCAGGGGACTGGGGATCACATGGGCACCAGATTTCCTGCAGGCACATGAGACCTGGGGCCAGCAGCAATGCGAGCAGTCATGGACCCCACAGCTGGGGATGAGGAGTTGGCTAATATGCCATCTGCCTTGGCCACTCCGTGGTAGGGCCATGCCAGGCAGTAAATGGCATGGCTGAGGCAATTGAGAAGTCAAGGACGGGCAAAGGGCTACCCCAAGGTTGGTCCTCGCTATTGCAGAGAGCACAAGGGGCTTACTATCAGATAAGGCTCTGAAGGAGCCTTATTCAGGGGACTTCTCTGGCTATCCAATGGTTAGACTCCACGCTTCCATCGCAGGGGTCATAGGTTCAATCCCTGGTCAAGGAGTTAAGATTCCACATACCACACAGCCAAAAAATAGGACCAAAAAGTGAGAATGAAGGAGGCTTGCTCCCTGCAGGAGCTAGTGAGGAAGGGTTGGTGACTGCAAAAGCTTTTTGGAATTATCTCAATGATTGCCAATACTTCCTCAAAGAGGAGCACTGGATATAAGCTTTGTATGTAATTCATTGTTTTTAAAACTGAATTTAAGACCACAGCTGTTTCAGATTTCTCTTATAAGAATTTAATTGGTATGTAATAGCATAGTTAATTAAATACAAATCAATAGTTTAAGGGAACTAATTGATACTTAATATGAATGGGGAAAAAAACAGTTCTAATATAATTAACTCGTATGAAATCAGCAATGAAAGAGCAATTACGTCTTTACAACAATGTAAAGTTTATAGTGCTTAATAAACTTAGCATTAGCAAGCAACGAGATTTAAAAATTATGAAACAGGTATTATTGGGCTATTAAACATTTATTACTTGTCCTCAAGGCCCAGAGTCACGCACTAGTCAGGATTAATAAACCTTTACTATCCCTCTCTTCAGGACTCTTTCCTAGAGAGCTTGATCAGTAAACTGTGATCTTTGCGTGATGTACGGGCACCCTTATTGCCTGGGATGTGAGTGATTATGCTGAAAACAGGACCAGGCAGACCGGATGCAGAAAGCAGTTTAGTAGAATCTCGGCGAGAACTTTCCGAACATGACACTCCAGCTTCCTGCCACCCAGGGGGCCATCGCTGGGCAGAATGGCTTGTGACGAAGAGGCCATGGGTGCTGACACCCAACCCAGGCCAACCCTAGACAAGTCAGCAGCCCCCCAGGCCCTTTGAGATGACCACCCCACCCCACACAACTCCTTTTTCCTCCTCAAGACACTTACAGCAATTATTGTTGTTCATGTAGAAATAACTCCAGCTCAGCCTCGTGACACTTTTTTAGTTAAACTGCTGCTTGTCTTCGACTTGACTTTTTCACAGGCCATGTCCTACCTATATCAGCGGTCCCCAACGTTTTTGGCATGAAGGACTGATTTCATGGAAGACAATTTTTCCATGGGTCAGGGGGCTGGAGGGGTTGGTTTCAGGATGATTCAAGTACATTACATTTACTGTGCTCTTTATTTCTATTACTATTACATCAGCTCCACCGTAGATAACCAGGCATTAGACAGACCCCGGAGGTTGCGGACCCCTGCCTTACATAACCAGCCAGATTGTAATCCCACTGGGAGGAAGCTTGTGTCATGTATTTTTGTCTTGAGCATCATGCCTCTCGATGAGTGTTTGTGGGTTAAATTTTTTAAATATTGATTTAATTTGACTGTGTTGGGTCTTGGTTGCAGCATGCAGGATCTTCGATCTTTGTTACATCATGTGGGATCTTTTCTTGTGGTGCACAGCCTCTCCAGTTATGGCACCCGGTCTTGAGACCATGTGGGCTTCAGCAGTTGTGGTGTACAGCCTTAGTTGCTCCATAGCCTGTGGGATCTTCGTTCCTCGACCAGGGATCGAACCCACATCCCCTGCATTGCAAAGCAGATTCTTAACCACTGGACCACCAGGGAGTTTCCTGGGTTGGGTTTTATAGCTGCCAGTTTGTGAGTGTGCGCTGGTGGTGGAGGGGTGGTGGTGGCATCATATCGTCGTCATCTGGCTGCCTGTATCATCCCCCTGCTTTGTATGTAAATTGTCACCACGTGAATTGGTCTACAGACCATGATATTCACTCTCCAAGGGCAGTGAAGTTGCTTTAAGATGTGTTTCTTCAGATCTGAACTCATGCTCATGTGATCATCCAGGACCTGTCCACTTGGGGATCTTTCAAATACAGGAAATCCGTAATGCACCAATATCACCCATAATCAGCTTCCTTTGTCAATCGCTTCTGACACACACCCCTTGCTTCCTCGCATCTCCCCACTGAAGACCCTGTGGGGTCTTCCTGTTCCCCTGCTTGAGCCTCTCTGACCCTTAGCCTATTGTCTAGGCTGAGAAACATCTCTTGAGTTGCCACTTACTCTGTTTCTAGCACCTGTGGTCCCTGACCTCGCCTGCGACACCCCCGGCTGGTCTTCCCACCTTGCTTCACTCCTCCAACCCCGCTGACTTGTTGCTGCCACCCTAATCTTCAGAGATGCCACCTCACAGCTCATTAAATCACCCTGGACAAGGCATATCACTCCCTGAGCCGCCCCTTTGGCATCTGTTTTCAAAAAAAAAAAAAACAAAGGAGGAGGAGGGGAAGATTTGATCACCTCTAGACTGCAGTCTGATGGTCTGTTTCAATTTCATCCTCATTGGTGCTTTATTCAAGGTCCTTTACACTAAGTGCCGTCTCACTGGATTCGCATGTCAACCGAGTGAGGGGGGTCTTACGAGCACTATCCACATTTTGTAAATGAGAAAACGAAAGCCCAAAGAAGCCCTGAGGACTATTCAGGGCTGAAGCAAGGCTCCGGCTGGCGCTGGTGGTTTTGCAGCCCGCGTGGCCCCACTGCCCCCAGGTGCTCTGCGTGACTCCAGCCAGGTCCAGCTGACGTCTTTGCCATCTGCTCTCGGGCACCATCTGGGGAACTATTTTCAGCCCCTGCTCTGCTCTCCCATCTCAAGGTGGTGGGGGTGTGGAGGCTGTGAACATCCCTCTGAGAAGCCCAGGGTCTTTTCACCTGCTTTCTCGTCTCGGGCTTTCCTGGGAGAGCAGGAAGAGGGGGAACATATCCACCCATTGCCTCTTGCCAGGAGGGTTGCAGCAGTCACACAGCTGCTCTCCCCTGTCTGGGCTTACCTTCTCCCAGTCATCATCTGCATCCATGCTAAAATGACCTTTAGAAGATGCAAGTCTGGCCTGTCTTCTGCTAAGCACTCTGTAGAAAAAATGCAGACTCCAAGGCAAGGCTAGCCAGGTCCCCCAGAATCTCGTTCCTGGCTCTGTCTCCTGCCTCACTTTCTCCACTCCTGAAATCTTCGCTACAGCCACACAAAACCGCCTGCCCCACCACTCTATTTCTTGTTCAGTAGGCCCCCAGGGACATGCTCCATCTAACAGCTTCAGGTAATAAATGGGAGCCAATGCTGGGAAAGACTGAGGGCAGGAGGATAAAGGGACGACAGAGGTTGAGATTGTTGGTTGGCATTACCCACTCAATGCACATGAGTTTGAACAAACTCCGGGAGATGGTGAAGGACAGGGAAGCCTGGCGTGCTGCGGTCCATGGAGTCGCAAAGAGTTGGACACAACTTAGCAACTGAACAACAGCAAACGTAAAGGGACAGTTCTCAGCAAGTGTCCCTGGACCGTGGTGCCTGGGCAGGGTGGGAACAGGTGGGCTTCCAAAGGCCTCAGATAGCCTCGAGTGAGGGAGCAAGACCCGGCACCTGTGCACTGTCGCCAGCTCTGTCTGTGACTACTTCACAGCCCATTCCTGTCTGGCTGGGGCACTAAGCAAGCACTCTTTGGGCCGACGTCACCCACACACTGACAGCAGGAATGCTCAAGGCCTTCTGGGCTGACGTCAAGACACATAGCTAGTGGCTTTCCTGGGAGCTCAGTGGTAAAGGGTCCACCTGCCAATGCAGGAAACGTGCATTCAATCCCCGGTCCCGGAAGATCCCACGTTCCTCGGAGCAACTGAGCCCACGCACCACAACCAATGAACCCACGCTCCAGAGCCCAGGAGCTGCAGCTACTGAAGCCTGTGCACCCTAAAGCCTGTGCTCTGAAACAAGAGGAGCCACCACAGTGAGAAGCCCACGGACCACAGCTAGAGAGTGGCCCCTGCTCTCTGCAGCTGGAGAAAAGCCGAGCAGCAGCGAAGACCCAGCACAGCCAGAAGTAACTCAACAAATGAATGAAAATTTAGAAGACACATAGCCAGCCCTCCCTCCCTCCCCCCCCTTCCCTCTTTCCCATCATCTCTCGTGCCCACCGCCCCCACTGTCTGGTCTTAGCAGCCCCTCTGACTGCCCTCTAGTCGGCTGGTGCCTCTCAGGAGCCTTCTGAGTGGTCATGTGATGCTGCCCCCTTCATCCCCCAGGACAAAGGGACAGGGGTCAAAGAGAACCAACGGAAATAGCCAGGCCGCAGAGGAGACTGGTTCCTCCCCTCTTCCTGTCTATATTAGCTTGCTAGGGCTGCTGTGACAAAGGCCACAAACTGGATGACCTAAACACTAAAAAAGGTGTTGCCTACCAGTTCTGGAGGGCTCCCCTCATAGCTCAGTCGGTAATGAAGCTGCTTGCAATGCAGGAGACCTGGGTCCGATTCCTGGGTCGGGAAGATCCCCTGGAGAAAGAAATGGCAATCCACTCCAGTATTGTTGCCTGGAAAATCCCATGGACAGAGGAGCCTGACAGGTTACAGCCCATGGGTCGAAAGAGTCAGCCACGATTGAGCGACTAAACCACCACCACCACCAGTTCTGGAGGCCAGGAGTCCACAAAAGATGCTGGCGGGGTTGGTTCCTTCCAAAGGGCCTGAGGAATGGCTCTGTTCTAGGCGTCCCTTGTGGCTTACCAACAACCTTCTCCATGTTCATATGGCACTGTCCCTGCATGAGTGTCTGTCCCAAATTTCCCCTGTTTATGAGGACACCAGTCATATTGGATTGCGTGCATGTGTGCTCACTCACTCAGTTGTGTCCGACTCTTGCAAACCATGGACTGTAATTGGCCAGGCTCCTCTGTCCATGGGAATTTTCAGACAAGAATACTGAAGTGAGTTGCCATTTCCTTCCTCAGGGGGTCTTCCCAACCCAGGGATCAAACCTGTGTCTCTTGATTGACAGTTGGCTCTTTACCACTGCTCTACCTGAGAAGCCCCATATTGGATTAGAGTCCCCCTGGTGATCATTTTAACTTGATTACCTTGGTCTAGTCTCTATCTCCAAATAAAGACACAGTCTGAGATGGTGCGGGCTTCCCTGATAGCTCAGCTGGTAAAGAAGCCACCTGCAATGTAAGAGACCCTGGTTCGATTCCTGGGTCCAGAAGATTTTCTGGAGAAGGGATAGGCTACCCGCTCCAATATTCTTGGGCTTCCCTGGTGACTCAGCTGGTAAAGAATCTGCCTGCAATATGGGAGACCTGGGTTCGATCCCTAGGTTAGGAAGATCCCCTGCAGAAGGGAAAGGCTACCCACTCCAGTATTCTGGCCTGGAGAATTCCATGGGCTCTATAGTCCATGGGGTCACAAGGAGTCGGACACGACTGAGTGACTTTCACTTTCACTGAGATACTGCAGTCAGGACTTCAGCATCAGGTTTAGGGGAACCCAGTTCACTCCTGATGCCACAGGACCGCTGATCTCTGCTAACACTTCCATGTCTGTCTTTTTAAAAATATTCATTTATTTTACTTATTTGGCTGTGTCGGGTCTTAGCTGCATCATACAAGCTCTTCATTATGGAATGCATGACCTTTCATTGAGGCGAGTAGACTCAGCAGCTGTGTCATTCAGGTTTAGTGGCCCTGAGGCATGTGGGAACCTCGTTCCCTAACCAGGGATCAAACCCATGGCCCTGCATTGGAAGGTGGATTCTTTACCACTGGACCACCAGAGAAGTCCCTCAGTGTCTGTCTTGATTCACAGCGTCAGCTAGCCCTGGGATCATGGGACCCACCCTAGGAATTAAGCCAGAAATCAGACCTGGATTCCAGCCTGAGCACTGGCCGGGCTAGACTGTGCTTTGGCCTTGAATTATCATTTTACTTCTCTGAGCCAGTTTCTGAAACCGAAATGGAGGAAATCACTTCTGCCTTGCCTGCCTCACGGAGCTACTGTGAACACCCAATAAGACAGTGAGTATGACAGTGTCGTGAAAAAATAAGTATCCCACAAATGTGAAGTAATATCTCCGCAATATCATGATTACTAGAAAGAATAAAGGAATCCTCAGGCTAGAAAAAGTCCCATCCTCACCCTCAGAAACTGAAGGAAAACCATTCCTTTTATGAAGCCATCTTTTTTTATACCTCCCAAGAGGAAACTGCACATTTCCCAGACTCCTATTGTGATGAATTACAGCGTTCATTCACTCCAGGCCATCCTCACCTGACCTAATCCCCTGTGCCTCGGTCAAGCCCATCTGACTTCTCTCTGGCCTGGGTCAGTGAGAACTGGTCACTGCCCATTATTTCTCAGTCATCTCTTTCATTAAATCAGACTCTTCCTGATCACTCACCATGTGCCAGGTACTGTGCTTCGGACCATGAACCCTGAGCCTAAGTAGACACTATCCCCATCCTTCTGTGGCCCACAGTCTAAAGGCTGGGAGTTCCTGGGGTGCAACCTGGCCTTCTCCCTAAGAAATATACCCCTTCTCAGGCAGTGCTTCCTTATGTAGGGTGTGTGCATCTAAGTTGCTTTCAGTTCAGTTCACTTCAGTTGCTCAGTCGTGTCCAATTCTTTGCGACCCCATGAATTGCAGCACGCCAGGCCTCCCTGTCCATCACCAACTCCCGGAGTTCACTCAGACTCACGTCCATCCAGTCCGTGATGCCATCCAGCCATCTCATCCTCTGTCGTCCCCTTCTCCTCCTGCCCCCAATCCCTCCCAGCATCAGAGTCTTTTCCAATGAGTCAACTCTTCGCATGAGGTGGCCAAAGTACTGGAGTTTCAGCTTTAGCATCATTCCCTCCAAAGAAATCCCAGGGCTGATCTTCAGAATGGACTGGTTGGATCTCCTTGCAGTCCAAGGGACTCTCAAGAGTCTTCTCCAACACCACCGTTCAAAAGCATCAATTCTTTGGCACTCAGCCTTCTTCACAGTCCAACTCTCACATCGTGTCCAACTCTTTGTGACCCCTTGGACGGTAGCCCACCAGACTCCTCTGTGGGATTCTCCAGGCAAGAACAGTGGAGCGTGTTGCCATGCCCTCCTCCAGGGGCTCTTCCTGACCCAGGGATTGAACCCATGTCTCCTGTGGCTCCTGCGCTGCAGGCGGGTTCTTTACCGCTGAGGCACTGGAGAAGCCCCTCCTTGTGTAGCAGTGTCTCCTAACTCTTTGTTCTCCTGAGACAGCACCCTCCACACCTTCACGGGCAGGTGACCCTGGCCTTCTTTGCACTGAACTGTCCTTCAAGCCAGGATGACTCCATTCACATCAGTCTTTTTCCGTGGGCCCGTTCAGTGCATCTGGTGGTTCTGCTACTGATTAGTCCTTAGCCAAAAGCTATAGCCCCAAAGTGTACATGGAGAAGACCTCAGCATCTTGCTCTTTTAAACGCATATCTGGAGGACTTCCCTGGTGGTCCAGTGCTTAAGACTTCACCTTCCGATGCAGGGAATGTGGGTTCGAACCCTGGCTGGGGGCTAAGGTCCCATCTACCTTGAGGCCAAGAAACCAAAACACAAAACAGAAGCAATATCATAACAAATCAAACAAAGCCTTTAAAAATGGTCCACATCAAAAACAAACAAAAAAGTCTTAAAAATAAATGAATAAAAGGGGCATCTGGGATCTGACTCCACCCGCAGTCCCACACCGCCCGACAAAGAAGGTGGCCGTCTGGCGGCTGACCCAGCTCACAGTGTGAACGATACCTCTTCTAGCACATTCCGTAATCTTTCCATTAATAGCCTGGTTGATCTGGCTTGTTGGAATCGTAAGCTGTTGGTTCCTGCGCCCTTCATGTTTCTCTCTGGTCACCATCTTTGACCACACCTGTGTTTCCAGATTCTCCTGAAATCACACCTGGGCCCTGACCTGCTTCTTCACGTAGCCCCAGTGACCTCTAATTTACCTCTGCAAATCTCTCCCAAGAACATCCTCAATTTTCATATATGGATAGCCCGCTCATTCTCACATATTTAATCCCCCAACCTGCTCGTTCTTGCAAAGATCCCAGTGGCTTCTCCCCACTTTTCAGTAAAGACTTAGTCAGAGAGCCCTCTCTCACTTAATAAATTTCTGCAGTGTGCTTATTAGTGCCTTGTAATGTAGATGCCTAAATAATTAAGACTAACCCACACGTGTCAAATTAAATGAGCCAAATACATTGAGAAATTGCTTCAGCCTCCATTTCTTATATTAATCAGGTTTTTTTAACATAAAAAAGAAAGTCTTTTCCTGCTCATTTGCAAAAATCAAACACGGTCCATGAGAGTCTTACTTATAATAACCGTGTGCATATACAGCCTCTTTCATTGCACAATACCCCTGGTGGCATATTACGTGACATAGGACAGGGTGGGTTGGGGTGGCAGATATGGTCAACTCAAAGTCAGCAGGTGATCCACAGGCTCTAAATCTGTAGGAGGACCATGCCCCTCCATTTCCCTGAGAGGTGAGGGGATGGTCCAGGAAGCCCTGCAGGAACACTGGCCGAAATACACTCAGAATCTTCTGCCCACACTTTTCTGCCAGAGTTTGTTCCTGGGATCAAAACAAGAACCCAAACCCAAGCTCCCTTTCTCATTAGGAGCTGCTGCTGACGTACTTCAGATGAGCATAGGAAGTCAGTGGAAAATGTAATAGGAATCATCAGCAATTGTGTCATTCTCGTGATGAACAATACTCGTGCAATTATAATGGGCTGGTTAACTCTGCCTGTCGTCAGCATGTTGCGGTTTCAAGAGGGTCCTGGGCCAGAGGCTGTTGTTCGCTGGGGCTCAGAGCCACCTCACAGCTAGAGATTCCACAGCCCCTCCTTCTGGCAGGCTGCATTCCTGCCTCTTGAAGGTGGTTGTTAGAAAGCATCCACAAATATAGTAAGTAAACATCAAAGGGGCTTTGATCCGCATGGCTTTCGACAGAGCAGGAGCCCCTGAAGAAAGGGCCGAGGCCTTGGATAAGGGAACTTAACATCGTCAATTTGGGCGCCTGAGATGTAAGGCTGTTTGAAGTGAGGGCGTTTTGGCTGTGCCTTCAGACGAGCAAGCGTGGAGAGAAAGGAAGAGAAGTGAGTGCCTTTGGAAAAGGCATGCTCAGATCTGCTTCTCTGCTCTTTACTGATAGTCAATAAACCCCTCTAAAGAATCAAGAGATCAAAGCCCGCGACCTCCCTGGGCCATGGCATTCCGCCACCACCCACCAGGCTTTGTTTTCCTCTGGGGCCGGAGCCCCTGAGCTTGACTTATCTGTGTCTCTCCGGCCCTTTCATCCTGCTGCTCCGAGAGGCTGGGTCTGGACCACAAGAGGTGGGGGGAGGGCTGGAGGAGAAGGAGCCCAGCCTCTCTAGCTCTGGCAGCCTAGATGCGGACCAGCCAGGGCTCAGAGTATCACCAAGCATCGGGGAAGATGCTGTGATGTATCCCTCCGTGGCAAACTCCTTCTCTAAGAAACTGACGGAGGGAGTCGCCAGGCACCTGGGAAGCTGACAAAGCCTGGGAGGAGTTGCAGTCCCATCCCAGCCTCTGGAAATCATACCCCTTATCCATTTTCCCAGCTCATGGCGGCTGCCACATCTGTATGACTTCAAAGCAAAGACGTGGGGGTGGGGAGGCTACAATAATCATGGGAAGTCATTTAACATTTTGAGCTTCAGTTTTCTCATCTGCAAAGTGTGAATAGTAATAACCGATCTGCCTCCCTCATGCAGTGGCTGTGGGGAATCCAAAGAGAAACCTGTTTCAGAAGCCACAAGTGCTGATGACAAATCAGGAGTGAAGGACAGCTGTGTGCGTGCACGCTCAGTCACTCGGTCATGTCTGACTCTTTGCAGCCCCATGGAATGTAGCCCGCCAGGCTCCTATGTCCATGGGATTCCCTAGGCAAGAATACCGGAGTGGGCTGCCGTTTCCTACTTCAGGGGATCTTCTGGATCCAGGGATCGAACCCATGTCTGTTGAGTCTCCTGAATAGACAGGCAGATTCTTTACCACTGCACCACCTTTAGGGCAAAGGATAGATACCGGAGAGGAAATCTTGCCTGGCTAACCAAGGTACTCCAGTCCAGGGCTTATATACAATGGACACTGATTTTCAGAATATCGTCATGAGGGAAAATTGGTCTCTTGCATTTGCTACCTGGAATCATTGGTCTAACTTGTTGTTTTGTGGGACCCGAGTCTATGTCTTATGTTTCTCAGCCATCCCCACCCCTGTGCTCCACGCTGAGTCTACGCTCATAAGTGTCTGATGACAATGCTGAATTGTGCCTGAATGTAAGGATGAACAGGGATCCTCAGCCCCAGACATTCACTCTCTCCCAAAAGTACTCTTTCTACCTGCACCTTGACTCCGGTATACTATGTGGAGTAAGTCACTTCAGTCATGTTCAGCACTTTGTGAGCCCCTGAACTGTAGCCCACCAGGCTCCTCCGTCCATGGGATTCTCCAGGCAAGAATACCAGAGTGGGTTGCCATGCCCTCCTCCAGCGGACCTTCCCGACCCAGGGACTGAACCTGCCTCTCTTACGTCTCCCGCTTTGTCAGGCATGTTCTTTACCACTAGCCCCACCTGGGAAGCCCCTCGGCCCCTGTGTCTTCCCCTGAATTCTCCAGTGTGTCTGGTTGTGCTGTTCCGTCCTGCACCCACGGGCTGGCCTCTGCCTCTTCTCTGGCTTCACCACAGTCCCGATGTAATCTGGGCATAGCCCTTTCAAGCCTGGGGACTCGTTAACCTAGAGAGTAAAGGTTATGACTTTGGACTCTGCAGTCAGGCTGCCTCTGTTTAAACTCTTGGTTCTGCCACCTGCCAGCTCTTTCATCTAAGACCACCTACCTAACATGCTCATAAATGAGGATATAATATAAAAATGGGAATAACAGTGGTATATCATAGAGTATATCATAGCGGTACCTCATAGAGTTGTTGCAAAGATCAAATAAGCAAATTATTGGCCTTAAGTTATGCCTGGACTGTATAAAATAGATAGCTAATGAGAACCAACTGTATAGCACAGAGAATTCTGCTTGTGCTCTGTGGTGACCTAAATGGGAAGGAAATCCAAAAAAAAGAAAAAAGAGAGAGAGAGAGGGAATACATGTATACGTATAGCTGATTTACTTTGCTATGCAGCAGAACTAACAGAACATTGTAAAGTAACTATACACTGATAAATAAATAAATACAAACCATAATCATGACATCTTAAAATTATGAAAATCCTAGAAATAAACCTGATGAAAGTTTTGAAAAAAATCATGCCTGGACCAAGTGCTTTCTAAATGTTTGTTGAATAAGTAGCCCTTTTATAAGAGCAACAAGCTTCACATCTCTTGCAAAAGGACCTTCACTGACCCTGACCCATTCCAAGCTCACCCACTTCTGCTTTTCTTCCAGAGCTGGGCCTCCAGAAAAGAGGATGCTGTCTGGTGCTGGGCTACATGGCCAAGGACAAGTTTCGGAGAATGAATGAAGGTCAGTGGGAACCTGCCTTCTCAGGGGTGATGGGGAGGGAGGAAGCTCTGTCTATGGCTGTGGCAGCAGGAGAAAGGGCCTGGGGCTTCTCAGAAAGGACAGCAGACGATGAGGCTGATTTCCATGAAGCCGATGTAGGGAAGAAACATTGTGCGCTGATTTATGAGCATTTTTTCCCTACACTCTCTTCCTTCCTCCCTTTAGGTCCCCTCCTTCTCTTCCTGTCTCTTCCCTTCCCTTTGTCCCTCACCTACCCACCTGGCCCAACTAAATCTGCTTCTATTATCTTTTCTAATCCAGACCTGACGGCCTTTCTCCGTAACATTCATATTTCTTGAATGCTAATTGAATTAACGGCACCTCACCGGGCACTTGGGAGGATACTAAAGAAGAATCAGGCAGAGCTCTTTATTCTCAAAGGACTTCCACTCAGAAACCTGCCCTCTTTTCCAACTCCTGCAGCCCTGCCTCTCCCTCTTACTCAGGCCATTCTGTCTTCCTCTAGGACTGGGTCTTTCTTTGGAGGCTTGACTGGGCCACAGAAGGCAGGAGGTGGTGGGGTGGAGAAGCTATTGGTGTTGCTGTGGAGGCTGGGATGTGAGAGGAGTGCTGCCACTTCTGGGCCCGCTGTAATAAAGAGCCAGTCCCCTCATCCCCAGCCATCTGTCTCCGTGCAGCTAATAACCCTCTCCATCAGATGCCACAGATTGTTTGTCAGGATTCAAAAGTAGATAAACAATGGCTGGGGATGCCATTTATTCATTAAAGTCAGACAAATGAAGCCCTGGCTTCTCACCAGCCCAGATTGCCGTGAGCCGGGCCCCTCCCTTCCCAAGGCCCAGCGTCCCTTGTAGCCTCATTCCCATCCCAGGCATAGAAAAGACAGCACACCTGTACCATCTCTAGCCCCAAACTTAGACCACAGCATAGCTCCAGCGCCCTCTTCCCAAGCTCCTCAGCTGGCTCTCCTCCAAGCCTCTAGACCATGACACCACACTCTCACATGCTCCCCAGACCTAATGCCTTACCAGCTAGAGCTTTGTTGCCAGGACCCATCATGGTTACAGTTTGACAACAGTTGGATCAGTGCAATTAAATACAAAGAGTATCACCTCCCCGGTTTCACTGCCTGCCTGTATAAGAAGGCAACAGCATCGAGAAGCTACTTCTTATTTGTAGGAGCCCCATGGCTGAGCACAGCCAGGATTGAGGCTGCATTTTCTGCATCCTACCAGTCAGTCTTCCTTCCGGACTTTTCTCTCAGCCCAGCCCTCCCTTCCCACCACCACCTTCTTGAGACTGCGAGGCAGTAACTTCTAATTCCTGGGAACTGACAGCACGGCTCTGTCCATGGTGCTGAATAGACACATTCGCTTGCTGGCAATGCTCATTAGAGAGCTGAAATGAGGCTCCCAGGGAATGGGAGAACCAAAAAAGTCAGGAGCTGGGATGGATTTGAAAGCTCAGGTCCCAAGTGTCTGACCCCAGTAGAGGGATACTGACCCCAGATCTTGGGGCCTGTAAAGAATCACATCGCAAAGGATGATGAACATGATTCGGCTCCTCCCGCTTTTCGTAAGCGGCTCGGGCTGCTATGACAAAATCCTACAGACTGAGTGGCTGAAACACAGAAATTTATATTCTCGCAGTTCTAGAGACTGGAAATCCTAGAAAAGTGCCAACATGGTCCGGTTCTGGTGAGAGCTCTCCTTGTGGTGTGCAAACAGCAGCCTTCTCACTGAGTCATCCCATGGCAGAGACAGAGAGAGAGAATGCTCTGGTCTCTCTTCTTCTGTGCTTGCATGCATGCACGCTAAGCCTCTTCAGTGGTGTCTGACTCTGTGGGACCCCGTGGACTATAGCCGGCCAGGCTCCTCTGTCCGTGGGATTCTCCAGGCAAAAATACTGGAGTGGGTTGCCATGCCCTCCTCCAGGGGATCTTCCCAACCCAGGGATCAAACCCACATGTCTTATGTCTCCTGCATTGGCAGGTGGGTCCTTTACCACTAGCCCCACCTGGGAAGCCTGTCTTCTTAAAAAGAAGTTTAAATACATTTCCCATAAAGAAAGGTACAATGGTAATACCCTGAACCAGAGCTTAGGAAAATGGTAAGAAAAACAAATGCACCCTTAATAGCTCCTTAGATGTTGTTCAAGTAAAGAAGAGGGGAAGAAAGTTAAGGGACTAGAAGAGGGCTTGGGAGCAAGACTAGGATCTGATTACTTCTAAGAATGGTTAGCCTTACTTTGTGCAACAACTAAGCTAAGACAGCATTTTTTAAATTAGTGTGTTTGTTTTAATTAGACAATAATTACTTTACACTATTGTGGTTTTTGCCATACGACATGAATCAGCCATGGATGTTCATGTGTCTCACCATCCTGAATCCCCCTCCCACCCCCCTCCCCACCCCATCCCTCTGGGTTGTCCCAGAGTACCGGCTTTGAGTGCCCTGCTTCATGCATCAACCTTGTACTGGTCACAAGATGGCATTTTAACAGGTCTTTATGTCTTTAGTTTGACTGGGCCGGGTCTTGTTTTCAGCACACGGTACCTTTGTTGACATATGCGGGATCTCTCGTTGAGGCCAATGGGCTTCCCTAGTGTCCATGCGGGATCTTAGTTCCCCAAACAGATATGGAGTCCATGTCCCCTGCATTGGAAGATGGATTCTTAGCCACTAGACCATCAGGGAAAACCTTTTTGTTGTTCAGTCACTCGGTTGTGTCTGATTCTATGTGACCCCATGGACTGTAGCACTCCAGGCTCCTCTGTCTTTCACTGTCTCCCAGATGGCATTTTAAATATGTTTTTCTTGTTAAAAAAGCAAGATGCCAAAACAATGCCCCTTCTCTTTGGGCCTCTTTTCAAACACACACAGGCCACAAAAATGTGTTATTCCTTTCAAAGGATTGTGATCCACTTGGCTGGGAATGAGCAATTCTAGGTGCTTTAGCCCAATCTATACCCTCCCCCTGCTGCTAAGTCGCGTCAGTCATGTCCGACTCTGTGCGACCCCATAGACAGCAGCCCACCAGGCTCTGCTGTCCCTGGGATTCTCCAGGAAGAGCACGGGAGTGGGTTGCCATTTCCTTCTCCAATGCATGAAAGTGAGAAGTAAAAGTGAAGTCGCTCAGTCGTGTCAGACTCTTCGTGACCCCATGGACTGAAGCCTACCAGGCTCCTCCGTCCATGGGATTTTCCAGGCAAGAGTACTGGAGTGGGGTGCCATTGCCTACCCTCCCCCTAGTAAAGATGAACTGAGAATCAAGCAGGAGGCAACAGAGGCATCAGCAATGGCCGGGAAGCAGCAGAGCAGCTTGCCGCCCATCTCTGCCTTCCTCACTGCCTGTGGTCCTCGGCTCTCCCAAATGCCCCAGCGCACATTCATGCCCACACACAGTAGCTGCTGCTGCTTCTAGGTAAACAAGGAGATGAGGGGGTGGCAAGCAGGTTAAACCACCTTGTATGAGGAGTTACAAATCTCAGCTAACGAAGAGGAGACAGGGTAGGAGGTGGGTGAGTCAGTGGGGCCGAAGGGGAGATGCTGGAGGTGGGTGGGCTTTGGCCCTGGAGGGGTGAGAGGCATGAGGAGGGGAAGAGGGAGGGGCCTGGAAAGGAGGCGGATGTCTCTCTGCTCCCACTCCAGCCAGTCTAGCTACCCCAAGTGCCATATTACACTTTTTTTTTCCTCTTTCGAAAGCTCACATGCTCAAACCCCAACACGTCTGCACATAACAAAGAAGCATAGCAAGCATGGGGAGCTGTTTTATGGTTTATAATTATCTTGTACCAATACTCAAAATGATTATTACTTACACATATTAATAATTGAACTGGAATAGCAGCTATGACATAGATCAAGAAGCAGACATCTCTGTCCACACTGCCCTACACACCTTGCTATAAACTGAACACTTGGTAAAATAGTTTTAAAAAATTATAATTTTTTTTCTCCCAGATGTTGAAATTAGTGAGATATTGGGACAATTAGCTGCTTCTTCTATTAAAGATAAGATAATGATCATTATATTTTCCATTTAGAATAAATATGCAAGACCGACTTGTGCTGCATTGAGGCATATTTGTTCTGTTTAACAGTATCTAATAGAGTGTCTGTCACCCAGGAAGAAGTGGTCCCGTATTTCATTTGTTTCCTTGTTAATTTTTGTATCTTTTTATTTTCTTTTCCCTCCACTCTCCCCTCCTTGCTACATTCCCCCCAAAAAATAACAGCTTGAGAAGGAGCAAGAGAAAAATAATGAATGAACAGGAGCTTTATAGATCTGGGGTTTATCATAAGCTGGAGTAATCGCCATTGGTGCCGTTAAACTACACAAAGCAATAAAAGAGAAAACACTATTCAAAGATCGTTTAAGGAGGCATGTGATAGTTAATGAGAGGTTTGCTCTACTTGGGAGCACGTAATAGCTTCTCGGGCAGAATCTGCAGCATTTGCAGGAATCGAAGTGATCGGTAAAATGTGTGTCTGTGTGTGTCTGTGTGTGTGTGTGTCTGTGTGTCTGTGTGTCTGTGTGTGTGTCTGTGTGTGTTCTTTCCTGTTTGTGCTCAACACATCTGAGGCATCAAGTGGAAATATGGACAAAAATCAATGAAAGGCCGACAAGAAAGGAGCAAATAAAGACAGACTAGGCATGAGCCTGTCACGTTTGTTTGACATAATTGTCTTCATGTGATTAAGTACATGGTGCTTTAAGTAGGAACTGCTGGAAGGAGATCATTTATTTATTCATCAAACAGTCAATGAACACGCACCATAAAAATAATACCAATTTTTCATAATAAGTGCCAGCCACTGGTCTAAGCTCTGGAGCTGCAAAAGTAAAGAAGACGAGATTTCCCTGGCGGTCCAGTGGTTAAGACTCTGTGCTTCCACAGCAGGAGGCATGGCTTCGGTCCCTGGTCTGAGATCTAAGACCCCACATGCCAGGCAGTGTGGCCAAGGGAGAAAAGAGTAAATAAGCTGTAGTCCCTGCCCTCTCGAGCTCCAGATAAAAAACACACAGCCGCATCTCAGGGTTCCTGTCACCTCCACAGAGACCCTGCTGGGCCACCTTACCTAAGTGAGATTCCCCCCTTCTCCCACCATTGAGCTCCACTGTGACAACCAGCCTATTTACTTGGTGTTACTTACCCTAATTGATGATTATTTATTACATGGTCCCACTAAGAGTTAGCTTCGGAAAGGCAAGGATCCTGCTTTCCTTGCCAGTCCCTGGACCTTAGCCCAGTGTCTCACACATAGAGACTAACCATTTTGAAATTAAGTAATTAGTCTGTGGGCTTCCCAGGTGGCTCAGTGGTAAAGAATCCACCTGCCAATGCAGGAGACACAAGTTTGATCCTTGGGTCAGGAAGATCCCGTTTAGAAGTGATGGGCAACCTATTCCGGTATTCTTGTCTGGGAGATTGCATGGACAGAGGAGCCTGGCAGGCTACAGTCCATGGAATCGCAAAGAGTCAGACACAACTGAGCAACTAAACAACAAAAACAATTAGTGCCATGAGTGACAATGGAAGAATCCAGAAAGCTACCCACAGGTGTAAGGGGAATCTGGAGAAGGAGCTCATAGACAGAACACGCTGACACAGAGCACCAGTCTTCACATCCCCAGCAATTCCCCATGACTTACCTCTCTGCCTCTCCTCCAAAGCCAGCACTACAGTCCCTCTTGGGAGGCCAGAATCCACACAGATCAGCAGAGAAAAGGGCTAGGAGGTGAGGCTGCCAGGGATGTGTCTGTCCTGCAGCCACCTGCCCTCCTTCCTCACCCCTCCTGCTGATGGACCATCTTCTCATCTAGGGCATCGCTAGGCAGGTATTTCCCGTCAGGGCTGCAGGGGGAATTGCTCTCACATCACTCACACACACACACACACACACACACACACACACACACACACCATTCCCTTTCCTTTTCCCATCCTTCCCCCATGACCCACTTCTCCTGGAGAGACCAGAACCACTCTCCAGCTCCATGCACATTGCTTGCCTGGGGTGGATCCTATGCACGGGCAGAATAGGAAGCTCTCCCGTGATGTCAGATGAGGGGCTCTGCCTGCCTCTCAGAAAGCCCAGTCCTCTGTGTTAGAACCTTGAACCACCCCAGGAGCTACAGTGCAGCCCACTCACCCGGGGAGGCCCAGGGTCGGTAGGAAGTTGCTGGAAGAGGCAGGACCACAACCCAGGTCTGCTGACATCCAGTCCAGTGCTCTTAGAATGCAGAAAGAGGGGGCTGAGGCCACAGTCAGAGGGGACACCCCTAAGGCTTTGGCTTGAAAATACAGAGAAGGTGGAAGGGGCGGGAGAACGAGGGGCAGAATACAGGAGACTGTCAGCCTGATGTGGGAGAAAGTCAGGAAAGACGGAGAGGGGGACACAGGCCAGGGAAGACCCTTTCTTTCTACAGAACCAGAAAAGGCTCCCGAGTGGTAGACTAGCCCCGGGAAATGAGGGGGAAGGAAGGGGGGATGAGGAAAAGGATGTTTGAGGCAGTGGAGCCCTGGCCTCCCTGCCCGGGTGTCCCTTTGGGGCCGAGGTGGACCTGCCCACGAGGCTCCCATCTGCCCGGGCTGCGTACGTGGCAGGGGGCAGAGTCCGGGACCTTCAGAAGCACAGGCACCCTCTGCTTCTCACGCACTTATGGGAAGCAGGTGTGCCTCCAAGCTGCCTTCATCCTCCCTGCGATCGTGGTTTAGTCACTAAGACGTGTCTGACTCCTGTGACCTCATGGACTGTAGCCCTCCAGGCTCCTCTGTCCATGGGGATTCTCTAGGCAAGAAAACTGGAGTGGGTTGCCATGCTTTCCTCCCAGGGACCTTCCCGACTCAGGGATCAATCTCACGTCTCATATCTTCTATGCTGACAGGCAGGTTCTTTACTTCTAGCGCCAAGGCCCACAGTCATTTTCCTGAGACAGTCTCTTCACTGCCTGCCAGAGCCCCCGGGGTACTGGCTAATACTGTCATTTTGTTAGTTGGGGCTTTGGGGGTGCATTTTTTCTCATTTCATTTTTCTTACTGATGTGTTTTCTTCTACTGGGCTGCAAAGCCGATTATTTGTATAACGTCCCTGTTTATTATTTATGGCGAAACTCAGATTTCCAGGGTGCTTTATGATTGTTATTTAATTTGCTCGGCGCCTTGGAACATGGGTCGTCCATTTTCATCCTCCTGCCTCGATCTGACGGTGGATTTCAGAGCTTTTTCCCAGGCCTGTTCCTCCCGCCACGGTTCCTACCAGGAGGCCTGTTGGCTAAAGCAAGCTGGGGGCCACCTTGACCACAGATCCTGCCAAGCTCCTTCTCGGACTTCTTTTCACCCGCTGCTCCCTCCAGTTCTCACCGAGACCTAGAAATGTTGCCTCCTGAGTATCTCTCGAACCCATCCACCTCTGTCCATCTGACGGCCCCTGCCCTCACCCATCACCACCCTCCCCGACCTGGGCCGCATGTTCGCTCTCCTAACTGGCTTCTTGGGTCCATCAAGCCCAGCCCGTTCCCTCCCAGTTCATTTTTCACACTTCAGCCAGAGCAGTGTTTCAAAATGCAAATCTGAAAATGGCGCATTGCTCTTGAAAATATTCCGGTGGCTTTCTATCACCATTAGGAAAAATACCCGAATCCTCAGCGTGTTTTATAAGACCCTATAGGATCTGGTTCCTACTGACCTTTTTGGCTCCATTTTGCCCCCGTAAATCTCTGTAAAACTCCAGTCACATCAGCCTTCTTTCTGCTCCTCCAACAGGGCGTGTTCCCGTCTGCCATAGAGCCTTTGTCTATACTGGTCCCTCCTCTCAGGATACGGACCACACATGCCCACACCCCATCCCCAGACCCTTCCCATAGCGGCCCCTGCTCATCTTTCAGATCTCAGCTGAAACATCCCTTCTGCAGTGAAGCCTCCCCAGACCCACCCCTCCCTAGTCTAGACCGACTTCCTGTGTTCCATGCTCTTATATTCCTTTCCTTCCAAGGGCTTAGCTAAGTCTGCACCCAGAAGTTCATTCAGCAGTTATTTAGCTCAGACCTATGGACATCACCAGATGGTCAACACCGAAATCAGATTGATTATATTCTTTGCAGCCAAAGATGGAGAAGCTCTATACAGTCAACAAAACCAAGACCAGGAGCTGACTGTGGCTTAGATCATGAACCCCTTATTACCAAATTCAGACTTAAATTGAAGAAAGTAGGGAAAACCGCTAGACCATTCAGGTATGACCTAAATCAAACCCCTTATGATTATATAGTGGAAGTGAGAAGTAGATTTAAGGGCCTAGATTTGATAGATAGAGTGCCTGATGAACTATGGAATGAGATTCATGACATTGTACAGGAGACAGGGATCAAGACCATCCCCATGGAAAAGAAATGCAAAAAAGCAAAATGGCTGTCTGGGAAGGCCTTACAAATAGCTCTGAAAAGAAGAGAGGTGAAAAGTAAAGGAGAAAAGGATAGATGCATCTGAATGCAGAGTTCCAGAGAATAGCAAGAAGAGATAAGAAAGCCTTCTTCAGCGATCAATGCAAAGAAATAGAGGAAAACAATAGAATGGGAAAGACTAGAGATCTCTCCAAGAAAATTAGAGATACCAAGGGAACATTTCATGCAAAGATGGGCTCAATAAAGGACAGAAATGGTCTGGACCTAACAGAAGCAGAAGATATTAAGAAGAGGTGGCAAGAATACACAGAAGAACTGTACCAAAAAGATCCTCACGACCTGGATAATCATGATGGTGTGATCACTCATCTAGAGCCAGACATCCTGGAATGTGAAGTCAAGTGGGCCTTAGAAAGCATCACTACGAACAAAGCTAGTGGAGGTGATGGAATTCCAGTTGAGCTATTTCAAATCCTGAAAGATGATGCTGTGAAAGTGCTGCACTCAATATGCCAGCAAATTTGGAAAACTCAGCAGTGGCCACAGGACTGGAAAACGTCAGTTTTCATTCCAATCCCAAAGAAAAGCAATGCCAAAGAATGCTCAAACTACCGCACAATTGCCATAATCTCACATGCTAGTAAAGTAATGCTCAAAATTTTCCAAGCCAGGCTTCAGCAATATGTGAACCATGAACTCCCTGATGCTCAACCTGGTTTTAGAAAAGGCAGAGGAACCAGAGATCAAATTGCCAACATCTGCTGGATCATGGAAAAAGCAAGAGAGTTCCAGAAAAACATCTATTTCTGCTTTATTGACTTTGCCAAAGCCTTTGTGTGGATCACAATAAACTGTGGAAAATTCTGAAAGAGATGGGAATACCGGACCACCTGACCTGCCTCTTGAGAAACCTGTATGCAGGTCAGGAAGCAACAGTTAGAACTGGACATGGAACAACAGACTGGTTCCAAATAGGAAAGGGAGTACATCAAGGCTGTATATTGTCACCCTGCTTATTTAACTTATATGCAGAGTACATCATGAGAAACGCTGGACTGGAAGAAACACAAGCTGGAATCAAGATTGCTGGGAGAAATATCAATCACCTCAGATATGCAGATGACACCACCCTTATGGCAGAAAGTGAAGAGGAACTAAAAAGCCTCTTGATGAAAGTGAAAGAGGAGAGTGGAAAAGTTGGCTTAAAGCTCAACATTCAGAAAACGAAGATCATGGCATCCGGTCCCATCACTTCATGGGAAATAGATGGGGAAACAGTGGAAACAGTGTCAGACTTTATTTTGAGGGGCTCCAAAATCACTGCAGATGGTGACTGCAGCTATGAAATTAAAAGACGCTTACTCCTTGGAAGAAAAGTTATGACCAACCTAGATAACATATTCAAAAGCAGAGACATTACTTTGCCGACTAAGGTCCATCTAGTCAAGGCTATGGTTTTTCCAGTAGTCATGTATGGATGCTTTTGAACTGTGGTGTTGGAGAAGACTCTTGAGAGTCCCTTGGACTGCAAGGAGATGCAACCAGTCCATTCTGAAGGAGATCAACCCTGGGATTTCTTTGGAAGGAATGATGCTAAAGCTGAAACTCCAGTACTTTGGCCACCTCATGCGAAGAGCTGACTCATTGGAAAAGACTTTGATGCTGGGAGGGATTGGGGGCAGGAGGAGAAGGGGACGACAGAGGATGAGATGGCTGGATGGCATCACGGACTCGATGGACGTGAATCTGAGTGAACTCCGGGAGTTGGTGATGGACAGGGAGGCCTGGCATGCTGCGATTCATGGGGTCACAAAGAGTCGGACACGACTGAGTGACTGAACTGAACTGAACTGAACTGAACTGAACTATTTCTGCTCTCAGTCTTTAAGTTCTGCTAGGTCTCCATTACCTCCCAGGAGCCTGGCATCATGTTTGCACACAGTAGACATTGAAAAAAGAGTGAGCACAGTGATCTTCTCTGCCCCTGGGCTGTGGCTCCCAAGCTGCTGGAACCAGGCGGCTGGACAGTCACAGACTCCTAGAAGAAACATCGGAAATCACCTGGAGAAGGGGAAGCTGAGACCCGGGAAAGTGATGCGCTTGCCCAGAGCAGTGTAACTGGGTGAGCAACACAGCAAAGGATTGAAGCCAGACTTCTGAGCCTCAGTCCAGCCACTTCCCCATCTCACTGTGCTGAGTCCTTGAAGTGTGGGCGTGACTGATTAAGCGGGTCCAACCGGGAGCTCCGCCTGGTAAAAATGGGTTTGGGGCAGTGTTTTGAAAGAGACAAGAAGCAAGAACCTCTGGAGAAAAGGAAAGGAAGTAGGTCCTTTGATAGAAACATGAAGCACACCCCTGTGAGCCCAGTTCTGTGTTGGGCACAGGAGCTCCAGGGGCTGGACACAGCTTCAGACTTCAGGAACTTTGTCTTCCACTGGGAAGCTTAGACATGTTTCATGTCAAGGTGATTTTGTGGTTGTTTGGTTTTGTTTTTTCTTTTCAGCCTTGTGGTTAGTATGCTTAAGGGTTAAGCACTGTGGCTTGGGAGACACTGAAATTTAGGCATAGTCAGAGCAGGTTTAGAACCATACCATCAAAGAATCTTGAGGCCAGAAGGGACCCAAGGGTATCTAGTCCGCACTCTCTCCTGATGGCTCAATATCCCCACCAACTACCAATGTATGTAAATACTTGTGAATAGTGAGCTGCCGTGCGCTCATTCGCTCACCAACTGACTGACTGTGCGCAACACTGTGCCTGGCCCTGGGCATGTAAAGACATAGTCCCTGCCCCAAAGGACAGCACAGCAATCAGCATGGTGTCATACTGGCTGTAACCAGATGTATACAGAGCCTTGGGAACAGAGAAGAGGAATCCGTCCAACTGTAGGCCAAGTGAGCAGGGCCAAGACAGCATCCTGCAGACAGTGACAATCTGAGCTGAGCCCTGGGAGCAAACTCTATCATCAGAAGCCATCGCAACCTACACTTGAATCCCTCCAAAGACAGGAAACTCACTACCTTCCAAGGCCACGGGTAGCCCCTCAGCTAGGCTCTTATAAAGGAGTTTCAAATAGAAAACACCCCTTCAACCCCAAGAGTCCACAGTTCTGTCATTCTAACTACACTGAGGACATTTAACAGGGTGACAGTTAGCAGCCACTGGCCAAAATCCCAGGGTCTCACGCTGTGTCAACTCTGCCCAGGCAGGCTCCCCTTTCCTCTGTCTGCCTCCCCTTCCCCATCCAGCCAGCCTCAGCCAGCCTCAAAGCTTTCATCACTGAATGCCAAGACCCCCGCCTCTACTTCCCTCCCCAGGGTGGGAGAGTCTGAATAAATGAGAGTGCTTAATGGCCTGCGGTGCCATAAAGTTTTAGAGCTGTGTACCGGAATGAGCAGGTTCAGGCTGAGATGAATTATCCAGACCTTTTATCAAAGGAGAGTCAATAAAAACCTGAAGGCGCTCACCCCATCTCCTTGGAGTGGCCGTGTCACACGGCCGGGCCCTGCGTTCTGGAAATAGTCATCGGTGGGTGCGTCCCCGCCCCAATCCATCTGCTTTCTTCCCTATGCCTTCCCTCCTCAAATGTATTTGTTTCTATGGTAACTGTGTTGTTACTGGTATGGGAGGAGTTTAATGACATTCAGAAGTACCAAATCAAGTCCATTTATATAATGGTCTGAAATACACATAATGGCCTGTGGAATATAGGGCACGATGACAGTTTCAGTAACTGAGCACAGACTGTGGGATAAACAGAGCGAGGTGGTACTCCCCCAGCCTCGGAGTCAAACGCACCAGGAATAACCACTATTCTTAGTACAAGAGAGCTACTTCTCAGCCATTACTCGGGAAAGGGTCTCAAAACGCGACACCAAGCCATTCTCTCGTTGAGGAAGGGTGCTGGCTGGACCACGGGTCCTCTGTGCTCACCAAAGTTTGACCAGGGAGTCGGGTAGGGCAGATACAGAGAGGATGGGACCTTCCAGAAGTATGGAAAGAGCAGCCCTCCTGCCCTGGGTCCTCGGGCGCCCCCCTCAGCCAGCCCGAGGTGGAACATGCACTCCAAGAGCGGGTGCTTACGGCTCCTGTGCGTCTGAGTCAGACTTACCTTTCAAGCACCCACCGTGTGCCTGGTGCTGGTGGGGGGTGGGGTGGGGGGACATGGCGATGCAAAACCCATGGAGGATGCCCTTGTCTTAGCTCAGGTTCCCCCAGAAGCAGAGGCTAAGCACAGACTCGTCCAAGAGGTACAGGAAGCTCCCAAAAGATGGTAGGGAGTTGACATGAGAAAGGGAAGGTGTCCCACGCCGGGGGTACTATCAGGCCCTAAATGCGGGGCGGGGGCAGTGGAAGCCTCATCCCAGTGGGAGGCTCCGGGAAGTGCTGCAGAAGCCACGCCTCACAGTCAGGCCACCCAAAGATCGGGGTGTCTGTACAGCAGTCTGGTCAGTAACTGGTTGAGGGCTGCTCAGGTTGGGGTGTTTGCTCCCCCACACTTCTGTTGACTGGCCTTTGCAGATGGAGAGAAAGACCTCAGGAGAAGGGTGGTGGATGCTGGCGGTTGGGAATTGGCCTGAGGGAGACAGGCCGGGCATTGGTAAAGATGACTGCAGCCCCCAGGGAGTTTTTGCGTCCGGTGGGGAGACAGGCTTTTAGTGAACTAGCAGAAGGCAGGGTGATGGGAGAGCTAGAGGGGTGGGCAGGTGAGATGCTCTTGCAGCTTAGAGGATACTGGTTCTGGATACTGGGGGAACTTGGGGAGAGTGGGAGAAGCGAGAGAGAGCTCGCCTGCAAGTTCTGGTGCTACGGAGGCACCTAGGACACACATCATTCAGTTTTCATGCCGTCACAGGGTAGGCGATGTTTCCTCCATTTTGAAGATGAAGTTAGCAAGGCTCAGAGAGATTAAGTCATCCACCAAAAGCACACAGCTAAGGTTCAAACCCTGTTGTTTTTATTTGTGTGTGTGTGTGTGTGTGTGTGTGTGTTTACTTTTCATTTTGTATTGGAGTAAAGAACCTTCCTGCCAGTGCAGAAGACATAAGAGACATGGATTTGATCCCTGGGTCAGGAAGATCCTCCGGAGGAGGGCATGACAACCTACTCTGGTATTCTTGCCTGGAGAATCCCATGGACAGAGGAGCCTGGCAGGCTACAGACCATAGGGTCTCAAAGAGTTGGACGTGACTACAGTGACTTAGCAGGCATAGCCAATTAGCAAACAGTGTTGTGATAGTTTCAGGTGGACAGCAAAGGGACTCAGCCATACATATACATGTATCCATTCACCCCCAAACTCCCGTCCCATCCAGGCTGCCACATAACTTTGAGCAGAGTTCCCTGCACTCTACAGTAGGTAAGATAAGGTAAGGTAAGGTGAAGTCGCTGAGTCACGTCCAACTCTTTGCAACCCCACAGACCGTAGCCTACCAGGCTCTTCCATCCATGGGATTTTCCAGACAAGAGTACTGGAGTGGGTTGCCATTTCCTTCTCCAGAGAATCTTCCCGACCCAGGAATCGAACCCAGGCCTCCCACATTGTAGGCAGACGCTTCACCGTCTGAGCCACCAGGGAAGTCTTGTAGGACCTTGGTTATCCAATTTAAATATAGCAGAGTGTACATGTCCATCCCCAAATCCCTAACCATCCCTTCCTCCCATCCTTCCCCACAGCAACCATAAGTTCCAAACCCTGGACTTCTTACTCCCACTCTGCCTCAGGGAGCTGTGTGTATTTAGGAGATGGTGGGGAGTGACTGCCTCCATCGCCGTCAAGGGCAGACATGACCAAGAGCCTGCTATATATATACCCATGTGGAGGTCTCTGCATGGCCACAGACTGCCCTCTCTCATATCTCCCCACATTGTGCTGTCCATGGGCCCCAACTCAGGCAGTCAGGCAGCCCCTCTGATCCCACCCCAGATGTAAGCTGGACTGCAATACCCACCTTGAGTGAATTACCTGGAACTCACAGTCCTAGGAGTACAAGAGAGAGAAGAGGTAGACAGAAGGGTGAGGGGGAGGCTTCAGTTCCAGTGGGCCCGCCCAGCCTTGCTCCAAACCTCACTGCCTCAGAAAATACGGCCAAAGAGGGATCACACAGACACGCTTCTCTGGAGCAGCATTTCTGTTGCACGTTAATAGGTGTTCTGTGAAATACAGGATGCATGGTCAAATAAGGTGGAGAGAAGCTGGGTGAACCCTAACTAAACAAGTCTCTCCTACAAAAACTCCCAGAGCCGTTAAGTGACCAAAGGGTGTGGAGAATCCCCTAAAGGGGGATATGGTTCTCAGAGTTCCCTAAATTTACTTGACCACAAAATATTTTCCATAGAGCATGTTTTAGGACTAGGATTTCTTGGACTCCACTTTGGGACATAATGGTTTAAGGCCAGCTCTGCCGCTGCCTCGTTGTGTGAGCTTTGTCAAATGAGAATAAATTAAGCCTGCCTCATGAGGACCCCTGGGCTTCCCTAGTGGCTCATTTTGTAAAGAATCTGCCTGTAACGCAGGAGATCCGGTTTGATCCCTGGGTTGGGAATATCCCCTGGAGAAGGAAATGGCAATCCACTCCAGTATTCTAGCCTGAAAAAGTCCATGGACAGAGGAGCCTGGCGGGCAACAGTCCATGAGATCTCAAAGAATCGGACAGGACTGTGCGACTAACTTTCACTTTCATGAGGACCAGTAAAAAAACAGGAATGAAAACTCTTTACAAACCATAAAGTAAATGGTGCTATTATTTATTTACATGAAAGATGGTGCTATGGTTTATTCACATAAAACAAACGCACTCAGTTTCCCATAGAATATTTTGTTAGGAGTCCAAAAATAATAGTTATTGCTATTATTAGTGTTTTTTCAGTAACAAGTTTGGCTCCTGATTAGTCATGTGACCTTTATTTTGACCTTGATCTCTCTTGACCTGGGTTTTCTCATCTGCAAAATGGGTAAACTCACCCTCTTTCCTCCACAAATTTGTTGCCGTGATAAAACATACACAATGATTGTACTGGTGCCTTGCATGATGAACCATAAAACGCAAGGCACTATTATAAGTGTTCTAGGCTAACACCCTCAATTCAGTCCCATTTGTGCTCAGACCAAAACAGGAGATGTACTGCGGGAGGGGACTGGCTAGTGGGAGAAATAACAATGACTAATCATTTTCATCCATATTTATGACGTTGGGAGCCTTGTATGAGCTTCTCACTGAGGGGACAGGATGAATATTTCATGAGTGAACACCAAAGGCAGTATTAAGAGGAAATGGACAAAGAGACCCCCGCCTGCCTCTGCCGCCACGTTCAGCTGGGATGTCAGCACAGCTCGAAGCCCACGACTGACCCCGAGGAGCAGGGCAGCCAGCCGGGAGGAAAAGCTCAGGCCTCCACCCAGATGGGGAGCTGTCCAGCACATACTGGCCAAGGGACCCCTGTCCTGGGAGGCAGGAGAGCTGGTGCCCACTCCATATGCCAGCTGGGTAGCCTTGGGCAAGTGACTGTCACCACCCTGGGCCTCTGCTTCCACCTTGTAAAAAGGCATGATAAGATCAGCCTTGCCTGGCTGCTAGGTTCCAGTCCAAGCCCTGCTGTTCGGAAGACAGCTTTTCCATGCACAAAGGTGGGAAGTGTCCCATTCAAGTTTTCACGCAGCAGACCACCATGGAGCACCCACCGTGCGCCAGGCACTGCCACAGCCACAGAGTGCCAAATGCTGCATCCATCGCTTCATACGCACCACCTCATATAATCATCACCACAATCCTCAGAGGTGTCTGTCCTTACTCCCATTTTCCACAGGAGAAAATAAAACTCGGGAAAGATAAATCACTTGCCCAAAGCCATGCAGCTAGTCGATAGCAGAGTCCAGGGTTGTATGAAGCCAAGACTCTTCATTCTACACCGATGGCACATCTTTGTCTATACTTATGCAGAGCCCGTGGGCACGCTTCCTCCACCCCGCCAGTTCCTCCCTATTCTGTTCATGCCTTGTGCTCCCTCTACCTGCCCCCCACTGCCTTCTTCCAAACCTCCTTTAAGAGGTTGTACAGTCTGCCCTTGAGGTTCTAATTTCTGTCCCTATCCATCAAGACCGTTGCCTCCCAAGACCCTGGACAGCCTCCATCTCTTATCTGGCCAGCCATCGAGGGTGTAAAGACTGAATACCTTCTCCCCTTAAATGTCCTCAGAAAATGAAGCAAGGACAGATGGGGGCAGTGCCAGGGTTAAACCCAGCCAAGTCTCCTCCACCTCCTAATGGACACCTCTAGAGGAGGCTCCTGGCTCTTTCCATCCATCCCACAGCATGAGGACTCTACCATCCCTACAGACCTCTTCCCTGTAGGGCAGTTCCATGTTATCTTGGCTCATCCCTTCTTCAGAGATGGAAGAGATTGTTTTAAACCTGCCGCCCCACCAGCTCTTCTCCTGGTCTCTGATGCCATTAAGTTTCATTATAACGAATAAACACCACAATGACATTTATAAGTTACCACTGAGCACAGAAGCACAAATATGAAGCAGATAAACTGCATTTGATCCAAATAATTACTGCAGGCAATATTGGGCTTAGTTTGAGCTGGCAGCCGGGTATCGAGTAATTTATTAGATTGCGTAAGGCAATGTTGCACGTTGTGTTTTTCATTATTGTGTCTCTTCCCCTTCTCTGTGGTCTAAATAGGTTAGGGGAGTTTAGGGCCAAACAAAGACAGACTTTGCTCAAGCAGATTGAGGCTGGGAGGCATCCAGGAATGGCTTCTCCCCAACAACATGGCACTTGTGAGGGAGAGAGGGTTTCAGTTTATCACAAACGATGCTGCCAGCCAAGGGCAGTTCCCTGTACCCCCACCTACCCACCCACCCACTGGCCCAGATACAGAAAGAGGCCTGATGGAGGGGATAAATGGAAGGACTGGATGGAGCCCCTAGGACACCAAGCCCAGTTCCTGCTGCTGCTTCCTGCTGAGTTTTCTTTGTCTTCATCCAAAGACCCTCTCTACCAGAAAACTTCTGTAGCCCTAGGCAGCCCTGGGCAGCCCCAGATCTGAGTCCCCAGACCTCTCCTGCAATAAAGAAAGGGAAGGAAGCAGTCTGCCAGCCAACTCTGCAAAACAAAGCAACGAGAGCTGGCTACCAGCTGCCTCCTCCCTGCCAAACCCAAACTCATAAAGTTTGATTCAAGGGGTTACAATACCTCCTATTCAGAGTCCCTCCCGCCCCATCCTCCCAGCCTTAGTAAATTACCCAATAAGCAACAAGGACTGTAGTTATTGTGCAGTTAAACGGTGTTTGCCCAGTAAATCCTGAGCAGAGTACTAACGGTGATATACAGTAACTAATTATGGACATGAATTCTCTCCCCAAGACGCCGACTGGTACCAGATATTGTTGCGTTTCAGGGAGGAGGCTTGAAAGCTGCTCTGTCCCCTCCAGTGAAGCCAAGAGTAACTTTCCTATTAGAGGAGCCATCAGGACCTCTGGTGGCACTCCAGACTGGAAACGGAGATGTCCCGGGATGGGGGTGGGGGGCCAGGCAGGAATGAGGCCTCAGCTCCCATGAAGACTCCCATTCACGGTCCCCCATCCCATGCCCAGTAGAAGGGCATGACTGAGTACCAGCTGGTCCTCCTCGGGTTGCCTTTACAGCAGAGGAGATGTTCCCCATCACAGTGGCTGTAGCAAAGGCCCAAGGCTCCCGCCGTGCAGGGAATGGAAGTCGTTTTTCTCACAGCCCCAGACTGAGCTAAGAAAACCATTCCAGGGAGCTGGCCTTTGTAAAAGGCTTCTGAACAAGGAGGCAGCAGGGCCGGGCGGGGGTGCCTCTGCCTGGCTGTGGATGACTTTTGCCCTAAATGGTCGTTTACGGAGGTGATCTTGGGCCCAGGAGTGCCTGGGAGGATCAGAGGTGTCTCTGGTTGATTGCAATCTGCAGGTGAGATGGGGCTTGTGTCCAGCAGTAAGAAGCAGGTGTCCCTTCAGCTTCCTGTGTATTTTGCGAGCACAGCTGGGAGAAACAGTTGTCAGCCTCTGCTTTCTGAAGAGGACACTATATAGCTCAGTCACGGTCTATGCTTACCGGAGACTGTCAACTGAAGTCCAGAACTGGGGTCAGATGGTTCAAACACCAGCCTCCAGCACACGCTATGACCTCGGGTGGGTTTCTTAACCTCTCTGAGCTTCCATTTCCTAATCCATGAAGTGGAAGGGATTCTCTCTATTCCTCAAGATTGTTGCTGTGAAAATAGCTCACCTGGACTTGAGGCTACTGCTTCCAGGGAGCTCTGCGTCTGCCAGTCCCATCCTTCCTGCCACCAGCTCACCTCCTGCAACGCCTGGGCTCAGTGACCCAGCCTCAGCCCATCTGGCACTCCCGTTAACACACACACTTCCTTGCCTTCCTCTCAAAGTGCTTCCAGCATCTCTTCTTTACCAACATCTCCACTTCAAACACTCAAAACAAAGATAAGCGGCAGTAATAAAATTTAGCTTTATTTTGTTTTCTTTGCTGCTGCCTTCTCAGGGTTTGATGTAAATAATCTGAACCCCTACCAGGGCCGTGGTCAGGTGGTGATGGGAGAGGTCAGGTGACGGTGAAAAGGGCTGGCATGGGGCACACTCTTGCAGTGGGACCTTGGCTGGTCATGGCTTTAAACCTTGGCATTCAAGTGTCTACCTCACGGTGATGATAGAACCTTCTCGAAAGAGTGTCAGGAGGGTGGATTAAGTACAATAAGGTATGTGAAGAGCTTTGTGATGCGTAAAACATATGCAAGACTTAGCGGTGGTTAATATCCTAGAGCAGCCAGAAGACAGGACCCAGAATCCCAGCGCGATGAGAAGAAGAATTACGATTTTAATTAGGACGCATATATAGTCAGCTCTCAATTGTCTGCTAGCAAATTGTCCCCATTCCTGGCAAATGCTATCACCAGGACTACTTAATGAAGTCCTCTGTTAACATTTCGCAGCTTCTTATTTTTTTCTTATTTGCATGAGGCCCAAAGGGAATGAAAGTCCTTTAAAGGCAAAATTAGCTAAGATCTCCATCCTCTCCTGGAGAAAGTGTGAGCCACAGCGATAGCAGGCTGGGGAGGGTGAGTGGACGAGTACAAAGGGTGATGTTCTCCACCCAACTGAGCAAGAGGCCAGAGGGAGCGTCATCAATGGGTTCTTTTGTGGCTTTTTTAAGTATTAAAAATTCCCAGAACATCAAACACATCCATATTCAAACATGAATACCAAAATACATTCCAATGTTGAAAATAAGTGTTATTACTTTGGATTATTCATTGTTTTGAAATGTCCATCATTTTGGATTATTCACACACTTGCTTCTCTCTGTTCACAAGATCTTTAAGAATGGATTGTCAAAACCACAATGAGATACCAAACCAGTCAGAATGGCCATCATTAAAAAAATCTACACATAACAAAGGCTGGAGAGGGTGTGGAATAAAGGGAACCCTCCTACACTGTTGGTAGGGATTTAAACTGGTGCCACCACTATGGAGAACAGTATGGAGGTTCCTCAGAGAACTAAAAATAGAATTAGCAGCGATCCCAGTCCTGCACAAAACTGTAATTCAAAAAGATACATGCACCCCTATGTTCACAGCAGCACTATTTACAATAGCCAAGACATGGAAGCAAACCTAATGTCCACCAACAGATGAATGAATAAGAAGATGCTGTACATATATACAATAGAATATTACTCAGTCATTAAAAGAGACACAAAACAATGCATTTGCAGCGATGTGGATGCAGCTAGAGATTACCATAGTAAGTAAAGTAAGTCAGAAGGAGACATATATGGCACTGATGCAAGTAATATGAACCCTTGCTTAAAAAAAAAAAATGATAGTTAGGACATAGATCTTTCCCAAACAGGCCAAATCAGCTTGGGAGATCTGCCTTTACTTCTTTGTGCCTTGTGTTTTTGTTTTTTTTTTTTTTCTTTGCAGCCTTAACCTCTCCCGCTATCAATCCCTGGTTGGGGAACTAAGATCCCTCATGCTGTGTGGCATGGCCAAACAAATAAGTTTTTTTTTTAATTTAATACATTGAATAAATCAGAACACTGAACATCGGGGCTAAAATAGAGCACCTGAGGAATTGACTTCTAGTCTGAACCCTGCATTTACAGATAGGAGCTGAGTCTCAGAGATGGGAAGGGTCAGGCTCAAGGGCGCACAGCTAAGAGGCAGCAGAAGCAGCACCACGTGGGTTCCTTCTGGGCCTGGGTGCTCAGGGTCAGGACACAGCATCTCTTCTAAAAGGGAACAAGACTCCTGGGACATCATGGGGTCCATGGTCCACGGCCCCGCCTCCAGCCCATCCCAGTGGTTCCCAAGCCGCTGTGCTCTAAGAGGGTATGTGGAAATTTTGTGGGCCCGTACCCGATGCCGACAGCTGCCTCTCGGGCTAATGACAGCCCATCACTGCTCTTCAGATGCACTTTCTTTGCCTCATGCTGCTCCCTACACTGCCCCCAAAATGGTTCAGGGAGCACATATTCCAGTCCCAAAGACACAGTGCCCTAAGACACGGAGGGAGACACGAGGGTTAGCCCAGGCCCCTGGCCAGCCAGCAGCAGGGCCCTCCTGCTGGGACGACATGCAGGGTCCCAGCCTTCACGGGCTGCCCGATGGTCTCCCGTTTCCACCGACCCCCATGGCCACTGCCGAAGCCCACACTGCTCTTTCTCATCCTGGTCAGACATCCGGCAGGCGGGGTGGATGGCTCCTTCACGGGCACGCACGCGCCAGTGTTTCCGGCAGCCCTTATCAGTGTGTTCTTGGCATCCAGAACTTGACTGAATGGATGGAGGATCCTCTCCCAGCCACTAATGAGCTCAGCGCAGGCTGGAGCTGGGGCCACAGGCTGATAATCAGGAGGCGAAGGATTTATAGTGCCTTTGGAGTCACCCTGCCTCAGCCAGCCCCATTGTTTTTCATTAGAGCCCCATGCTGTCCAGGATAACCTTGGCGGGCTGCGTGTCCTAGGGAGAGTCGAGAGAGGCTGGGAGAATCGCAGGCTGCCTGGCCGCCCCATCTCGGGCCAGGAGCAAAGTGGGAGAACTAGGAACTTGTACCCCTCACCCAGGCTGATGTCCCTGGGAAGAACAGTCAGCCTCTCCCATATAAGCCCCCATAAAAGTCCAGCACAGTTTCTGGAACATTCATGATACTGGCAAGCTTTTCTTCAGCTGTGTTTCAGAATTGAGGCTACAAACAGCTGCAAACAGCAGTGTGAAGGTTGAAAGCGTGTCCCAGCCCCTCTCTCTCCCAGCAGAGGTCCACGAGAAACAGACAATGGAGGGAAGCCCTGTCTTCCACCCGTTTGTCCTTCTGGCTTCTCTCTATTTCCAATTCTGGTCCAAAAGAAGAAGACTGACTTCTTTCCAACCCAAAAGGGCTCGAAGCCTGTGCAAACTTTGACAGGAGTTAGACGTGCTACCCAAGGCAGTTGCCCCCGATACTCCCAGCCTGGAGCAGCTATGTCCCTCTTAGTCACATCAATGCCTATAACCTTCCAGATTAGCAGATGAGTTCTCAGGTCAACACCCAACGAGAGGACATGTAGAGAAAACACCTCCCACTGCCTGAGCCATAGTGATGCTCAGTTAAGTGTGAGTGAATCCCACCTTCTTCCTCCAGACCTACTACATCCAGGGTGTCTTCTCCTAAGCAATTCTGCACCCCTCTCCATCAACATATTTACAACTGAATTCACTAGCCCTCCAACCTTCTTCTTTCCCTGAGACAGAAGTGGCTCCCCCAGTTACCCATTCACCCTGTCCTGCAGCCCAGGGAGACGGGGGACCTTTATGCCTCTGAGTTCCTCATCTCCCATCAAACCCAATAGCTTGCTAGCTCAGTGCCACCTCCAGTAACTCCCAAATCCATTTTCAGCTTTATCCTGATCCCTTATGGGCAGAATCCTCCAGACCAGTCTTCTGCCTTCGGATTCTTCTCCTTTATCCATCTGCCTCCCTGCTGCCACCGTGATCTTTCGCAAACTCAGATCTGAGCCTGTGGGTCAACACCAGGGATGGTTTCTTATCAGCGAAAACTTCTTAGTGTGCATTCGAGGGCCTGTGCAGCTGAACTTACTGTGTTCCCTTGTGCATCCTACACAGGCTTGCAGTGAGAGGGCGTGCAGGGCCCTGGGGGCTTTCCTCAAGTGTCCCATTCAAGCATGGTTTCCATCCTACGGGGAAACTAAGGTCCAGAGTGACTAGGAAGTTTCCCCAGGGGTGCACAGCTGTGGCCACAGAGCCAGAGATCCAGCCTGGACCTTGTAGCATCCGTCCTGTTAGTCCCTGAACACGTTGTGACTTCGTACTTTACCTACACCATCCACATCCCAGGAAATATTCCCTCCTTGCCCTCACCTTGCTTACCCTTCCAGGCTATTTCTGAAGCCAGCCCTGGGATTTCCCTGGTGGTCCAGTGGTTAAGAATCTACCTTCTACTGCAAGGGATGCAGTTTTGATCCCTAGTCAGAGAACTAAGATCCCACATGCCACAGGGCAACTAAGTGTGCATGCTGTAACAAAGAGCCAAATAAATAAATAATTTTTTTTTTAAAAAAAGGCCAGTCCTGTGCCTCCTTTCCCCAAAAGGAAAGATCTTTCTTCCTTGAGACTTTCTTTATTATTATATAAATTTCAGGGGTACAGCATGGTGATTCACAATTTTCAAAGGTTATACTCCATTTATAGTTATCAAAATATTAGTTATATGCCCTTTATTGTAGAATATATCCTTGTGGCTTATTTATTTTCTACAGTCATTTGTACCTCTTAATCTACTATGCCTCCCTGCTCCCTCCTCCCTTCCTTTACCTACTGGTAATCACTAGTCTGTTCTCTGTATCTTTGAGCCTGTTTCTGTCTTGTTACATCCTTGGGACTTTCTTTATACCTCATTTGGGGCACTTATTATTTTAAGGATTTTTTTTTTTTTTTTGGCTGCAGCATGCATGCTCCATGTGGGATCTTAGTTCCCTGACCAGCGATAGAACCTGTGCCCTCTGCAATGGAAGTGCAGATTCTTAACCACTGGACCGCCAGGAAAGTCCTGGGGCATCTCTTATTCTAGTTCTCTGCGCATAGATTTTTCTCCACCAGACACTAAGCTCTTTGTCCTGGAAGATACCTCAGTCCCTCATCAGCATCCCCACACCTGGCCAGGGGTCTTGGAGGTTGTTGGGGTGGGACCGTCCCCTACCTGTGGCCCATGGCACATCAGGGGTACCGTTACACCCCATATCAATCAGTTTTATTTTTAGGGGGCTAAAATATAACCCCATACCCCCCAAGTGGGTCACAATAGGATGTTCCAGAAATTTCCCAAAGCTCATTCTACTGCATTAGGAGCTGGGCATGTGCTGAGCCCCCAGAGAGCTGCAGAAGTCAAGGCTGAGGCTTCCAGGCACGACCGGAGCCATCCTGCCCTGGTCCCTTCCCACCCCACAGCCGGGCGCTGTCCTGGTGTCAGCCGGCCGCTGAGCTGGCTCCTGCCTCCTCTTCCCTTCGTCCATCTGTCTGCTTCTCAGGACCAGGGCAACTTCCCTTAATCTCATAAGAGGCAATTTGCGTGCTCTGGGCTGGGAGAAAGCTGGCGACAAATAGCCCCGGTACAAGTATTCTTAAACCTTCCCCAGTTGGTCACTAATAACAGAGCAGACGGTGACATCTGAACCTTTTCTGCGTGGCTGGGCAGGCAGCTCCAGGAGACTGGAGCCGGCAAAGGCAGGACTGCAGGAGGCTCAGATGTTCACATCTCTCGTCTGTGTGACTCATGGGAAGAAGCAGGTTCTAATCGGTCCAGCTTCAGGCTTGCAAAGCCTCCTTTCCCAGCTCTGGGACCCCCTTGTGGCTCCAGCTTTAACAGTCCTGGGCTCAGGAAAGGCTCATAAATAGTGATGAAAACTACAAAAATGAGGCGCCCAGAGAGAGGGGAGGAGGAGGTTGCGCACACCCCACACCATCTCCTGACCACCTCCAACCTGAGCTCTGAGCACGACGGAGCCAGGGGATAGCAGGGCACATGTGGAGATCAGTGCCCCTGCTCCGCACATCAGGCTCCAGGGCAGTTGGCTCCGAGCCTGTCTCTCCTGTTACACTAACTAACCCCACACCCCTTGCTCTCTGCACTAGTCCACACTGACCCCCACAGAGGGCTGCCTCTCACACCACCATGGGACCACCTGACCACCAGATCGGTGACTGGGAACAGACACAAACTTGTGCCTGTAGGCGTAGCAACAGACTTAGGTCACTGGCGTGCCAGTTTGTCCCCAGAAGGTCGGGGTTGAGAGTTATGGCCGGCAGGGTTAGGTGAGCACCTTCCTTGGAGTCTGGCATGGAGGACCCCGGGTACCATGGGCACAGGACCACTGGGCCCTCTTCCTACCTGTTCCCTGCCCCCACGCCCCTCACCACACACACACACACACACACACACACACACACACACACACACACACACAGAGTCAGAGTGAGGCAACAATGCCAGGGGCCCCTGGGACCTTAAAGACTGTCCAGACCCACAGCAACCCTGACAGCAGAGAGAAGCCTTGGCCTTCTCAGCATGTATTTTAGTCCCAGGAAAAATTCCACCCCCAAAAATTCTAAACCAGAGGCTTTCAAATATTCTAAAAGAGTGAGAAGTGTTTATCTGAGCAAAATTGTGAGTGGTTGACAAGGAATAGAAGCAGAAAAGGTCTGGCTAGAGAAGGGGTGGGGCCTGGAAGCCAACCGACTCAACCCCACCAACATACATGCGTGCACACACACGCACACACACACACGCACACACTGAGGTAGCCAGGTCCCCAGAACACGGATGTAAAGACATCACTCTTGGAGGGTTGGTCCTCCCAACCTCAGCCAGCAGAGTGTCTCTCCCCTCCCCAGGAGGTAGCTGGGAATTGAGAGGTGACCTCAGATCAGGGGCCACACGTGTGTGAGCTTATAGACAGTCATGGGGTCTTCAGCATTTTAGATGTTCTACTGGAAGACAGTGGGGACCTCCCAGAGCCAGATGGTGATGGCTCACTCCATGTTAATGTGACCTGCGTGAGTCCCCAAAAAAGAGACTGCAGTGAGGGGCCATGTGGTCAGGGCTGAGAGGGGTGGCCCCTTTGGGGAGCCTGATGGCTGGTAGAGATGAGGAAGTGAGGGGTAGCGGAGGGGGGCGTTGAGAACAGTCTGGAGAAGTCTTGAGAGATGCTGAGCAGCAAGCAGAGGGCAGGGGGCAGCCAGCTGCAGGAGAGGGCAGCAGGGCTGGGGGAGGGGCAGCTCCGAGCTGGGCTGGTACAGGGGTGAGGGAGCCCCGGGGGCTTCTTCCAGTGCCTCCCTCCACCTCGGGCCAGGCAGCAGCTGCACCTGTCCCTCCCTGCGCTGAGGAGTTGAGAGTCCTGCCACCACCTGCCGCCACCTCATCCTTTCTCCCCACCTTCATCCCCACTTGGACTCAGAGCACAAGGAACACACACTTGGCTCGAAGCCTGGGGCTCCCCAGAGCCCTCCCTGCTTTTCATCCTTCCCTCCGGTGGCGGCCCCCACTTCCTGAGGTTTGGAGAGAAGGTTCCCAAAGCCCCCACCTGCTCAGACTTCCGCCTCCGCTCCCGCCCCTGGCCTGCTGAGCTGGGGGTTCTGTGAGAGCCAGACCCTAATCCTGACTCAGTGAAACTTGGGGGGTCACATCCCCTTTCTGGGCTCAGTGTGGAGACACAGGCTCCCCCTCCCCACCCCGCCTCAGTGTGGTAGAGGCAAGTCGCAGAGTTGGTGAGGTGCTGTCTTGGCATGGGCAAGCCACAGCAGCCTGGGCATGCCAGGAGACACATGGGCCAGGGAAAGTGACCTCAGGGGCTCTGAAAAGACCCTGGAGGGCCTCTCCCTTCCTGGGATGGGACCATCCTCCAGGGAGGGGATAGGAAAGATGGCCTGCAGCTCCCACCAGGACCACACCCCATCCTCCCCGCAACCTCTCAAATGCAGGAGAGTTCCGCGTGGGTTTCCTCCCTGGCTCTCTCCTTTGAAGTTTTCTTCAGTTCCGGTCAAGGGCAGGGGAAGGGGGTCTCAGGCACGTCTGTGCGTCCCCGGGGGCTTAGGACTGTCTAGTAAAGGACCGCAGGCTGTGGCTCTGACACAGGACTGCTGGCCTGCTGCCCCTTCTCCATCACTTAGGGCCCTGGGCTTCTAGCGACGGCATCTTCCCATGGGTCTCACGGGGTACCCATTCCATAGGACCAACTGGAAAGAATTCAAATAACCCCTGTAAACCTCTTAATTCATGTGGTTCATTCAATGAAAGTCAGCTATGTATTAATTCTATGAGAATAAAAATACTATTTATAACACATAACCAGCTACATAATAATATTTATATAATAATAGTATTATATTTTTAAAGATTTTTTTTGATGTGGACCATTTTTAAAGTCTTCATTGAATTTGTTACAGTGTTGCTTCTGTTTCATGCTTTGGTTTTTTGACCCTGAGGCATGTGGGATCCCAGCTCCTTGACCAGGGATGGAACCTGTACCCCCTGCGGTGGAAGTAGAGAGTCCTAACCACCGGATGGCCAGGAAAGGCCCAATAATGGCATTATATTAATAACTATAACATTAATTATATTAATGTAATATTGCTAATAGGTAATATTATATATGATAATATACCATATTACGTATAATAATATATGTAATAATATTAAAGATTATATGTAGTATATAATAATGTATGTTAATGTATAATTATATTAATATAAATGGCTATATAATATAGTTATTAGTATAACTATAATAATATATTATTAATATAATAATAACTGTATACTAATATATAATACTCTTTGCAACCCTATGGACTGTAGCCCTCCAGGCTCCTCTGTCCATGGGATTCTCCAGGCAGGAATATTGGAGTGGGCTGCCATTTCCTTCTCCAATATACTAACGAGTTGTACAATAGTAAGTGCTATGCTGTGCTTAGTCATTCAGTCATGTCCAACTCTTTGGGACCCCTTGGACTGCAGCCCGCCAGACTCCTCTGTCCATGGATATTCTCAGGCAAGAATACTGGAGTGGGTTACCATGCCCTCCTCCAGAGGATCTTTCCAACCCAGAGACTGAACAGACAAAAAGACAAATATCATATGATATCACTTATATGTGGAAGCTAAAAAAAAATGATAGAAAAAGCTTATTTATAAAACAGAATTGCAGACATAAAAAACAAACATGCTTATCAAAGGGGAAAAGTAGGGGAGGGCTATATTAGGAGTTTGGGATTAACAGATGCACAACTACTATATATAAAACAGGTCTGCTATATAGCTCAGGGAACTATATTCAATATCTTGTTATAACCTATAATAGAAAAGAATCTGGAAAAGAATATACAAATATAAACATATAATGGAATCTCTTTGCTGTACACCTGAGATGAACACAACATTGTAATCAACTATATGCCAGTTTAAAAAAATAAAAGTAACTAAATAAAAATAAAGCCTGAGAAGGGAGGTCACATGAGCTGCCGGGCTCCACAGCAGGAGGTCACTGGACAAGATGGGAAGCTGAGGCAGAGACCTGACAGGGGGCTGAGTCCACAGTGAGAGTAGGACCCTGTGGGGCCCAGCGCATGCTCTGCTTGGATCAGAGCTGCCAGATGGGGGCAGGGCGGAGGCCACAGAGGTGAGCGCCTGGAGGGACAGACCAGGTCGTATTCACCCCCTTCTCACCAGACAACGTAATTTCTGCCTCCTGGCAGGTCTCAATAAGTGTGTGCTGAATAAACAAAGCATCTCTGGAAGCTTCTCGCCTATGCAATATAATGCCCAGGAGGTTATAGAAAATAATCATTTGCCTTTCACCTCTCTGGACTGGAAAGTCACAAGTGAAGGAACTGGTAAGGAGATTCTTCAGACAAGAACCTCCCTCCGTGTCTGCCTGCCGCATCCCCTGGGGTTCCTCAGCTTGAAGGGGAGGCCCCTGGGCCTGTCCCACTGGTCCATCCCTTCCTCTCCTCTCCATCTTCAACGCTGTAACCTTCATCTCCTCTAGAAGTGACACCTAGCTTAGGTGCTACTCGAGAAAGGGTCTCGTTGATTTGAAAGAGAAAATCATTCTTAGTAGCTTGAATTTAATGTGCAAAAATTAAAATTTTGCTGAGGACTTCCCTGGCAGTCCAGTGGTTAAGACTGCACACTTGCACTGCAGAGGTTACAAGTTCGATCCCTGGTCAGGGGAACTAAGATTCCACATGCCAGCCAGTACAGCCAGAATAAACATGATGAAAAGGCAAATTGTCAGAGTGCACCCTCCCCACAAATAATCTGCAAACCATGTCTTTTGGGGCAGCCTGTTGAAACTCTCCGGAGAAGGCAATGGCACCCTACTCTAGTACTCTTGCCTAGAAAATCCCATGGACAGCAGAGCCTGTTAGGCTGAAGTCCATGGGATCGCTAAGAGTCAGACATGACTGAGCAACTTCCCTTTCACTTTTCACTTTCACGCATTGGAGAAGGAAATGGCAACACACTCCAGGGTTCATGCCTGGAGAATCCCAGGGATGGGGGAGCCTGGTGGGCCGCCGTCTATGGGGTCGCACAGAGTCGGACACGACTGAAGCGACTTAGCAGCAGCAGCAGCAGCAGCAGTTAAGACTATCCTGGGTACCAATCTCCCTCCAGAAACATTCTTTCCGTGGAAAAGTTGAGGGGATCCAAACAGACAACATGTGAGAGCCGAAAGCTCTCTCTGAAGTCTGCTGGGGTAGATCAGGGGACGCTAGTCCACTGAAGGCTCACTTCTGTTTCCTTCCTTTCTGGCTCCCTTCTGTCGGCCCTGCCCCAACTCCTGGCTCTGAGGCAGCCTCGACGGAGAAGTAGTGACCGCTCAGTGTCCACTTCCACACCTGCTTCCCGGGACCTTCCCCTCCAAGCCCCTCCGGCCCCTCCAGCCCCAGTCTCCATGGTGACAGCCCTTCTCCCTGGGGCACCGACAACTCCGCCATCCTCAGGCTTCTCACCCTCGCCCCGGCCCACACCTCCACCTGGGATGCCCCCTGCACCCCAGCTTTCCAGGTGCCCTCACCGATACCAAGAGGAAGCAAGGGGGTGCTCCCACCACAGGCCTCCCTGTTCACGGGCAGTCCTGGGGCTCAGGCTCTGCTGCAGAGGGCTTGTTCATCTCAACCCCACCCCTACCCCCACCCCTGGCTCCCAGCTGACAACCTGATAATTCTCTCTGATCACACAGTCTCTGGCAGCTATGGTGGCTGTCTTGACACTGTCCTTCTTGCAAGAAAGGTTTTGAGATAAAAGAATGCACTGTGAAATCATCATTAGAGCCTTGGAGAAGGGGCCTGGGAGAGGACTGGTCTGCCGCCCACGCAGCCTCTCCGTCATCCCAGCTCCTCCCTGTCCATTCCTCCCGCTCTTCTCCCTGCCGGCTTCCCTCTCTTCCCTCGTCTCTCTCTTCCTCTCCACTCCTTCTCTCCCGCTCTCCCCATCCCCTATCCCTCTGGCTCCTTCTCCACTCTCTCCCTCCCTGTCTCCTCTCATCTCTTCCCTCCTTCTCTCTCTCTTGTTTTGGTGCCAGAAGCAGTCTAATTACAACAGAGAACTTGGAGAGACAGAAAAAGAAAAAAAAAAACACCCCACCACACAGAGCTGATGAAAATGTCCTATGAAATCTAATTTGTAAAGCTCAAATCAGAATAAAAAGTGTTACTCCCACAATTCAGGGCCAATTTGATTTTTAATGAGATTCCTCAGAGACCCAGCCAAGATCTCATCCAGTTGAAAACCTACTACCTTCCTGCCTTCCACACACTCTCTCTGCCGTGTGGACCTCTGTCTCTCCCCCTCTGCCATCCCCAGTGCCCCTCAGGGACATTCCCCAGTGACTCCCTTCTCAGGGCCATCTCTTGCTGAGAGTTTGGCCCCAGTCTGGAGCTCTGTGTCCCCAGGATGGGCAGCAGAGAGTGTCCGAGACCTCTGTGGCCACCCCGACTCTCTCCCAGCGGAGGAACAGCCTGCCCACCAGGTCCGATTTTCCTCGGCTGTGTATCTGTGTCCGCAGAGTAGGATGTGGGAAAAAAATACAAACTTAGAAGTCATGACCCTCAGATCAAACCCCATTCATTAGCTGTGTGAACTTGGGCAGGTTGCTTTGCCTCTCTGATCTGGGTTTCTTTGGTGTGAAATGGGAGCTGTTCTGCTCTGAATGGTAGTCAGTTATGGGAGGGACTGCATGTGAAGCCTGGATGGGACTGCGGGCCAGGAGCTCAGTGGACGTCAAGGTCCACTCCTTTACGGCATGCCCCGTCGTCGGTTCAGCTGTGGCTGCCCAGGAAATGTAGGTCACAAGACACCCCCTTCTTCGGCAATCCCTCCAGGTCCAGGCATAGAGATCCGCTCGCTGTAGAGGAGAACACGGTCCTCAGAGCCAGAGTCTTGGGTTCACAGCCCAGGTCCTGCCGCTAGAGCCTCCCTGGACAATTTAGAACCCTCCAAGCCTCCGTTGCTGAGTCCCTGTGACACGGGGTTGATAAGGCTCCAGCAGGTGTTGTGGGCACGTGATGGCCACGGGAAGGTACGCAGGGCGCTTGTGAGTAACTAATATGTGAGGCTTCGGTTAATATTTTTCCCTTCCTTGGGCCCCATGTCCTCATCTGGAAAACGCGGATAAAAATCGCACCAACCTCATAGGTTGTTATGAAGATGAACATGCTAACAAGCTGATATCTTTAAATCTCAGAACAATGACTGGCGTATTGTACCTACTGTGTGTGTCTGTTTACCTTAGTCACGACCTGCTAAGGTAGATGATTCAGGGAGGAGTGTGTGGGGAGGGGTAGGGTCTCACTGATGGTCTGCTTCCAAGTGACAGTGAGGCTGGAGTAGGGTCTGCTGCAGAAGAGAAAGGGTGGGAGGATGGGTGGAGACAATGACCTGCTCCCTCAGCCGCATCACCTGCCACATTACACCTGGACCCACTGAGTGCCCTAAAACTACACCTGGGCTCGCCATGTGCCCTGGGCCCACAGCGTGCCCCTGAACTGCACCTGGACCCACTGTGTGCCCCTGAACTGCACCTGGACCCACTGTGTGCCCCTGAACTGCACCTGGACCCACTGTGTGCCCCTGTACTCCACCTGGGCATACTGTGTGCCCCTGAACTGCACCTGGACCCACTGTGTGCCCCTGTACTCCACCTGGGCCCACTGTGTGCCCCTGAACTCCACCTGGGCCCACTGTGTGCCCTGAACTCCACCTGGGCCCACTGTATGCCCCTGAACTCCACCTGGACCCACTGTGTGCCCCTGAACTCCACCTGGGACTACTGTGTGCCCCTGAACTCCACCTGGGACCAATGTGTGCCCCTGAACTCTACCTGGATCCACTGTGTGCCCCTGAACTCCACCTGGACCCACTGTGTGCCCCTGAACTGCACCTGGACCCACTGTGTGCCCCTGAACTCCACCTGGACCCACTGTGTGCCCCTGAACTCCACCTGGACCCACTGTGTGCCCCTGAACTCCACCTGGACCCACTGTGTGCCCCTGAACTCCACCTGGACCCACTGTGTGCCCCTGAACTCCACCTGGACCCACTGTGTGCCCCTGAACTCCACCTGGGCCCACTGTGTGCCCCTGAACTCCACCTGGGCCCACTGTATGCCCCTGAACTCCACCTGGGCCCACTGTATGCCCCTGAACTCCACCTGGACCCACTGTGTGCCCCTGAAATCCACCTGGGACTACTGTGTGCCCCTGAACTCCACCTGGGACCAATGTGTGCCCCTGAACTCCACCTGGGCCCAATGTGTGCCCCTGAACTCCACCTGGGCCCACTGTGTGCCCCTGAACTCCACCTGGTCCCACTGTATGCCCCTGAACTCCACCTGGACCCACTGTGTGCCCCTGAAATCCACCTGGGACTACTGTGTGCCCCTGAACTCCACCTGGGACCAATGTGTGCCCCTGAACTCTACCTGGATCCACTGTGTGCCCCTGAACTGCACCTGGACCCACTGTGTGCCCCTGGACCCACTGTGTGCCCCTGAACTCCACCTGGGCACACTGTGTGCCCCTGAACTCCACCTGGGCACACTGTGTGCCCCTGAACTCCACCTGGGCCCACTGTGTGCCCCTGAAATCCACCTGGGCCCACTGTATGCCCTTGAACTCCACCTGGACCCACTCTGTGCCCCTGTACTCTACCTGGACCCACTGTGTGACCCTGAATTCTACCTGGGCCCACTATGTGCCCCTGAACTCCACCTAGACCCACTGTGTGCCCTTGAACTCCACCTGGACCCACTGTGTGACCCTGAACTCCACCTGGACCCACTGTGTGCCCTTTGAGCTACACCTGAGCCCACTGTGTGACCTCAGGCATGTCACTCCTTTCCTAGGAGCCTCAGTTCATCTGTAAACTGTGGGTAATAACAGCTAGCTAGCATTGCAGTTAATCCTCCATGAATAGCTCCATTCTTTCTGTCCTGTAGGGCCTGGCTCCTTGGGGTGCTGGTCCTAGTCCCATCCTGGAAGCCACTAAAAGGATGCTATTATTCCTTGGGTTTCCAGGTTTACTCATAGCTCTCCACCCTCCTCCATGCCCATGGCCCTCTTGAAGCACACCTCCAGAGTGCTTCCGGCTGGAGGTCTGTCTCCTGCCTCTGCCCCTTGTGGAAGTAGGTGCAGGGGGTGTCGTCAGGTGGAAAGGGGAATAGGATGTCCCATGGCCCGTTTGCGGCTAGAGGATGGCGAAACCACAGCGTGAGTGCACTGGGGGTTGATGGGCAGGGAGCCTGCAGCTGTGGCCAGCTCCTGTGAGCAGGCAATGGAGCTGAGGTCAGTGAGGAAGCCGCTGCTGGGCCCCAGCGGGAAGGGAGGCACTCTGGGGGGCTCTTGTCTCCTGAACCAGCCTGCTCTCTGCTTCTATAGATCAAGCAGAAGCCCTTCCGGCAAGTAACTGACCGCCTTGCTTGTTTCCTTCCTAGGCCAAGTGTACTCCTTCAGCCAGCAGCCCCAGGATCAGGCCGTGGTGTCGGGGCAGCCGGTGACACTGCTGTGCGCCATCCCTGAATACGATGGCTTCGTTCTGTGGATCAAGGATGGCTTGGCTCTGGGCGTGGGCAGGGACCTCTCAAGTGAGTACCCCCAGGCCTCCCTAGGAAGGCCTGGAACCCACCCCTGCCCTACCCACCCACACACCCTCCTAGGGAACCCCATCTTCATAGGCATTTGGTGGGATTAAGTCTCAGCTTTCATTGTAGATTCCATGAGCAGAGCCAGTCAAGGCAGGCCTGGTCCAGGATGCACAGGACTTTGAGGGCCCCTCTGACTTCCGGTGGTGAATTACAAGTAAACCCTCCATTCTGGCTGTCAGTCCTAAACCTAACACAAGGTTGGCTTGGCGGGTTCATTCCAAAGTCAAACACATCTCATGTAAAGTCAGATTTCCAGAAGTAAAGCCTTCGTATTTCTTGATCCCAAATGTATTCCCCACTTAAGACACAACCTGGTTCTTCCCTTCTTCCATCCATTGTTGTTTGTTGCTGTGTTTTTAATTGCTAAGTTGTGTCCGACTCCTTTGCCATCCCCATAGCCTATAGCCCACCAGGCTCTCCTGTCCATGGGATTTTCCAGGCAAGAATATTGGAGTGGGTTGCCATTTCCTTCTCCAGGGGATCTTCCCAACACAGAGGTCACACCCACGTCTCCTGCATTGGCGGGCAGATTCTTTTGCACTAAGTCACCTTGGAAGCCCCCTTTTATCCATTAAAGGGGACCAAGTTGATTGAAAATGCAAAGAAAGCTGGTAGGGCTTAGAGGTCATCATGCGATGGGGAGAAAACAAAATAAGTGTTTGAAATAAACTCCAGGCCTTGTTCAGCCCACCCAGGCTGGTATTCAGCAAAGATGCACTGGTGGGCTCTGGTGCCTATTGATGACTGGTGTCTGAGCTGCCCGGTTGGCACCCGTGCCCTGTCACCTGTTAAGGATTGTAAATGTCAACCCTTACGCCCATACAGATGTCTTTGCAACCCATCCTCTCCCCTGGGAGAAAAAGGACTGAAATCATCTTGGTCATTCACCCATCAGTCATTGCAATTCTCCCCTGGCGCGGGTCGGCATGCGGCTGTTTACTAAGCTTAGCACGAACTGTACAATGCAGAACAAGGGATGTGGGTGTCCCTGCCATCAAGGAATGTCTGGGGGTGGAGAAGGACAGAAAAATATGTATTCGACTGAGAAGTAGCTTTGCCTCTCTCCTGGTGTACAGCTGCAAGAAAATAAAAATCGAAGTGCACCTGGGAACAGGATGGTTGGGAAATTAATATTTTAAACTGTGAGTTATGTCTTGCCAGAAATGTATACTGAAACATTATAGCAATGGTCAATAGCATCCCGAGGTTTGAGTGCTACAGCCCAGCTGAGCATGGATAAAATACACAATCACATCTCCAAAATATACTGTGCTGCCATAAAATTTAAGTATTATGGGAACCAGCCAATTTCAGGGACTCTGAACTCCCTTACCCGAGAGGAACTGGGGAAATGATACGATCTTCCCGAACCAGAATGGTTCACACTTCACGTGGCCCTGAGCGGGCTCAGCACCGCTGCTGGGTAAGAAAGCTCTCTGGGTTCCTGGTCAGTTGTTTTCAGCTTCAGCCAGGGACTGGGTTCTTGCTGGGTCAGTGGCCAAGAGGAGGCCCCAGGTCACTGTGGATGGTTCCAGAGTGGTCATTGCCATACAGATAATTGACCCTCTGGCATCCACTTCCACAAATGACTTTCTGGGACCAGAGGCTGGGTCTTGCTAAGTGCTGGAGGGCAGAAGGTTCTCATGGACTGAGGTCTGCTTCCTCTCCAACCTGACTTCATTGATAGAAGGAGGTCTGGCCCTTTCATTGCAGAACCAGTGAACTCAAACTCTTGGTAACATATTTTCTCTGGATTTGATCACTTGTCCCAAAATAGCATCATGACAGTGATGACAACTATATGCTTAATAAACATTGTTTGCTTGCCTGATAAGAAAGTGAGTGTAATAGTCCAGCAAGCATGAAATATGATTGGGCCCAGGGTTGTGGGGTTTGGGTCTGCTGCAGCTCTGCCCTCTTCTATTTTAAATACGTGTCTCCATCCAGTCCACCAGGAATGATCCCTAACTGAAGACCGATCTTCCTGGCCACCGAGACTGGAAAAAAATCAGTCGAAGGAAGTGATTTATAAATACGCTCCCTCATATTGATAGAACATTTTTCTTCTAAGAAGCTCAAATTCTTCTCAGACATTATCTCATAAATCTACAATGATCCATGGGTTATAAAAAAAAGAAAAAAGAAGAAGGCTTTTTCTCTTTTTACTTGGCAGGTAAATAAAGTCACAGCTGAGAAAGAAATTGATTCAAACATACCTCAAGCCCAATGCATGGGAAATATTGAAAGCAAGAAGAGAAGGGGGCAACAGAGGATGAGATGGTTGGACGGCATCACTGACTCAATGGACCTGAGATCGTTAGTGAAGGACAGGGAAGCCTGGCGTGCTGCAGTCCATGTGGTCACAAAGAATCAGACTCAACTTAGTGACAGAACAGCAAATTCATGGGATCCTGATTCCCAACCCCCAAAATGCTTGTACCCTGTCTGTTAAAGACAGGAACCTCTCTGACTACCTTACATCACTGTGATGTTCAATTTTTAATTTATTTATTTTTAATTGGAGGACAATTGCTTTAAAATATTGTGTTGGTTTCTGCCATACATCAACATGGATCTGCCATAGGTATACATATGTCTCCTCCCTCTTCAACCTCCTTCCCACATCCCACCCCATCCCATCCCTCTAGATTGTCTCAGAGCACCAAATTTGAGCTTCCTGCGTCACACAGAGTTTAAACTAACACTTATAGACTATTACTGTGTCGAGTCCTTTACACAGATAATCCTATCTATTCTTCCCCATACCTCTATGAGGTACTAGCATTGTCCCATTTTACTGACAAGGAAATGGAAGCACAAAGCAGTTGGAGTAACTTGCCCAAGACAGCAGAGTTAGGGACTGATCGAGCTGACATGAAAACCCAGGCAGTTTGTCTGTAGAACCCAGACTACACATAATTTTACCTCCCCTGAGAGTAGCAAAAGAGAGTAACGGTACTAGCGGAAGGAGCTAGAACTTGCTCTGAATCCGTGATTCTGGGCCTGTGTTTTCCAAAGATGCTGCCAGTCCTCAGAACAGCATCACGACTCGTCGCCTAATTAGGCAAATACAGACAAACCCATCACTGATGTTTTCAGCAGCTTATGAGAGAAGAAGGCGGCTGCTGTTGGCTCGCGAGACAGCGAAACACGAGCTCCGGCCAGGATGCCTACAGGGGGCCAGGAGCTGTCACAAGGCAGCAGGTTGGAGGGGCTGGGGGCCGCCCACCGGCTACACTGACGGCAGCTGCAGCAGGGAGAGGCCAGACCAGTGCCCACATCCAGCTCCTCACCAGGCCCCATGGAGAGCCAGCTCAACTTACCCGGGCTCCTCCCCAAAGCCCAGCAGAAAGCAGGAAGGGCGGGCAGGAGGGGAAGCCATGCTCTTGGGGCCACAGCTGATGGCCCTATAGCATCTCCCGCCAGGCCCGAACAGCTGTGGAGAGCATGATGGGGACATTCCTAGCCGTGAAGACAGGAGCCTAACAGGCTCAGCCACACAGGATGCACCCCAAAAGCATACTGGGGATTCTGGTGGAGGATCACTGCTGCCTCCACTGACCAGGAATGGGTACCCCTTAACAGCCCACCCCCAGGGAACACTGCGCTCTCGTCTGGAAGACTCGTAGGTTATGGGGGTAAGAGGGGCCCCAGAGCACCTAAGAAATCTCCTCTGTAGTGTCCGTGACAGGGGATCGTCCCACATCTGCTTGAATACAGCCAGTGACGGGGACCTCACTACCACCTTTGGCAGTCCAGGTCTCTGCTAACACCAGTACATTGCTAACAGTAACCTAAAGTGTGTCCCTGCACTCATTGCACCCCTTGCTCCAATCCTTAGAAGCTACACAAACACGTCTAACCCCTACTAAGAGACTGAGAAAAGTTTGAAGAGAGCTATGGCACGTCCCCTGTCTGTTCCTGTCTCTCAAGCCTTAGTCTTCTCTTTAAAAGGCCAAACGTGCCCAACTGCCTCCTGCTGAGAACTCACTCTGCCCCAGTGAAGGCCCTTCAGAAACAGAAGCAGTTTGGGGCTGTCAGAGGGTGGATGGGCCTCTGGAAAGAGAGGGACCCTGTATGTGGGGACACACAGAGGTCGGGGAAAGGGGTGCATGGAAAACAGGTCCTGTGGAAAGGACTAAGATCGAGGGCCCAACAGCAGTGGAGATGCAGACGCAGAGAACCGACTTATGGACACAGTGGGAAGGGAGGAAGGAGAGGCCGAGACGCATGGAGAGTGGCATGAAAACATATATACTGCCTTATGCATAATTAACAGCCATGGAAACTTGCTACATGACTCAGGGAACTCAAGCCAGGGCTCCCTAACAACCTAAAGGGGCAGGAAAGGGTGGGAGGTGGGAGGGAGGTTTAAGAGGGAAGGGACATAGACATAACTATGGCTGATCCATGTTGATGTATGGCAGAAACCAACACAATATTGTAAAGCAATTATCCTTCAATTAAAAATAAATTTTAAAAAAATGAAGGTCGAGGCCCCAAGACCCGGGACGGAGAGGCTCTGCCCAACCTGGCAGCCACAGCCCCTGATGTATTTCCATTCGACCCATGGAGCCCCAGGAAAACTCCTCACTGACTCACCATGCTCAAGCCTTATTCATCTATTATTCATCACCAGTGGTATAGGAGGCCCCCAATTTTCAATTGTCCTGAGTGTCACCTAAGTGCTTAGTCAGGCCCTGGGGTCCCGGGGGATCATAGTGAGAACGACCAATAAAGAGTCCCTTACAGCTCAGAGTGGCCAGAGGCTCCTGGGCTCCGGTGCGCCGGCCTCGGTCGCTACTTCCTGTCCATCTGCAGCCAGAGTTTTCCCCCACAGCCACTCTTGCTCTTTTTCCAAGCATTTCTGTTTCCTTCTTCTCTCTCCCCCTGACCCTGTCTTCTCTGTGCCTCTGAGCCTGGGTCTCTCTGTCTTTCTGTGTGTGTTTCCTCATCAGGATGTGTGTCTGCTTGGCAAGCCTCAGAGCCGAGCATGCTGCGTTCCAGGGTGGCAGCCCATTGTGTCTGTCCACATTCAGCTCCTTCCCGCTCTAATAGCAGCTTCTCCGACATCCCTAAACTTAAAACCTGCAGTACCTTTATGCACATGCACACACACACACACACACACACACACACACACACACAGACAGACTCGCTGTCCTAGCTCCCTGGGGAAGCTCACTTTTGTGCTCCTTACACTGAGATCAAGGCCCTGCGCTGTCTCCTCCTGCTCTGCCGGCCCCCTAAGACCAGCCCCCGCACCCCACACCCCCACCCGCTGATGTCCCGCCCACTGTGCCCGTCAGTCATGCCGGCTTCTCCACCCCGCCCCGCCCCCCTGATGCACCTGCCTTCTCCACAGGTTACCCGCAGTACCTGGTGGTAGGGAACCACCTGTCAGGGGAGCATCACTTGAAGATCCTGCGGGCGGAGCTGCAAGACGATGCCGTGTACGAGTGCCAGGCCATCCAGGCGGCCATCCGGTCCCGCCCTGCGCGCCTCACCGTCCTAGGTAAGAACCGTCCTTGCGCCCGGCCAAGGATGCTGTGAGAAGCAGCCAGGGCTCAGCTCCAGAAATCGGGCCAGACTGGAGGGGCCTGCCCACTGGACAACAGGGCTGCTGCCCACCAAAAGGGGGAAAGTGAACATCCCTGTGCGGGACATCGGAAGGCCAGTGCCAGCCGACCCCTGACTCTGCCCAACTCCAGTGTGTTTGACTGCCACTGAGAAAGCGAAAGAGGGCTCCTGGGTGCTTGTTTATTCAGTCAGGAAGCATGTTCTGTGCACATGGTCTAAGCCAGGCGCTATGTTTGATGATGGAGACCCAGAGAAGAAGGGGGTGTATCTTTGAGTTCCTTCTTTATGAATTGCCCTCTCCTGGTGCTGGCAAAGCCCATCTAGCCTCCTCCCCCATCAGGCTCTCCTGGTGATTCCAGCATCCACAGCGACCACCCTGGCCATGCTCCTTCCCACCTCCACTGCTCCCTGGGAATCCTGGCTCTCAGTGGAGGCCCAGGCTGGCTGCCTACATCATCCCCAGGAAAACCATTACAGGTTTTTAGGCCACATCACACCTCTGCCCCCTGGTCTTTCTTTATCTCAGTTTCCCTGGGGACATCCTCCTGAAGAGGTCCCCACTGCTGGACCCAGGCACACCTGCCTAGAGACCAGGGGATGGGCTCAGCTACCCCCTCAACCACCTCATCCTCATTTAGAGTTCAGCCCCATCAACTGCCTCCTCCCGCCAGCTGTTAGCATGGAGCCAAGCCTGCTGGGGGCCAGGCCGGTGCTTCAGTCATAATAGCTCACTTTTGCATCGCGCCGCACAGCAACCCTTTCAGTCCCTCCACTTACGTTACCTCGCTGTTCCGACGCTAACCTGGGGGATGGGGAAGGTGGCCCCAAGTGAGGATTTGAGGCTCCTAGAAGCAAAGGGCAGATGTTGGGGGGGTGCACAGGCCGCCAGAAGAGGGAAGTCCACCCCCACCCCCCTGGCCCGCCACTCCCTGCCCCGAGCAGCTGTTGAAAAGTCTGACAACAGGGTCAACAGCTGGGGTGCTGCCTCCTCGCCGCCGGGCAGCTGAGGCACGGCTGCTCAGAGATGAAATATTTAAGAGGGCGTCAGGTCTACATGGCCAGCACGCTGGGATAGGCCCTGGAGGACCACTCACCCAGCACGGAGCTTGGCTTCTTGAGACGGGGAGGAGAAACTGCGGGCCAACCTCAGAGACCCCCTTCAACCTCTGAGTCTCCCCCAGAAGGAATGAGAGAAATAAACCTTCTCTGGAGGGTCAATGAGCTGGGGTCCCTTGACCAGGAAGTGGCGGGCCCCCTGTGTCAGGGGGAGAGTCTGCCACCTGCGTCTCTCTTGAGATATGGCTGAAATGGGACCCGGCCTTCGATTGCTGTGGGGATTGAGGGAAAAGAGAAGGAGGATTTAGTGCCTAATATATTTTCTGATCTTTGAGGATTGCAAAAGGCCAGTATAGATTTGCTAAGCAGAGTCGTCTTTCTTTCTTTTTTAAGAGGACTGGATTCTATTTTATTTGGGAGTTGCGGGGGCGGGGGGCAGTGCTGACTGTGTCTCTGTTGCTGCGCACCGGCTTTCTCTAGTTGCGTCGAATGGGGGCTGCTCTTCGTTGCCGTGTGCAGGATTTTTATTGTGGCGGCTTCTCTTGTTGTGGCGCACAGGCTCTGAGGCGCGTGGACTTCAGAAGTTGTGGCACAAGGGGGTTAGTTGCTTCGCAGCATGTGGAATCTTCCCAGACCAGGGATGGAACCAGAGTGCCCTGCATTGGCAGGCAGATTCTTAAGCTCTGGACCACTAGGGAAGTCCTGGGTTGTAACATCTTTATCTCCAGAGGTTTTACAGCATCATGCTCCACTCTTGGACCCCCTTCTAGAGGGTGAAAGTGAAAGTCACTCAGTCGTGTCCAACTCTTTGCGACCCCATGGACTATACAGTCCGTGGAGTTCTCCAGGCCAGAATACTGGAGTGAGTATCCTTTCCCTTCTCCAGGGGATCTTCCCAACCCAGGGATGAACCCCCATCTCCCACATTGCAGGTGGATTCTTTACCAACTGAGCTATCAGGGAAACCCTTCTAGAGAGTACCAGAGATGCTAAACTGAGAGGCCCCTGAGCATTGCCCACTCCTGACTTCACACAGGACTTAAACAGATGGGGATGCCTCTGGTCCTTAAGTTCTCATCCTGGGATCAGAGTTTCACCTGGTCATACCAAGCCACAGGCCCCTTTTCATCTGTACTATCTCAGGTAGATTACAAAGTCCAAGTTACCCCAGATATTTTACAGATAAGGAAGTTGAGACTCAGAAAGGCAAAAGCTCTCATGGGAGGTCACACAGCTCACTTAACATTCAAAACAGACCCCCGAGTTTCCAACTCCAAACCAGTGCTCTCTGCCCAGTGTCCATATTTCTAAATGCCAGTAGGACTGCCTTTGTCTGGTTGGTGAAGAGCCAGGCTTCTGCGAGCAGAGCCCAGGGTCTGATCTGAACAGACTTAATTTTGTCTTGGGTCACATCTAGAGGCATTTCAGCCCTCCGTCTCCCTCTCCACTGGCCTGACCTTTCACTGCCTTCTGGGCAGAGCTAGTTTGTTGGGGGAGATGTTTCGTGAGTCGGGAGATCAGCTGAGGAGGGGAAAGACGGAGTTTCCAGGAGACCCCAGCAGGATGGCCTGGGTGGAATTCCTAAGGCCAGAAAGTGAGCCTAAGCTGGCGTTTGTCCATCAGCCTTTCATACAGACCACAACACCACTCCTCCAACTTCCTCAGACTCTGCCACAATCTTCCCTGACTCCTCAAGGGTACCCTAGGTCCCCATCTCTCACCTGTTCATGTAGGTCCCCAGCCCTGAATGGTCCTGTGAGTCTCCACCCTAAAGATAGTCCATTGGGTCCCCTCCCTGAGCTGGCCCTGCAGGGCTCTGGCTGAGTTTCTCTGCGGCACACAGCCCCACCTACTGCCCTGGAGGGCAGCCCTGCCTGCAGACACTGACCTAGCCTTTTGGAAAGAGAGCCTGGTCTACTCACAGTGGAGGACCGATGGGGCTTCTCCAGTGCCAGTGGAGGAAAGAGGGCTGTTCCTACCCTGGCCAGCCAGCTTCTCAACCCAGATCCCATCTGCTTTGCCATGACATCTCAGCCTGGGAGTGTCCCAGCCAGATCCCTAAGGCTGGGAAAGGGGGATCGCAAGGGGGGATGCTGCCTTCCCTGTGTTCCAGGAATGAGAGAGATTCCTAATTTTGTCTGTATTTGCCTGGATAGATTTTTTATTAAATAAAGAGCCTGATTAGAACCTGCAGAAGATGTGAGAGCAGAATCAGATGGTATTCCACCAAAATTGCAAAGCAAACACTGGCTGGACCAGAGGGAGACCCCCAGGGGTCTTCCATCAAAGCACCAAGTGAGAAGGGCAAATACAAGAGATTATATAGCCAACAGATGTGCATTGTTAAAATATGCATCTGCCGGCAGCCTGCTTGGAGAAGCCAAAGGGCTAACTCAGAGTCTGCAGTGCTCCAGGGAGGGCCTGGGAACCCGGCCCGGCAGCCAAGCCTAGAGTCACAGACACGTTAATTAGCCTTGTGTTTCCAGCTCTCAGATGCAGTCAGGTGGGGAGCAACTGTGAGCTGAGGGTCTGCTACCCCAGGGAGACAGAGGGAGGGAGCCAGGGAGACAGAGAGGAAGAAGGGGAAGCTCCTATGAAGCTGAGCAAGGTAAGGACTGGGCACCCTCCCACCCCCAGACCATCCCTGGAATCATGGTGTTAGAGACAGGGCCACAGGCCTGGAGACAACAGTCATGGTCCTGCCATTAACCAGCTGTGGGCTGGTCACTCAGCCTCTCTGACTCTGTTTCCTCATCTGTGAAATGATACACACTCCTGTTTCTCCCACTTGCAGGAACCTCTGAACTGAAAAGTACCAAAACCATCACAGGGCCAGTGGGGTAAGGGGGCAACAGCATTTGATCCTCCTAACTTCGTGAAAGCAGGATGGCAGGAATCTGGGGAGGGGACCCAGAGCTGGAGGACATGGGCACCAAGAATCTGATCAACAAACATGTGCTGAGCACGTATTAGGTGCCAGACACTAGAGACTCATTAGTAAATGAGAGAGAAAAGCTCCCCTGCCCAGTGGAGCTTGCGTTCGAGCAGAGAGGCAGTCACTGCCCAATAAACATTAAACCAGCACGTTGTGTAGCTGCGTAGGCTATCAGGTGGTAACACGTGCTATGAAAACGAGGAGGCAGAACAAGGTAAGGGGGATTGAAAATCAGGGGCTGGAGGAGGACTGTGGATGTCAAGTTAATTATTAAAAAAGGGATTTTCCCAGGCTTCCTATCCTATATCCCTCTTCTTCCTGATTCGTTTTAATATTAACTCTACTGCCTTGCGGCTCCCGGTAGAAACAACGCTTCCTACATCAACATGAATTATTTAACGACGGAGAGTAAGTCAATTTAAATCAAGAGGGCATCTTTAAGATGATGTAAACCCCACATGCTTTGGGGCAGACAAATAAGGTCCAGATGTGTCTTCCCTTCGTCTCTGTCTGCAGCTCTTCCAGCTGGGGAGCTCTCAGGCCTGTACGTCCACAGCGCCAGCGGCATCCCCCAGTCCCCAGTCCCCTAACCTTCTGGGCAGGTGGCTCCAGAGAGAGAGCACAAGCCAGGTCCCACAGCAAAGGCAGGCGGAACTGAAGCGGGCCAAGAGCACCGGCTTCTAAAGTCATTCTCTCAGAAACCGGTGGTGAGAGCGCCACCCGGTCACCCTGTCAGGGATGGGGGGCGCAGTCTGAGCAGATCTTCAGGGGTGAGGAAGCACCGCCACAGAGCAAAGCCCAAGCTCCCTCCATGGCACGTGGGGCCCCCTAAGGCCTGCCCTCAGCTTACTCTCCAGCCCCTGCTCCCAGATAACGACCAGCTCACGGCACCCTCCACTCACCACACCCCTGTGCCTTAGCTCGCGTGTGCTTCCGCCTGGAATGCGCTTCCCAACCTCTCTTCTCTTGGCCGCTTCTTGCTCACCTGTCAGAATTCATCTTAGATATCACCTCCTCCAGGAAGCCCTCCCTGAAAGCCACATGGCCTGGCTGTCCTGCTCTGGGCTCCCTTAGCCTTCTGCCCCATCTCAATCACAATACTCGCCACGTTCTATTGAAAGCCACTGTTCACACGTCTGGCTCCTACACTGGGTGTCTGAAAGGCAGTGTGCAGCCTTCACACCCAGCCTACAGGCACATGCCAGGGCCTCAAATAGTGTCCCCCAGGTGACTGTTGTGGCAGAGGTGGGACTGACTAGTGGGATCATACTGACTCTCACCATGAGAAAAGTACCTGGTAGATAATACATCCTCGATACACAGGAGAGTTGTGTTGTGTTTATAGAGGCAACATGGCTTCACGATTAAGAGCCCACAGACAACTTGCCTGCACTTGAAACCTGTGGTGTGACCTTGGACAGGTATTCAGCCCCTCTGTGCCTCAGTTTCCTTGTGTGCAAAATGGGGAGATAATTTTATCTGTCCCCTTAGTCTTAGAAGATTTCATGAAATAATACACATAAGGCATTTCTCACAACAGCACCTGCTATGCCACAAGGCAGGCAGGCACTGGCTGCTGTTACTATACCTGTTGTTGTTACTGCTATTCCTGCAATGCAAAGAGAAACCAACAAGCGACTCCTCCTTCCTGCGGGATCAGGCGGTTGTGTCCCAGAGAAGCAGTTCCATCCAGCAGGCAGGCAGAAATCCACGAATCCTGCAGGCCTCTCCAGGCTCGCACACCTGGAAAGACGAGCAGAATTGATTTCCTTATCTCCTCATTAAGTGAGTTTTGCCTGGGCCCCGGCTTGGTCTTGGGTGCCGTATCGCATTTGTGCTGTGAATCTGCTTCCTGCCACATTCATTACCCTGCAGTCACCCCCAAATTGGGGCAGCAAGCAAGCCGGAGGTGGGAAAGAGAAGAGCAAGAACAATCTCCCTTCTCTCCCGACGCTGCAGGAGAGAGGTGGTGCCCGGGCGGCTGCGCTCCTAGCCATGCACACCCGCGCCCACCCCAACCTGCTCTTCCCACCCTCTTCCTGCTCCCCACCCTCTTGGGAGCCCAAGCCACCCCAAGCCCCCCTGTTTGGCCACTGTGCGCCCCTCTTTGACTTCTTGCTCTAACTCTGTGCCCAACTGCTCTTGTAGGTTACAAGGCGGGCATGGCTTTAGGGATCATCGAGTTACTTGAAGCTGACGAATGGTCCCTCGATTCCAAATTACAGTATAAGCTCCCTGGGGGTGGAGTCTTGGTCTCTGAGGTCCACACTTGGATTCAAGGCCAGATGTTCCCTCCAAAGCAGTTGCTGATGGGAGATCAGCAGAGATGGGGTGTCTCCCTGGAGGTCCCTGTAGCCTCTGGGTGGTGTGCGGACTTCAGAGCTGAGTCACGATGGCCCTCTTTCTGTGTCTAACGTCGCCCCCCTACCACGGTCCCCTATTCCCTCTAATCAGCCATGTTGCGTGGAAAGGAGCCCACGCTCGTCTCCTTGTTCTTCATCTCAGCCTCAGTAGGCTGTCAGGAGAGGCTGCTCCTCCCTGGCCAGGGCCCATCCATAACAGAGGGGAGTGCAGGGAAGAAGGGGACCCACAGATGCTGGGCAACTCCCCAAGGCTCCAGAGAGGTTGGAGACCCCTCAGGGATGGAGTCAAACCCAGCGCTTCCCCTCTTGGCCTGAATGTAGGTGGCAGGGGGCAGGCGGGTCCCTCTGAAAGGAGAGGGAGGCCTGATGCAAGAGGTGCACACACCCCCCCTTACCTCACCCAGCATCGCCAAGGGCAGTTGCAACAGACTCAGCTGATGAGAGAAGAGCTAAGCTGTCTGATCAAGTGGCCTTGCCGAGGTGACCTGATGCCTGATGTCACCTTGGGAAGCTCTTACCACTCAACACTGGAGGTGCCCCCACACAGCCACCCCAGGGCCAGCCCCTCCCCTCCCGTTCCAGCATCTCTTGCCTTCAACCCCAGCCCAAGGGAAGGCAGGAAGGTCAGTTGGAGCCCACCCAGGGTCTGCTGTATGCAAGGCGCTCAGCTTCCTGCTCCTGCCCTCCACCACTCCATTTCTAGTCCCTTGCCCCCCCAACACCACCCCCCACTACCACTAAATGACCTGGGCTCTCCGGGGCAGCCCTGCAGTCCACCGTGCCCGGGGCACCAGCACATCTCCAGGTCCAAGCGGGACTAGAGCCCTGGCCCGGAAGTGAGGCAATGAGCATCGTTGCCCCAGTCCCACCACTGACCAGCGGTGAGCCATGGGATCCCCAAGTTTAACCTCTTGGGACCCGCTTTCCTTCTCCTGGGGAGAATGAGGAGCTGGAAAGATGACATGCAGAGCCACTCCACAGTTTGTGCTTCTTTCTCATTCCATCCTGGTTCAGGGGTCACTGTTCCCTGAGTCCTTTCCCCTTGCTCCTGAGAGCAAGGATAGTATGTCCTTCCGCTGCTGTAATCAAGCATGACCCTAAGAGATGCTGAACAGACTCCACTGCTCAGCCGAGAGGAATGTGGGCTCAGACCATGGAGATTTGCAGAAATCAGGCCCTGGATCCTCTGGCGTCCACCGTTCAGTGTGAAACCGGCAGCTCCGTGGCTGCGTATGAGATTCCAGACACTTGCCTGTCACGTTCAGAATGCAGCTGCCTCGAGGTGGCCCGCACCAGTTCCGCCATCACTACTTGCTCTGGCCTTGACTTGGCCTCCCACATCCCTCCCGCCTGACAAAGCCCCGTCAAGAGCCTGCCTCTCTCCAGGTAGCCTCCTGGGTCCTCTGTCAGGAAACCTAACTGGGTCCCTATTTGTGCGTCCATATACACGGTGCACGAAGGACAAATGGACTGGTGTGCACACTTACCCACACACATACACACACACACACACACACACACACACACACAAGTTCACAGCTTGGCAGGTTCATCAGTGCCCCCATGGTGGAAAGACACAAGGCCCCTCAATTAAGACCACAGTCACTGCTGCATGCTAAGTCACTTCAGTCGTGTCTGATTCTTTGCGACCCTGTGGGCTGCAGCCCACCAGGCTCCTTTGTCCGTGGGATTCTTCAGGCAAGAATACTGGAGTGGGTTGCCATTCCCTTCTCCAGGGGATCTTCCCAACCCAGGAATCAAACCTGTGTCTCTAACATCTGCCTTGGCAGGCGGGTTCTTTACCACTAGCGCCACCTGGGAAGGACAGTCACTGTCGGGAAACGGAGAAATCTCAGTGATGCCACAAAAGTATTGACAGGCCCAGAAAAGGATGGAGCTGGTGGCGCATGTCAGCCCAGCACAAGGCCCACTTCTCTACCGAGTCCCCTTAATGAGAAATGAAGCTGAGGGAAGAGTCCTGGCAGACTTAGAGGGAGGGGCAGGGCCAGCCAGGCCCCCGGGGGTGAAGGGCCCCCTCCTGGCTCCAACCTGTGGGGCAGAGTGGATGTCACCCCTGGGATTCTGCCCAAGCCCAGAGCTGGGGAGTGCCTGAGAGGCCGGGGCTGGGCAGGGAGACCTTGAAAGGGTAAGAATAGCTCACTACTTCTCCACTCCGACCTCAGCCCAGCCTGAGAGGAGGGTTTCATGGCAAATTATGGATTTAAAACTAGCAATGAATCTCCATTACAGCATGAAATGAGAAAGGAAAATGCCACTAAATGGAAGCCTTCCCCCAGCAGCCAATGGGCAAGGGAGGGTGTCGTGTTAGGAGGAAGGAGAGAGACGAAGCTACACAACCCAAGGCAGGCTCCCAGGAGCACTTCTGAGAGCCCCCACACCCAGGGCCCACGGAGGACCCCACAGAGATGGAGGATGTGATGCCGCCAGCAGGAGCTAGGAGCCAGTCTCTCCCCATGGGCAGTTTTCTGCAGAGGAAGTATGCACGGATCTACGTCAGGACTGGGGGCGGCCAGAGCTTTGTCATCTTGCCGCTGTGTCGCAATGAGCCCCATGTCATAGGTCTAGCTAGAGAGGAGCAATTCAGGGACCTTGACCCACTGCTGGGCCATCCACACAGAGGGGCTTTTTACCCCCTCACCATGTCTGGCAGGCAGGCCTGAGGTTTCCTTTCGCAGGTACAGAGGCTGACATACAAAGAAGGCCATTCAGTTGCCCCAGGTCACTCAACAGTTAAGAAAAAGAGCTAGAATCTGAACTTGGGTCTTTCTGGCTCGAAAACCTTTGCCCTTTCTTGCTAAGTCCTGTCCCTCCCCTTTCCCCAAATTCTCTGTTGAGAATTACTGCTGCCTGACTCCTCCCCTTACGATCACAGGTCTCTTTCCAGCCCCAGGAGCTCCGGGAACCCTGTCTGAGCCCTGTGGCCACCCAGGCCCCCAGAGTCAGAGGGGCAGCCTTGCACAAAGAACCAAGGCTTCAGAAAACCCTTCCTGGCAGCGCTGTTCCCCAGATGCGCCTTGGGAGCCAGGGCCCCTAGACCCACAGCATCCATTTTCCGTCCCATTAAGTCTCATCATCAGGGGAACCGCCAGCAGCTTCTTTTCCCGTTGCTCTGGGTCTCTAAATTATTCTGTCCGTTGCGGGGGAGGTTTTCCTGACTGGGAAGTTTGTAAGCCCCCAGAAACCCGCACGACTGCCTCCATCTCACGAAAATACATAGCTGAGCCCCACAGCCCACGAAGACTGGTTTCCAAAAGAGTGTCACATTTTCACAAGTCGATCAAGGTGTTTGTAAATGTTTATTGAAAGGGAGAATTTTCCATATGTAAATATGGCAGGAGCGTGTGATGTGAGCAGCTGAGAAATCACCAGTGCCAGGAATACCCTTGCAGCCTCCAGGGTGGAAGGCAAGAAACAGGGCACAGGCTATGACTTCACAGCCATCCCTCTGAAAGAGCTGGCCCTGCTCGAGCCCCAGACACACCCTCCGCTCTCTTCCCCTCTGTCTACACATAGAGATAGACACACATTCAGCAGGATAATGGAGGAAACTTGTTTTGCACATGGGTCGACGGCCGTCTGCAGAGAAATAAGCCGGGGGATGCACAATGCCTTTAGAGGGAAAATAAGTCCCCTCTGACTCTGCGAGACAGACAACAGTGGGCTTTGAGCAAGGGTCACCTGAGACTACCCTGTCCCTCCTCCTGCCCCAGCCTCAAATACCAACTTGACCTGGGCAACAGTTCTACTAAGAACCAATAGAAGCCCCCCAGAACCAAACCTTGGTTAGACAATGTTAGAGCTGGAAGTGTTGCCAAAAGTGGGGTCTGGCTGCCCGCCACTTGAAGGCTAATACTCAAGAAGTAAAGTTGGTAGAAAGGAAAGTTGGCTTTATTCCAGAGGTCGGCATCCGAGGAAGAGGGTGGACTTGTGTCCAAAGGTTGACTCCCTCAGTGGGCAAGGGCTTCTAAAGGGGAGTTTCCAGGGTTTGTAGGTGGAGGGAGGTGGTCCTCTTGAAACTGGTCATCGGTGGTCTGACCAGTGTCATCTTGACTCTTAAGAACAGTTAGTCTTCAGTTCCTGGTGGGCTGCCGTCTATGGGGTTGCAGAGTCGGACATGACTGAAGCGACTTAGCAGCAGCAGCAGTCTGCAGTTCCAGGGCCAGTTTGTTCCCCTCTCTTTGAGGTCAGTTCTCGGAATTGTTGCAGCTTATGTAATGGCTACAGTCTGATCATCATGTAATTAACTTCTACTGGAGCGACTGAACTGAACTGAACTGGGTGGAGGTTCTGGTGTCTGCAAAACAGCTCACAGGATATGGCTCAGAATATTCTCTATAGCTCTTAAAGGGAAACTGAAAGTCCTGGACTTTGCTTAATGACTAAACAATTGTTATTTTTTGTCCTGTTTAGCTGTTTTCTTTTGCTTCTCCATTTTCTCACTTCTCTGATAAAACTTCATCTTTGGCTAAAGTTTTTCTACACACAAAAGGCAGGCGGAGGACAAGGGGGAGACAAGCCATAGGGTCCTGCTCCATTTCAGAAGAAATCTGCCAATGAAGCCTTCTTGTTTCATTCTTTTTCTTTTTTAATATTTATTTTTATTATTTATTTATTTACTTGGCTGAGCCGAGTCTTAGGTGCGGCCAGCAGGATCTAGTTCCCTGACCAGGAGTTGAACCTGGACCCTCTGTATTGGGAGTGCAGAGTCTTAGCCACTGGACCACCAGGCAAGTTCCGTTTCGTTCTGTGTTTTCAATATACCTGTATGCACCTTCTGTACGCCTGGCACTATCCTAGGCACGGGAAATGTGTATATGATCAAAACATTAAAGTCTCCTGCCTTCGTGGAACTTATATTCTAGCAAAGGGAGTGGGCAGTAAACAATAAATATAAGAAGAGAATGTTATAGTTTATTAGAAGGTGTTAAGGGCTATCAAAAAATGTAAAGCAGAGTGTAAGAGATAGGGTTTCCTGGAGAAAAGGGCAAGTTGAGCAGTCAGGGTGGACTTCTCAGAGGAGGTGACCTTTTTCATCTTCCCCCTTATTTTTTAAGAGTTTTACTGAAGTTAATTTATATACCGTTAAATCCACCCCTTTTACTCGCACAACTCAATGGTTTTCAGTGAATATATAAAGTTATACAACCATGGCCATCACCTACTATTAGGTCATTTCCTAAAAAAGATCTCTCGTCAATCTCTGCTCACAGCTCCAGGCCCAAGCAACCGCTGATCAGCCTCGTGTCTCCATGAATTTGCCTTGTATGGGTATTTCATACAAATAGACTCTTAAAATAAGTGGCCTTTGTGTCTGTCTGGCTTCTCGAGTTAGCATTACGTTTTTGAGACATCTGTGTTGTAGCAAGTGTCCATAAATGATTCCTGTTTTTGTGTGATATTTATTCACGTGTTCATTTGGCTGCATTGGGGTCTTAGCTGCAGCACACAGGACCTTTCGCTGGGTTATATGGGTATCTCTAGGTGCTCAGGCTTAGTTGCCCCGAGGCATGTGGGGTCTTAATTCCCTGACCAGGAATGGAACCCATGTCCCCTCTTTGGAAGGTGGATTCTTAACCACTGGACCACCAGGGAAGTCCTGTGTTCGTATCTTTTTCTCGTTCAGTAGTATCCCATGGTATGCTGGTGGTGGCTATTCAGTCGCTCAGTCATGTCCAGTTCTTTGCGACCCTGTGGACTGTAGCAACCAGGCTTCCCTGTCCTTCAGTATCTCCTGGAGTTTGCTCAAACTCATGTCCATTGAGTCAGTGATGCCACCCAGCCACCTCATCCTCTGTCTCATCCTCATCTCATCCTTTTTCCTCCTGCCCTCAGTCCTTCCCAGTATCAAGGTCTTTTCCAATGAGTTGACTCTTCCCGCTCAAAGCATTAGAGCGTCAGCTGCAGCACCAGTCCTTCCAATGGACATTCAGGGTTGATTTCCTTTAGGAATGACTGATTTGACACCCTTGCTGTCCAAGGGACTCTCAAGAGTCTTCTCTAGCACCACAGATGGACCTTCTTTATGGTCCAACTCTCACATCTGCACTGGAAAAACCATAGCTTTGACTGTACAGACCTTTGTCGGCAAAGTGATGTCTCTGCTTTCTAATACGCTGTCTAGCTTTGTCAAAGCTTTTCTTCTAAGGAGCAAGTGTCTTTTATTTTCATGGCTGCAGTCACGGTCTGCAGTGATTTTGGAGCCCAAGAAAATAAAGTCTGTCACGGTTTCCATTTTTTCCCCATCTATTTGCCATGAAGAGATGGGAACAGATGCCATGATCTTCATTTTTCGAATGTTCAGTTTTAAGCCAACTCTCACTCTCCTCTTTCACCTTAATCAGGAGGCTCTTTAGTTCCTCTTTGCTTTCTGCCATTGTATAGTTAGATATATTTTGCTTATTCTTTCATCACCTGATGGACGTTTGAATTGTTTCCAGTTTGAGTCTGTTATGACTAATGCTGCTATGAGCATCCACACTCACATGGTGGCTCAGTGGGTAAAGAATCCACCTGCAAAGCAGGAGCCACAGGTTCAGTTCTTGGGTTGGGAAGATCCCCTGGAGGACAGCATGACAACCCACTCCAGTATTCTTGCCTAGAGAATCCCATGGACAAGAGGAGCCTGGTGAGCTACAGTGTCAGATACTACTGAAGTGACTTAGCGAGCACACACACGAGCATTCACATACAAGCTCATATATATGTATGTGTTTTCACTTTTCATGGGCAAGATTCCTAGGAAGTGAAATAGCTAGACCATGTGGAAAGCTTACACTTAACTTTTTAAGAAAGTGCCAAAGTGGCACCAACCTTGAATTCCTGGGGGAATCCCATTTGGCCACGGTGTTCAATCTTTCTTTTTTATGTTGCTGCTTCTCAGTTTGCTAATTTGGGACTGAGGGCTTTCAAGGTTTCCAAAGTGGCTGCATCATTTTACTTTGTCCCCACCAGCAGCGTGTGAGAGTTCCAGTTTCTCTACATCCAAGTCAACACTGTGTATTGCTTGGCTTTTCCGTGATGACCAACCTAGAGGATGGAAGAGGTATTCCGCTACACTTTCAGTCTGCATTCCTCTAATGACTTATGTGTTGAGCATCTTTGGATCTGCTAATTATCCATTTTTTATTTTCTTTGGTGAAGGGTTTATTCAGATCTTTTGCCTATGTTTAAATTGCATCATTTCTCATATTATTATCATTTGTAAGAGTTCTTTATACACTCCAGATACAAGCCCTTTATCAGATAGATAATTTGCAAATATTTTCTCTCAGTCTGTGGCTTGTCTCGTCATCTCCTTAATGGTATCTTTTGAAGTACAAACGCTTTTAATCGAGCCCAATTTACTAGTTTCTTTTCTTTCATGGAGTGTGCTTTCAGTATTCCATCCAAGAACTCTGTCTAATACAAGGTCGCAAAAATTTATATTTTCTTGTACAAGTTTTACAGGTTTAGCTCTTACAAATAGCCCATGATTCATTTTTTATGTTTATCCTTTTTAAATGTTTTCACTTTTTAATTGGAGGATAATTGCTTTCCAATGTTGTGTTGGTGTCTGCCACACATCAACATGAATCAGCCATAGGGATACACATGCCCCCTCCCTCTTGAACCTCCCTCCACCCCCCACCCCTTCCCACCCCAATAGATTATCACAGAGCACCGGGTTGAGCTCCCTGCATCATACAGCAAATTCCCACTGTCTAATTTACACGTGGTAATGTGCATGTTTCAATACAGCTTTCTCAATTCATTCCACCCTCTCCTTCCGCAGCTGTGTTCACGAGTCTTTTCTCTGTGTCCGCTCTATTCAGTTCAGCTCAGTTCAGTCGCTCAGTTGTGTCCGACTCTTTGCAACCCCATGAATTGCAGCACGCCAGGCCTCCCTGTCCATCACCATCTCCCGGAATTCACTCAGACTCACGTCCATCGAGTCCGTGATGCCATCCAGCCATCTCATCCTCTGTCGCCCCCTTCTCCTCCTGCCCCCAATCCCTCCCAGCATCAGAGTCTTTTGCAATGAGTCAGCTCTTCGCATGAGGTGGCCAAAGTACTGGAGTTTCAGCTTTAGCATCATTCCTTCCAAAGAAATCCCAGAGTTGATCTCCTTCAGAATGGATTGGTTGGATTTCCTTGCAGTCCAAGGGACCCTCAAGAGTCTTCTCCAACACCACAGTTCAAAAGCGTCAATTCTTTGACGCTCAGCCTTCTTCACAGTCCAACTCTCACATCCATACATGACCACAGGAAAAACCATAGCCTTGACTAGATGGACCTTAGTCGGCAAAGTATTGTCTCTGCTTTTGAATATACTATCTAGGTTGGTCATAACTTTTCTTCCAAGGAGTAAGCGTCTTTTAATTTCATGGCTGCAGTCACCATCTGCAGTGATTTTGGAGCCCCTCAAAATAAAGTCTGATACTGTTTCCACTGTTTCCCCATCTATTTGCCATGAAGTGATGGGACCAGATGCCATGATCTTCGTTTTCTGAATGTTGAGCTTTAAGCCAACTTTCTCACTCTCCTCTTTCACTTTCATCAAGAGGCTTTTTAGCTCCTCTTCACTTTCTGCTATAAGGGTGGTGTCATCTGCATATCTGAGGTTATTGATATTTCTCCTAGCAATCTTGATTCCAGCTTGTGTTTCTTCCAGTCCAGCATTTCTCATGATGTACTCTGCATAGAAGTTAAATAAGCAGGGTGACAATATACAGCCTTGATGTACTCCTTTTCCTATTTGGAACCAGTCTGTTGTTCCATGTCCAGTTCTAACTGTTGCTTCCTGACCTGCATACAGGTTTCTCAAGAGGCAGGTCAGGTGGTCTGGTATTCCCATCTGTTTCAGAATTTTCCACAGTATATTATGATCCACACAGTCAAAGGCTTTGGCATAGTCAATAAAGCAAAAATAGATGTTTTTCTGGAACTCTCTTGCTTTTTCCATGATCCAGCAGATGTTGGCAATTTGATCTCTTGTTCCTCTGCCTTTTCTAAAACCAGCTTGAACATCAGGGAGTTCACAGTTCATGTATTGCTGAAGCCTGGCTTGGAGAATTTTGAGCGTTACTTTACTAGCATGTGAGATTATGGCAATTGTGCGGTAGTTTGAGCATTCTTTGGCATTGCTTTTCTTTGGGATTGGAATGAAAACTGACCTTTTCCAGTCCTGTGGCCACTGCTGAGTTTTCCAAACTTGCTGGCATATTGAGTGCAGCACTTTCACAGCATCATCTTTCAGGATATGAAATAGCTCAACTGGAATTCTATCACCTCCACTAGCTTTGTTCGTAGTGATGCTTTCTAAGGCCCACTTGACTTCACATTCCAGGATGTCTGGCTCTAGATTAGTGATCACATCGTCATGATTATCTGGGTCGTGAAGATCTTTTTTATACAGTTCTTCCATGTATTCTTGCCACCGCTTCTTAATATCTTCTGCTTCTGTTAGGTCCAGACCATTTCTGTCCTTTATTGAGCCCATCTTTGCATGAAATGTTCCCTTGGTATCTCTAATTTTCTTGAAGAGATCTCTAGTCTTTCCCATTCTGTTTTTCCCTCTATTTCTTTGCATTGATCACTGAAGAAGGCTTTCTTATCTCTTCTTGCTATTCTCTGGAACTCTGCATTCAGATACTTCTATCTTTCCTTTTCTCCTTTGCTTTTCGCCTCTCTTCTCTTCACAGCTATTTGTAAGGCCTTCCCAGACAACCATTTTGCCATTTTGCATTTCTTTTCCATGGGGATGGTCTTGATCCCTGTCTCCTGTACAATGTCACGAACCTCATTCCATAGCTCATCAGGCACTCTTATCTATCAGATCTAGGCCCTTAAATCTATTTCTCACTTCCACTGTATAATCATAAGGGATTTGATTTAGGTCATACCTGAATGGTCTCACGGTTTTCCCTACTTTCTTCAATTTAAGTCTGAATTTGGTAATAAGGAGTTCATGATCTGAGCCACAGTCAGCTCCTGGTCTTGGTTTTGTTGACTGTATAGAGCTTCTCCATCTTTGGCTGCAAAGAATATAATCAATCTGATTTCGGATATATAGAAATGTAATTTTTATATATATAGATCTTAGATCCTATAACCTTGCTAGACTCATTTTTTAGGTTTTAATAATTTTTGTGAGTTCCTTAAGATTTTCTCTGTGCACTATCATTTTGTTTAAAAATGAAGATAGCTTTGATTTTTTCTTTTCCAATCTGTTGCCCATTTTTTAGTTATTGGACTGACTAGAACTTCCAGTACAAAGTTGAACAGAAGTTATGAGAGCAGTGTGTGTGTGTGTGTGTGTGTGTGTGTGTGTGTGTGTGTGTGTGTGTGCTAAGTCAATTCAGTGTATCTGATTCTTTGAGACCCCATGGACTGTAGCCCACCAGGCTCCTCTGTCCATGGGGACGCTTCAGGCAAGAACACTGGAGTGGGTTGCCATGCCCTCTTCCAGGGGATCTTCCCGACCCAGAGGTTGAAAGCACATCTCTTAGGTCCCCTGCATTGGCAGTCAAGCTCTTTAACCACAAGCACCGCCTGGGAAGCCTGCTGAGCAGACAGCTTGACTTTATCCCCAATCTTAGGAGAAAGTCTTCAGTCTTTCACCATGAAGGATAATGTTAGCTGTGCTTTTTCCATAGGTGCCCTATACCAGGTTGAGGAGGCATCCATCTGTTCCTCCTTTGTTAAGAGCTTTTACCATGAATGATGCTAGATTTTGTGAAATGCTTTTAGTGCATCAATTGAGATGGTCATGTGGGGGTTTTTTTTAGTCTTTATTCTATTAATATGGATTATATTAATTGATCTTCAAATGTCAAACCAGCCTTGAATTCTGGGGAAAATCCCACTTGGCCACGGTGTATAATCTTTTTTACGTTGCTGCATTTAGTTTGCTAATTTTGAGTTGAGGACTCTTCATCAGTATTCATGATGGACAGTGGTCTGTAATTATTCTGTGATGTGTCTGTCTTTAGTATTAGAGTAGCACTAGTCTTACTACAATGAGTTGGGAAGTGTTCCTCCTCTGCTTTCTGGAAGATTTTGTGAAGGATTGATAATATTTTTTCTTTCAATATTTGATAGAATTCACCAGTGACATTGTCTGGACCTGCGGTGTTCCTTATAGGAAGATTTTTCATTATTAATTCAATTTCTTTACTTGATGTAGTTTCTAGTCAGGTTTTCTCTGTAGAAGCTGATTTCTGAACAGACTTGAGAGGTGAAAAATTTAGCTGTGAATTTTGGAGGAAAATTTCCACTTGAAGTGAAAAAGCAGAATCTTTGAAGGATTCTCAAGAGAGGAGTGACAGGCTCTGACTTACATTTGAAAAGCCCCACCCTGACTGCTGGGTTGAGACCAGACTGTAAGAGGACCAGGGGAGGAGGCCTGTGAGGGGCTTTTGCAGGGATACAGATGAGCAGTGAGGGGACCCAGGCTGGATGGTAGCAGTGGAGCCAGGAGACAGCAGTGCAAGAGCACGGCAGGAGCCCACGGTGATGCCAAGGACTGGGGTATGAAGCCTTTTATTCCTATAAAATTGGGTGCGAAATTCTGAAGTTGTGCATTTCTGGGGAGAGGTTTCATATTTTCAAAGGACTAAGTCAGTTAGCTGCCCAGATTTTAGGAATGGCTAATCCAGATGAACATCTTCATTTTTAGGAAACTATGATTCAGAAAGGTTGGGTTACTTCCCCAAGGCCACACAGCAAACTAGGGCTATCCCAGCTGCCTTGGCCACCACTTCAGGGGGTTGCCTGATGGTATGTGTCATCAGTCAAATGAGACCCACTCACCGCTGCCTAGGAACATGTATGGGAGAGAGCTGGTGTACAGAAACGACTCCTCCTCTGCGCCCAGCTTCTGTTGCCCACATCTGCCTTCATAGTCACCTGCCTTCTTTGTCCACTGCCATTGGTCCATCTGGGATCCCCAGGTTCCAACCTCACCCCAGGAAGATCCAAGAGAAAGCCTTTCTGCTACTCACAGCTCTCTCTCCACACAGAATCAGAGGAAAGCAACACCATATCTGCCTAAGAGAGTAAGACCCTTGGTTTTTAATCTGTGCACGAATCTTATCTGAACAGGTTCAGGTGGCAAGAGTGAGAGAGAAAAATAATTAACAGGAGGCAGGTGAAATGTTGACATGATTATTATTTAAGTGCTGCAACACTTTGAGTTCATGTTTTTATACCCGTGACACCCAGTGAGGGAAAATCAGCTTCCCATTATCTGAACTGCACACCCGCTCACCCCACCTCCCCACCACCTATAAATCTTATTTAAACGAGTTCCATTGGCAAGACAGAAAAATAATTAAAGCGAAGGTAGGTGAAATGTTGATGTTATTAGTGTAATGCAACAGTCTCTTCAGTTTCTACACCAGTAAGATGCAGCCGAGGGAAATCGGTTTTAAAGATTAGCTTTCCAAGATGCAAGAGTGTAAAGAGTGAACATGTTAGTTGCTCGGTCTTGTCCGCCTCTTTGTGAGCCCCTGGATTGTAGCCCTCCAGGCTCCTCTATCCGTGGGCTTCTCCAGGCAAGAATACTGGAGTGGGTTGCCTTTCCCAGGGGATCTTCCTGACCCAGGGATCGAACCCACGTGTCCTGCATTGCAGGCAAATTCTTTACCATCTGAACCATCAGGGGAATCCCCAAGATGCAAATCGGAGCTCAGAAAGCCGGACTTAACAGAAGACTACATCAAACCAGGAATTATTTCGAAGTCTGTAGCAGTCTCCCAGGGGCTACTAAGCTCACAGTTTACCTTTTGACTGCATTCTATTTTCTTGCAAATCCTTTATTTCCCACTTATTTATTGACTAGAGACATTGGCACCAAAACAAAAGAAAAACAGGGGGGGGAAGAGTGATCCTCCAGCCGCTGGTCTTAAAACTCCATAGCAGGTAGTGATTCTCTGGAGGGAGGATCTGAGCACTCCTGTGGACCAGCGCTGAACTGAATCGCTTCCTCTCCAAGGGGTGCCCGCCCAGAGTGAGTGGGTTCTTCTGGCTGCTGGACAGAGGAGCCGCCACATCTTATCTTCACTGGAGGAGTGGCTGAGGGGCTGTGGGCAGCACTCCCAGGACAGGCCCTGGGCATTGCACACAGGAGTCTGGAACTTTCCAACAAGATGTGATAAACACCTCTGCTGTGTGAGGTGGTGTGGGGTCTGCCCAAGAACAAGAGATGTCAGAGTGGGCAGAGACCCTATGACTCACAGAGTCCAGATTCACGAGTGGCTACTGGCTGCCAGTAGGTCAGGTCCAGCACATAGCTGTGTCCAGTCGGCTCCTAAAGCATCTTTGTTGTTGATGCTATTCATTCGCTAAGCCGTGTCTGACTCTTTGCAACCCCATGAACTGCAGCACACCAGGCTTCTCTGTCCTCCACCACCTCCCAGAGTTTGCTCAAATTCATGTCCGCTGTGTCGGTGATGTTATCTAACCATCTCATCCTGTGTTGTCCCCTGCTCCTTTTGCTTTCAGTCTTTCCCAGCATCAGGGTCCTAAAGTATCTTTAGAGATTTTTTAATTCATAGCCAACATTTTAGATGCTGGAGGGTTATGTATTAAAAATTCAGATTTCTGGTTGTTTTTTTTTTTTTTTTTTTGGCCACGCCTACAGCATGTGCAATCTCAGTTCTCCCATCAAGGATTGAACTGAGTCCCCTGCAGTGCAAGCAAAGAGTCTTAACCACAGGACCACCAGGGAAATCTTCTGGCTTCTCCTGCAAAGACCTGGCAACATTAAGTCTGTTCTCTTGCTTGGCGATGATCGTGTGATGGCTGCTCCCTTCATGGCAGTGTGGCCACCAGCCTCCATTCACCTGGGCCCCTCTATACACCCCTGTTACCTGCATTGCCACCCTGATCCCACCCACCCTGGACCTGCCTTCAGGGAGCTCAAAGTGAGGATCAGCAGCTAAAAGAGAAACAGAAAGGAGACGAAGGAAGACAATGCCAGTGGCATCCAGTCATTCCCGGGGAGTCACCAAGGGCAGGCTTGAATGGGGTTTAGGTGAGGTTACAAGCATAAGAGGAGTTTGGACAATTTAATCGATTTGGGCTAGAAGAGTGGGCAGTGTGTTCCTTCCCTGCTAACAGCGGATCTCTTGTAAAGAGCCCAGAGCTTGGAGCTGAACTCTCTCTGCCACTCACTGCCTGGTCTGGAAATGCCCCCTGTAGGGTATGGTGCAGAAATGGGCCCCAGGACGGGCTGGAGTGGGATCTGCTCCATGGGCAGTGAACTAAATGATTCATGTTCCCCAACATGGCCAAGGAGAGGCTCTTCCCCAGCTACGCTTGCATTCCAGCTAATGGAGAGTTATCATTAACGTCATACCCACTTCAGAACTGAAAAAAATAACAATGCATTAAAAATAGATCCCATTTTCAATCAGATGAATGTGAGTCTCTGGAATAGCTTGTGAGCAGCCTCATTTGACACAAAATGGGCTTTGGTTCCAGGCCCTTCGTGCTGCCCTGGGCAATGGGTCTCTGAGGACTCCCAGTGGAGCCTCTGGAGCCTGCTGTCCAATATGGCAGCCCCCCGCCACAAGTGGCTGTTTAATTTTAATTTCAAATTAATTACAATCAAATAAAACTAAAAATACCATTCCTCAGTGGCACTAAGCCCACGTCAAGTGCTCAGTAGCCATATGGGACTTTAGGGAGGCTGGTTTAAACAGAATTCAGGCATTCCAGGCCAAATTCCACCTAATCCTAATTCCAGAAACCCAACAGCATCCAATATTAGACACAGATTCAAAGGTTTAGACCTGGAGGTGTGGAGGTCAGCATCCCGCAAGCATCTGCACTGATGTCATGATGCAGCCTGGAAGGGGAGGAGTCTCATCAATTCACTCAGTCCTTGACTCACCAAATCCTCGCTAGATGCCAACTATGTGTAAAAGCATCATGTACAGAGTGGGGGTATAAAGCATCATCTGTGCCCACAAGGAGTTTACGGTCATGGGAAAGAGAAAACATAGAAACTCTTTACAATTATATAAGACAGAATGAGAGAAGTATTTAAGAGTGTAAACAAGATACAGAGAAACTGTTCATTTCAACCAAGAAAACCTGGGAGGACTTCACAAGGGGTGTGACTGTTGAACTCTCCCTTGGTAGGGAGAGTAGAATTTTAGTAGACTACCTATTTAAATTATTTGGTAGATTATTTAAAAATAATCAGGGCTTCCCAGGTGGCTCAGTGGTTAAAAAAAAAGAAAAATCCACCTGCCAAGGCAGGAGACACGAGTTCAATCCTTATTCCAGGAAAATTCCATGTGCCATGGAGCAACTAAGCCCGTGTGCCACAACTACTGAGCCGGTGCTGTAAAGCCTGGGAACTACTGAAGCCCGTGTGGCCTAGAACCCGTGCTCCACAACAAGAGAAGACACTGTAATGAGAAGTCTGAGCACCACAACTGGAGAATAGCCTCCGCTCGCCACAAATTGAGAAAAACCCACGAGCAGCCATAAAGACCCAGAGCAACCAAATATATAAATAATCAAAAAATAATAATAATCAGGGGACCTCTCTGGCAAGTACAGTGATTAAGACTCTGCACTTCCACTTCAGGGGGCCTGGGTTCGATCCCTGGTCAGGGAACCAAGATCCCAAATGCCCCGAGGTTGCGTAGCCAAGGGAAACAAATACTGTAAATAATTAATTTCATTAAATTCAAAAATAAAAGTCATCAAAGAATTCCCTGGTGGTCCAATGGTTAAGACACCATGCTCTCACTGCCCAAGACAGAGGTTCAACCCCTGGTTGGGGAATTAAGATCCCTCAAGCCAAGCGGCACAGCCAAAAATAAATAGATAAAAATAAAGAATTACAAACTTGAGAACATCCGCTGAGACTGGGAAACTATAAAGAGTGATGTAGTTTTTAAAAAAAAAATGATCATAAGAACCAGAGCAAAGGCACAGAGGGATGAAAGAGCAGGGTGACCTGACTGAGGGGTCAGCCTAGGGACGGTTGTAGGGGATAAAGAGGAGCGTGGGGGGTGGGGTTCATCAGGAAAGGCCGAGCGCCGTGCAAGGAGTTTGAACTTGGCGTGTGAGCAGTGGGGAGCTATCGCAAGTGCCTGCGGACATTCATCACCACATATGAGGGCCCCAAAGAAGAGAACCATGTGGTATTTGGGGCACAGGTCTGACAGCAAGAAAGTGTTGGCTAGTTGGATCCTGGTTAACAGAAGCTAGGACAACACAGACTCCCCAAAGCCCTTGCTAGAGACAAAAAGCAAGTAAGTGCCCAGAGAGAGGGTGCCCAAGTGGCGGTGAGAGTCACTCCCCTCCATTTCTGTTAGCCAGGGAACTCTCACGCGTGCCTCAATTCAGCAGTGGTTCTACCAGCAGACATCCCGTGGGGCCTGAGCAATGTTACGGCTTCTCGAATGATCCAGAAGTTTCCATGCTTCGGGGTCCTGAGCCACGTAGTCACTGGCAGTACCTGCACACCCACTGCGGGCAGCCCTGTGCGGTGAGAGGCCTCAGCCTCGGGTGCAAGGGAGCACATCATCGCCCGCCGGGGCCAGGCTGGCCTGGGGCCAGTCCTCAGTGGAGGGCCAGAGGGTGGACACCACCCGTGTGAGGCCACCCACTCCTCGCAAGACCCCTCCCCTGTGTCTGTGGCTCTCAGACGCCCCTGAGACTATTAGCACCTCTCTGGGAATGTCTAACTGAAGACAATTTCTAGCCGGGATCTGTTATAATTACCAATTAGGTCTGATTGTAATTACCTCTCGCTGCCATCCCTTACCTGGCACCCAGGATAGGACAGGGCCCCGCGACAATTAGTGGTGAGTCTTTCCTGATACGCTGGCTGATTAGCAACACAATTGCGGGGTCGGGGGGAAGAGCCTGGCTTGCTAGAGGGAGGCTGCTATTTACCGAGGAATCAGTAATCAAATTAGATTAAAAGTAATGAGGGGAGAAACTCGGAATGCAGAAATGCAGTTTTTCCCCCTCAACCACCTCTTTCTTGTGTGTCAGTTGATGACATCATTTAGGGGAAGAAGCTGAATTCCCCTACGCTTCTCCGCCTCAGGTTGTTGGGGTTCAGTGACCACCCCGAATCTGCCCAGAGTGACACAGTGGGCGTGATCAAAGGACTCACTGCTGTGTGAATGTGGGAAAATCACTTGAGCTCTCTGAGCCTCAGCCTCCTCATCTGTGAAATGGGGACAGTGCTTGGCTCTGAGCCAGACACCTGCCCCAATTATGTGCAGGACTTGAGGGTGGAGAGTGGGAGGATGGGGGTGAAGATGCCAAACACCATGACTTAGGTTTCTGGGAATCTCTGGGCTCAGTCCCAAGCTTGGCTCAGAGAAAGTGCTGGAGGAGGAACCACACTTAACCCCCCTCCAGGACCCATAGGGAGGCCTCTCCCTTCCCCAGAGCAGCAGGCTGGCATGGAGAAGAGATGCCAGCTGAGATGGGGACAACCATCCCTGGGCACTCTCACCCCTTCACCTGCTGGATAAAGTGGCAACTTCCCAAAGTGGTTCACCGTAAAGAGAGGAGACCTGGGAGCCAGCTGTGCATCCTTGAGGAAGTGAACTTACCTCTCTGGGCTTGAGCATCTTTACCCATGAAGAATCTTCCAGTCTCCCTGAGCAGAGGGAGGCTCTAACAGCCCTGGGAGAGTGCAGTGTGACCATTACACAATCAGTCTGGGGACTGTGGGCCGGTGCCCTGAGGAGACCTGAAGGACTTGTTTAAACCACCCAGACTACCAAGCGGGTCCACCCTCCACCTGCTCTACACTGGCAAGACACAGCAGAGATGCCAGACTCACAGAAAGCAGCCCTTCTTGTTGTTTGGAGAGAGGGACACACACACGCAAGCACACACACTCAGTCAAACAGGCCCTAGACTCAGGTACCTGCAAAGGTCACACACACACACCCCCATGTAAAATTTGCTAATTTATGCAGCTGCTCGAGCTGAGCGTTTGACCTGAAAATCCCATGGATGGAGGAGCCTGGTAGGCTGCAGTCCATGGGGTCACTGAGAGTTGGACATGACTCAGTGACTTCACTTTCACTTTTCACTTTCATGCATTGTTAGAAGGAAATGGCAACCCACTCCAGGTTCTTGCCTGGAGAATCCCAGGGACGGTGGAGCCTTGTGGGCTGCCGTCTATGGGGTCGCACAGAGTTGGACACGACTGAAGCGACTTAGCAGCAGCAGCAGCAGCAGCAGCTGGAAGGATTCTCGGGGAATCCAGGACCGTCTTTCCTCCACCATCACACCAGCTCCAAGAGCGAGTCCCCTGTTCCCTCCACCCTTGGTTCCTCTCCAGCAGGAGCCTTCTGCCCTCTCAGGCCCCCAAGAAGGAGTTCTGGATGATCATGGCCCTGGGGAAGGGGCTGCCCCAGTCCCCAGGGACTCATACAGACTTAGGACCTCTATCTATCTCCCACTTCCCCAGCCTTGGCACCCATGCCTGCCACCCCAAGAACTCACACACCTTTCCTAAGGATTCCTGTTTGGTGCTGACCTGGAGGAGATAGGAGTCCAGAGCTAGACCTCGGTCCCTTGATGTCCCCACTGGTTTAGTCTCCATTTCCAGGACAACCCCTCTTCACCTCCGCCCCAGAGGTCTTCCTTCCTGTTGCCTCCATCACACCCACCTCTCACTCTGAACTTAGCCAAAGACTTGGGCTCCCACGTGGTGGGCAGTGAGTTGGAATGAGCTGAGTGGCAGAGCAACATGGACTTATCGTCAGACCCCTGAGCTCTAGTGCCGCCTGCCCTTGTCCACATCGCTCGGCCTCTCTGACTCTCGGTTTCTCATCTATAAAATGAAGATTAAGAATACCTGCCCTGCCAGTGTTCAGGGTTATCGCAGAGAGAAAGGTGACTATGTGGGAAGGTGCGTGACGAGCAGCATGACGCCTCACAATGTTTTGAGCACAGATACTGTTGTGAAATCCCTGCCGGTTCTCTGTTGCTACATAACAACTCATCCCCAAACCCAGGGGCTTAAAACAGCAGTGGTCAGTTATCAACTCTCATAGTTTCTGCAGGTCAAGAAGCTAAACCCAGCTCTGCCAGACGGTTCTGGCTCAGGGTGTGCCATGGCCAGCAGAACCGCAGAGAGCCTGGGTCATGTCAAAGTCTGCCTTACTCGTGTGTCTGGTAAATAGTCTGGGAAGCTGTGAACGGCGAGTGTCGGGGGGTGGGGGCTGGGGTGCCAGCTCCTCGACCTCTCCCTCCATCTCTAGGTGTCTCTCCACGTGGTCTCTGCAGTGCAGTGGCCTCAAGGCACTGAACTTCTTACAAGGCTGCCAGGGCTTCCTAGTAAAGAATCTGCCTGCAATGCAGGAGACTCAGGTTCGATCCCTGGGTTGGGAAGATCCCCTGGAGAAGGGAATGGCAACCCACTCCAGTATTCTTGCCTGGAAATTTCCATGGACACAGGAGCCTGGCAGGTCCATGGGATCACAGAGAGCTGGACGTGACTGAACGGCTAACACTTTTAGGTTTCCGAAGCACATGTCCCGCCTCCAGAGGCAGATGTACCTGCCGGGGTCCAGCCCCGGTGGATCCAGGGAATTTGAAGCGGGGACGGAGTTGGCGAGGAGAGACTTATTTATAAAGAGAGATTAGGAAAGAATAGTGTAGTAGGAAAACTAGTGGGGAAAAGAGGCTGAATAACTTGGTTTACACAGGAGACCAATAAAGCTCTGAGACAAGGGGCTTGCACCGTCTACGTAGGCCACCAGTGCCCACTTGAATAGCGGAGGGTGCCCTGTCTTGGGCTCCCTCTCGCGTGGGTCTTAGAAGCCAGGGCAAATAAGTAGACACGGAGAGCCTCTGTGCTCCAGATAGGAATTTAGCTTGAAAGGGGAGAAAAGAACAACATGGGGGAGCCAAGCATTGGTGCCAGACCCACAACTTTATTTTCAAAAACAGCTTATATACCCCAAGTTGTACAAAAAGAAATTATGAAATATGCAGAGTTATGCAGGAGCAGCAGTCCTGACCCTTATTGAGACCAGGCTTTCTTTTTGCATACCTTCCCGTATACAAAAGGTCTCAGGTGGTTTACATCATCTTCTGGCCAGGGGGCCTGTTTACATTTTTATGGCTCTTTTCCTAGATAAATATCTATCAACCAGAAAATTCATTTTCCCTTGAAGTGTTTTTTCTTTAATCTGCATCAACCTCAAAGTACTAAATAAAGTTACATTCCTGTAGAACAAAGGTGCAGTGGGTTATAACAAAGAAAGTACTTAACTCAGATCTAATGTTGCTAATACCAGGGCTACTACCTGTTTTTTCTACATACCAACTATATCAACAAATAAAAGATATGAAAACTTGGCAGCAAGTATTGGCTCAACAATGAAACCCTTAATCAGTCTTATTCTAATGATTTTGACTCCTCAGAAGCCCCTACATTCCTAGGATGTTTTAAGCTTCCTGTGCCTCTCGGGTCCGGAGGCCGCAAACAATCACATGCACAGCTGTAAGAGTCTGGACAAACCTGTCAGGCAGGCTAGAAAGCCATCAGAGGGGTTTCTGGATTGAAACACTCTTATTGTGCCCAGGAGACTTATTACCTGAAAGCTCCAAATTAACTTTTTCCAGAAAAAGGTGGCAGGGGGACAACCCCCTGTTAATGTTAGAAGAGTAGGTGGAAAGCATAACACAGTAAAGCAGGCAGATTCTGGTTTGGGGGGTAGATGCTCAAGAAAATCCAGGGGATCCCTGAGGCCTGATCGCCTCTTTGCATTTTGTCAGGCCCCTTTCCTCATGACCTTTGCCACAGGCGGGATTCCCCATGCTGGCTCCCGGCAGGTACCAGAAGTGCCCTGTGGCCCTGGGACGCCTAAGCAGGGTGGGGCCTCACCCACCTGGCCCTTGGTCAGCCATCTACAAGGGGAGCCCCTGCCCTGCCTCTCTCCCTGACACACAGCCCACGCCGTGAGCTCCCAACAGCCATGGCTTGCTATGGCTGGAGTCCACGTGTGGGCACCTGCCGACCACACACTGGGCCGCCTTCTGTGGGGTGGGCGAGGGTCAGGTAGCAGATTCCTTTCCTGCCTCCAGGGTTTCTGGGGAGCTGGGACTTAAGATCAACAAATAGGAGGTCAGTTTCCCAGCATCCCGAATCCAAATGTGGCTTTGACTGGCTGACCAGGCTCCAGGTTCTCACAGTGAATTCAGAGTCTGAGCGGGCTCGGAGCACACAGGGCTCGAAAGAAACTGGGGACCAAGAGTGTCCAGCTTAAGATCCACCTCCCTCCAGCCTCAACTACCCCCACCTCGGGGTTCCCACTCCAACTCATCCTCTCTCAAGCATTTGCCACCAAATTCGCTCGCTTCCTCTGCATGGAAGACCCCTCTCCTCGCTCCTTCATGTCCCCGCCTGCCACCGGGCCCCTCCAGGCCTCAGCCTTCCTTCCCCAGCCTCTGTTTTAGGGTCCCTTCTAGGTTCCCGGCATCCTGAACTCCCTGTGATGGCCCTCCCCACACAGTCCTATGTCGTGCGGGTCTCTCCCCACCTGGACTCCACGGTCCCTCTGGTCAGGGACCAGGTCTCCCTGCTCTCTGCACCCAGCACTGAGCCCAGGCCCAGCGGACGGCAGCTCTCAGTGCAGTTCACAGAAGAGTTGAGTGACCTCCTCCTCAGCGAGTTTACCTTCTGCTATGACTGTCCAGTGCATTCTGGGGCTCATTCAGGGTCCTCTCGGAATGAGGAGCGGCCACAGGGCTAAACAAGCTGGGTGCCCACTGTTCCTTTCCAGCCTGCTTCCCTCCTCCAGCTTGGCCAGCATTCCCAGCAGGAACACACAGCCCTCCACATCCATCTTGAAGAAGTCATTTCATCTTTGAGCCCCAGTTTTCTCATCTGATATGCATGCATAGTCACTTTAGTTGTATCTGACTCTTTGCGACCCCGTGGACCAGGCTCCTCTGTCCATGGATTCTCCAGGCAGAATACTGGAGTGAGTTGCCGTGCCCTCCTCCAGGGGATCTTTCCAACCCAGAGATCAAACTTGTGTCTCTTACGTCTCCTGCACTGGCAAGCAAGTTCTTTACCACTAGTGCCACCTCTCATCTGATAAATGGGCATAATAATAGCTGCCTGTCTAAACGGTTGTTATGGGGACTTTTCTGGTGGTTCAATTGTTTAAAAAAAAAAAAAAACTCATTGCTTCCAATGCAGGGGGCAACATTTCAATCCCTGATGGAGAAACTAAAATCCCGCATGCCCTACAGCGCAGCCAAATAAATAATAAAAGGTTGTTTGAAAATCAGATGAGTGCAGGATGTGTTCTGTAGACTGTGAAGCCAGGTCTGGAGAGAAGCCCGGGTCTGTCACCTGGTGCTGTGTGCTTCCCGAGAGGGGGGCTGACACCCGTTTCTTCGCAGCTCTGCACTCAGCTGTCAGCTGAATTCATTCAGTTCTGCTGACAGTGCTTCGGCACCTCATAGCTGGCTGTAATGGGAGAATTTACACCACAAAAATGGCCAGACACCACAGTCAGGGTTTTTTGGGTGTGTTGTGTCATATTTACCATCTGACTTGGGTGTGTTTACCATCTGACTTCCCTGGTGGCTCAGATGGTAAAGCGTCTGCCTACAGTGCAGGAGACCTGGGTTCAAGCCCTGGGTTGGGAAGATCCCCTGGAGAAGGAAACGGCAACCCACTCCAGTATTCTTGCCTGGATAATCCCATAGACGGAGGAGCCTGGTGGGCTACAGTCCACGGGGTCACAAAGAGTCAGGCATGGCTGAGCGACTTCACTTTCTTTTCTTTCCTTTCCTGTGTCATGTTTGGAGAACTGGGTTGACAGCACACCCCTGCCCTGGCCCCTCCCCTGGCTTCGCCTGTGAAGAACCAGTCTTCCCGTCCGTTCCCACTGTTCAAAGAGGCTATGTGTCATAAGTGGAAGTGCCCTGAGTTCTTTAGCAAAACCAGGCTGGAGAAGTCCCAAGTGTGAGCCTTTATTTCCTGTGATTAATGTCCCTTCGTATAATTAGCCTTCATCATAACGCAGGCAGGAGCAGTGACCGACTGTGACTCACACCGGGAACCACACCCAGACTGCAGAGGCTGAGGCTTCGCCCAGCAGCCTCCCGGGGGCTGGCCTGGATGTGGGCCCTGGAGAGCACTCCTGATTCAGACCCCAGGCCACCCCGGAGGGTTGGGATGATGAGGCTGAGCCCCAGGGGGCCTGACCCTGATCCAAGCTCTACCCCTCACTCATAGGTGACCTCGGGCATCCCAGTTTACCACCTGAGCCTCCAGGGATGGGCAAGAAGAGGAAGTAAGATCCTACCTTGAAAGCCATTGGAAAAGTGCAGAGTGCCAACCCAGTGCAAAGCAGGGACTGTGGGTACAGAGAAGGTCTTCCAGCAGGGCGGGAGAGCTGGATGCAAGTCCATCCACCCCTGAGCAGGTGGGAGAACTTTGTACTCATTGTGTATATAATTAGCACTATGCTGCTCGGATTAAGCACCTACTGTGCATCACTGCTTTCCTGGGCACTAGAGATAGGACAGTGAGCAAGACAGAAAAGGTCACTGTTCTCCTGGAGCTGCCACCAGTGTAAGGAGACACATCAAAGAATTTGATGCCCTTGAACTGTGGTGTTGGAGAAGACTCTTGAGAGTCCCTTGAACAGCAATGAGATCCAACCAGTCCCTCCTAAAGGAAATCAGTCCTGAATATTCACTGGAAGGACTGATGCTGAAGCTGACGCTCCAATTCTTTGCCCACCTGATGCGAAGAATTGACTCATTGGAAAAGACCCTGATGCTGGGAAAGATTGAAGGCAGGAGGAGAAGGGGACAACAGAGGACGAGACGGTTGGATGGCATCACTGACTCGACGGACATGAGTTTGAGCAAGCTCTGGGAGTTGGTGATGGACAGGGAAGCCTGGAGCACTGCAGTCCGTGGGGTCGCAGAGTCAGACACGACTGAGCGACTGATCTGCAGGAGACACACAGACAAATACTATTACATTCTGAGTGTCATAAAGCAAAACGAAGCAGAGTGAGGAGGAAGAGAGTGGTCGAGCACAGGTGTGATTTCGTACAGATAACCCCGGAAGGCCTCTTTTAGGAAGTAACCTGTCACCAAAGACCTGGAGAAAGAGAGGAAGGTAGCGGAGCAACCATCTGGAGAAAAGAACATTGCAGGCCAAGGTGGGGCGGAAGTGGGTGCAGCAAAGTCCCCCGAGGTAGGAGAGTTCCAGGAACAGCAAACAGGCCTGCCTGGCTGATGCAATATGAATAAAGAAGAGAGTGATGAAGGTGCGGTCGGAGAGAGCAAGATATTGTGGGCTCTTGTAGATCACAGTAACCATCTCAGATTTTCCCCTGCTTAAGACAGAAACCACTCAGGACTCCCCCGTGGCCCAGCGGTTGAGACTCCATCTTCCAATGCAGGGGGTGTATGTTCAATCCCTGGTCAGGAAACCACGGTCCGATGTGCCCCAGGGTGTGACCAACATTTATTTTATAAAAGGAAAGAAAAAGAAGCCACCAGAAACTTCGAGGGGAGCCATAATGTGAAAGAGGTCGTCCTGGCTGCTATTTTGAGAAGAGATCAGGGGAGACTGGGATGGGGGACGGGGGAGAAGAGACAGAGGGAGCAAGAATGAATGCAGAAACCAGTCCGGAAGCCACTGTGTGGTCCAGGCGCCCTGTCGTGGGACCCGACAGGGGCAGCAGTAGCGCAGGTGTGAGAAGCGATGAGATCTGTGTACGTTTCAGAGGTGGACCTAGAGCAACTGGGGTGTGAGCCCAGAGCGAAGTCAAGGGCGCAGAAGGGTGTCTGGTGCGCGCTGCTGGCGGGTTCAGTTGCCATCTGCTGCGACCTCGGGGCTAGAAACCAGTGTCCCGCGCCTCAGGCAAGGCGGGGTGATGTCTTCTGCAAGAAGAGTGGTGAGAAGGGGTGGGGCAGCCCCCCACACACAGGCTCACGGAACAACCAGACCTCTGAGCTCCCCTCTTGCTCCACGGGCCTGACTGGAACACCGACGGGGCCCCTCCCTCAGCAGCCACCCCTGCCTCCCACCCTCCACACAACTTGAGAACCACGGGTCCAAGAGCATCCATGGGGTCTCCTCATCCCGAGGTATCACCCCCAGCACGTGCAAGGCTCTGAGAAGGAAGCCCCGGGGATAAGCCACCACCCAGGCCCTCGGGAAATTCAGAGCCTGCCTGGGGAGGCGACAGGAACTCTGCGGGCGACCCATCGGTTAGGACTCCCTGCTTCCTCTGCTGGGAGTATAGGTTCAGTCCCTGATCCCACATTCTGCTTGGAGTATCCAGAAAAAAAAATAATCAGTGGGACAGTGAGGGCTGTGGACAGTCAGGGGAGGCTTCGGAGAGGAAGCGGAACTTGGGTCTGGAGGAGGAACCACTGTGGGGTCAGCCCGAGAGAGTAGAGGGCCCTGGAGGTGGGCAGCAGCGGGGGGGCTCACACGGAGGGCCTTTGGTGGGTCGGAGGACAGGAGAGGTTGTGGCCAGGTGATCAAGGGCCTTGACATCAAGGAGCAGGTTCAGGTCTTTTCTGCAGTTGGGGGCACCCCTGGAGGACTCTGAGAAAGCAGAGAAGAGGGTGCACAGTGCCCTCGAAGCTGTCCACCTCCACCTGCGTCCGCTTCCTCCCCTCTCTTCCTGCACTCGCTCCCAGCCCCCAGACGGGCCAGGGCCTGAGCAGCAGGGCTGCAGCCTGCCCGGACAATGGGAAATAAGCAGGGCTGGGCCAAGTACGCAGCACCCCTTGTGCCCAGCCTGGCGACCCTGGCTGAACCTCACCCCTTGGGGCACCAGTTCAGAGCGTCTGCCCACCTGGCTTCTCCCTGCCTCCCCGCCCCTGAAACCTGGGGCCTCCTGGCCTGATTAGGGCAAGTGTCACCACACCGGGGACTTGATTGATGACCTCGAGAATGGATGCTTGACTCTGTCTGCAGGGCCGCGCAGCCCATCCATCTTCTCTTGGCAGCCTGTTCCCGCCCCAGTGCTCACCTTCCGGGGACGATCCCAGGCCTACGTGGGCCCCAAGGACTAGCCTGTGTCTTGTCCCCCACCAAGGACAGGAGAGAGAGACAGCTTCCTTCCCTGGAGGGCATCAAAACAAGACCAAGGTTGGGGTGATGCACAAAATGTAAGGGGCACCCCACAACTCAGTAACCGAGATGACTATTTTAAGGCAATCTTTTTAAAAAATCAAAGATGATACAAAAATGATATGAAATCAAGTGATATAAAAATCACCATTTAAAACAATTTTTTAACCTTTAATTTCTGAAAAAAAGGATCAAAACATTGAATGTGAGAGGGAAAAATGTGTGCCCCTAGTTCCATGATTCTATATATTCTTTGATGGTTAATTTTCTTTTCAGAACACTGAAGTACTTGAAAAAATATTGAAACATTTAAAAGTAGGTGTGTTTAAACTCACAAGATTATTTCAAACCGAAGTATTTTATTTACAGCAAAAATAGAGTTTATTGTCATTTCGCTTTCCTGGCTTTGATGGAAGCAAATGCATCACTGATGATAATAATCTGCTTTCCTCTGCTTCTCTCATTTTCAGTTGGAAAAAAAAATGGCCACATTTGATCATTTCTCATGACCAAGTGACCATCTTAAGTCTTTTTTAATTAATTTCAGTTTAGATAAAGAGCCTGCCTTTATTTAAGATTGTGATGGTTTGTTCACTGTGAATATTTTTGCATTCGTTTTGGTAGTGTTTTGTAATTTTCATTCAACTATGATTTTTCTCCATTTCTGAGGTTTTTGGCAAGCCTGTAAATTTCATGCCCGGCCTTGGGCAACCTGCCCCCAGCCAGAAAAGGGTTCCAGGACCCCCAGGCCTGGGGGAGGGGACCCTGGGAGTGAGCCGGCTCTAGGGCAGCCAGCGGTCACCATCACCGTGAGTCTTGGAGGGAGGAGCTGGCTGGGGATGGTGAGTGAAGGTTCAGGTGGGGCCACTGCTTGGCTGTGTGATGTCAGGCAACTCTCTGATCCTGCTCAGCTCTTTGCTCCTGAGTCCCAGCGGGCTGTTGAGGCTGGCCCTCCCCTGCCCTGCTCACCTCACTGAGTCATGATGAGGTTCAAGGTAAACCATACGAATGGCTGCCCCCGTGCTGGGCAGTGAGGGCAGCCAAGGCTATTCCACAGCCTCTCTGTTCACTCAGTGCAGCATCAGAAAGTTCTGCTTCATGTCTAACTTCATTCCTCTGCCCTCCCTCCCTGGTCCATCTTTTCCGGAAGACCAGCCTAGAGGGCCTATTTAATTCTGCAGCCAGTGGCTCCCAGCGCGGCCCCGAGTCAGCCACCTGAACACCCCTCTCCTGAGCATGGAGTGGGGGTGCTGGGGAGTCAGAGCAGTAAGGGCCTGGCATCTACCATGCAAGGCTCACCTCACAGCCCCTCTCAGCACCCTGACACCTCGCCGCAAGCACCTGTGCAGGCATAGGCCACTTGTGAGGAAAGGCTCTCTCATGCCAGAGTTTGATGGGAAACCTGACAAACTGCCTGGCGGCTGTTCCTCCCTCCCCACCCCAGCCCCACATCCCTCCCGGAGCCCTGGTCTCTGCTCTTGTCTGCCTTCTTCCTCCTCAAAAGGAAGCACCCCTCAGAAAGCTAGATGGACAGAGCTAATTGGGAGCCAGGAAGAAGAAACTTCAGGCAAGCTAATGAGCAAGCCTGGAGTGGACGCGAGCCCAGAGGGGCTTTGGGAAGCCATCCGGTCCACCCCCTGCCTCGGGGCCATGTGGCCCGCCACATGCAACTCATCCCTAACAGGGGCAAAAAAAAAGACCAGCTCTGGCCATGAAAAAGAATGAAATAATGCCATTTGTAGCAACATGATCGGACCCAGAGATGATCATTCTAAGTGAAATGAGTCAGACAGAGAAAGACAAATATCATATGATATTGATTACATGTGGAATCTAAAAAAAAATGATATAAATGAACTTATCTACAAAACAGAAACAGATTCACAGACTTAGAGAACAAATTTAGTTACCAAGGGCGAAAGGTGGGATGGAAGGATAGATTGAGAGTTTGGGATGGACATGTACACACTGCTGTATTTAATATGGATAACCAACAAGGACCTACCGTGTGGCACAGAGAGCTCTTCTCAGTACTCTGTAATGGCCTATACAGGGAAAGAATCTTTAAAAAAAAAAAAAAAGTGGACATATGTATACGTATGAGCTGATTCATTTTGCCATACACCTGAGACTAATACAACATTGTTAATCGACTATGCTCCAATATAAAATAAAAACTAACCCTGAAATTATCACAGCATTTTGAACCAGCTATATGTTAGTCGCTCTGTCATATCTCTTGGCGACCCTGTGGACTATAGCTGGCCAGAATCCTCATGGGATTCTCTAGGAAGGAATACTGGAGTGGGTTGCCATTCCCTTCTCCAGGGGATCTTCCCAACCCAGGGATCAAACCTGGGTATCCTACATTGCAAGCAGATTCTTTATTGTCTGAGCCACCAGGAGAGCTCACCCCAATACAAATATAAAAAGTTTAAATTTGTTTTTAAATAAAAGTATTTTTAAAAAAGAAAACAGGCTCTAGAGAAAGGCCTGCCGCTTCTCCCCTCTCTGGGTCAGTTCTTCCTAATGTCTAACCTCGCTCCCTTGCAGGGCACTTGAGCCCCTCTTCCTTTTCAGTGCAGGTGGAGACTCCACACTGACCGTCCTCTATGTACCAATGGCCTCTTTCTGGATGTCTATCATAAGTTATTCTCACATATGATAAGCAAGTATGGGAACCATAGGGCTCACTGAAGGCAAGTAAGAAAGTAAAAGACGGTATGGATAGCTGATTCGCTTTGCTGTGCAGCAGAAACTAACACATTCTAAAACAACTATACTCAATGAATTTTTTTTTAATTAAAAAAATTTTTTTTGAATAAACAGAAAAAAAATAGTCTGGATTCTGAAATCACCCTTTCTGAAAAACACACACACACACACACACCCATTTGGACTGCAGGACGCCCAGAGAGATGGGAGCTAGTCACAGGTCCAACTCCGGGCACAGCCTACCTCCCCGGCCCAGAGACCTGTCCACAGAGGCAGCCTCGTAGCCTCCGGGAATTCTGAGTACCTGTGAATGACCCGCTTTGTGACCAAGGCCAAGCTGAGGGCTGTTTCGTGCAGGGAAAGCCCTGTCCATCTCTGGATGTTTCATGCAGGGAAAGCCTGGCCCATCTCTGCCCAAGGCTACGACCTATGAATGCAAATGAATTCCAGTGGGAGTCAAAAGTAAACATCATCATTTGAGTCAGTTGTAGTGAGGTGGCTGAACCTAGAGCCTCTTATACAGAGTGAAATGTCAGAAAGAGAAAAACAAATATTGTATATTAACACATATAGATGGGATCTAGAAAAATAGTATTGATGAACCTATCTTCAGGGAAGGAATAGAGGCACAGACGTAGAGAATGGGCTGTGGACACAGCGGGGGAAGGAGAGCGTGGGGTGAATTGAGAAAGCAGCATGGACGTATATACACCGCCACGTCTGAAACAGTTGGCCAGTGGGGAGCTGCTGTACGGCTCAGGGAGCCCGGCCAGGTGCTCTCTGATGGGAGTTGGGGGAGGAGGTTCAAGAGGGAGGGGACATATGTGAGGTTATGACCGATTTGCATTGATATATGGAGGAGACCACCACAACACTGAAAAGCAATTATCCAACTAAAAATAAATAAGATTCTTTAAAAATAGAATAAATGTGGTCAAAAAGGAAAATCACCTTGGCTCCTCTACTCCCCTACACGCGCGCGCGTGCACACACACACACACACACACACTCACTCACTCACTCAAACGGTATGTTCCAAAGTCAAATGCAAATGATACTTTCAATTATATACCAAATCTGGACCATCCATGCCTCTGGCCATGAACATTAATGCCCATCACGGAAGCCGACAGTGGCTTCAAGACACATCCAGTACACTTCACTTCAAACGAGCCCTGAACACCTCACACACCCACTTCTCTGAGCAGCTGATGGGCTCTTTCCCGGCGACACGTACATGTGCAGCGCTGATTCCTATGCGGTGACAGTGATGTCGATCAGAGCTGAAACCCATGTATGCTGATGGCAGGGCACTCCCAGCCACTCAGTGCTGTCCTGCTTTCTTTATGGAGTGTGCACAGAACCCTCAACAGGCAGTCAGTTGCTAATCAAATGGAAAGGCATAACTTAGAAGGGAGGCAGAGGAAAGCAGGGAGGTGATTAAGGATCCAGGGGTCGCGAGGTGCAGCTGACAGGTCCCAGAGAGAGGGATGGTTGATGGTGGAGAGTGGTGAACACAGAGGTAAAAAAAAAAAAAATTTGTCCGATGTCTCAGGAAGTCAGGGGACACCAGCTGTCCTGGGTTCCGTTTGGTGACTCCAATCCTTCTTTTTGTTTAGTCGCTCAGTCGTGTCCGACTCTTTGGGACCCCATGGACTGGAGCCCTCCAGGCTTCTCTGTCCATGGAACTCTCCAAGCAAGAATACTGGAGTGGGGTGCCATTTCCTTCTCCAGGGGATCTTCCCGACTCAGGGATCAAACCCGTGTCTCCTTCATTGGCAGGCAGATTCTTTACCCCAGAGCCACCTGGGAAGTCCCCAATCCCTGTAGTCATCTCCAAATAGGCAAAGCCCTAAAACTGGCCTGGGAGCCCACAGAGTGCCAGAGGGGCCAAAGGCATCCTCAAGACATCTTAGTGTTCATTAGTGTTTCCGGGCCTGCACCTCTCCAAACACCCCCATCTGGAGGCTTTGTTTTTCCTACCCAGTTCCCCTTCCTGCAGGCTTCTCGTCTTACCCTCCACTCATTTACTCAGTACTCATCTCTTGAGCACCGGCTCTGTGCAAGCTCTCAGCTGGGGCAGGAGAGACAAGGAGGAATACAATGGGCCTGCTGCTCTCCAAAATTCACTCCCAGCCAGACTCCTGAGTCCAGTCATCTGCGAGACCCAGAAGCTCTGCAGAAGCCAAGGGGAGGCCCCCACCCAGCTTCGCCCACAGCACTGGCTGAGGAACCGGGCCACACAGGGATGAGACTGTTCCCCGCCTCCGATACCCAGCCACAGTGTAGCAGGGGTCATGCGAGGCACTTCAGCAAAGCCTGAAGGTCACGCCTGTGCCCACAAGTCAGGAAGGAAGCATGGGTGTTCCAAGAAGAGACAGCAGGTCCTCCCTCAGCCCGTAATTAATACAGTGTAATTACAACCGGAAGTTTGTACCCTTTGACTGACATCTCTTCCATTTTCCCCACCCCCAGCCACTGGTAATCACTCTACTGTCTATTTCTCAGAATTCAGCTTTTTATAGATCCCACATATGTCATATGATACAATACTTGTCTTTCTCTGTCAAACTTATTTCGCTTAGCATAGTGCTGTCAATATTTCATCCAAGTTGTCACGAAAGACAAAATTTCCTTCTTTCTCATGGCTGAGTAGTATTCCATTATATATATGTTTTTCTTTCTCTATATATAATACATATAGAGAACTAATACAATTCAATAGCAAAAAAGCAAACACTCACAATTAAAACAGGCAGAGGAACTGAATAAAATTTTCCAAAGAAGCCGTACATATGACCAACAGGTCCATGAAAAGGTGCTCAATATCGGTTATCATCAGGGAACTGCAAATCAAAGCCACAATGATATATTACTCCCCACCTCTTAGAATTGCTGTCATCAAAAAAAGGCGATAGATAGCAAGTTTTGACAAGGATGTGGAGAAATAGGAATCTGTATATACTCTTAGTAGGAATGTAAATTGGTGCAGCCCTATAGAAGACAGTATGCTGCTGCTGCTGCTGCTGCTAAGTCACTTCAGTCGTGTCCGACTCTGTGCGACCCCATAGACGGCAGCCCACCAGGCTCCGCTGTCCCTGGGATTCTCCAGGCAAGAACACTGGAGTGGGTTGCCATTTCCTTCTCCAATGCATGAAAGTGAAAAGTTAAAGTGAAGTCTCTCAGTCGTGTCCGACCCTCAGCGACCCCATGGACTGCAGCCTTCCAGGCTCCTCCGCCCAAGACAGTATAGAGTATCTTAAAAAACTAAAAATAAAACTACAATGTGATCCAACAATTCCGCTTCTGAGGTACATCCAAAGAAACTGAAATCAAGATCTCACAGAGGACTTCCTTGGTGGTCCAGGGGATAAGAATCTTCCTGCCAACGCAGGGGACACAGGTTCGATCCCTGGTCCGGGAAGATTCCGCATGCCGTGGAATAGCTCAGTCCCTGTGCCACAACTACTGAGCCCACGAGCTGCAACTACTGAAGCCCGAGCACCCGGAGCCTGTGCTCCAGGACAAGAGAAGCCGCTGCAATGAGAAGCCTGCGCACTGCAACGCCGAGTAGCACCCTAGAGAACACTTGACACAGCAACCAAGACCCAGTGCAGCCAAATAAATAAATAAGATCTTATAGAAATACCTGTACTCCCATGCTCACTGAAGAATTACTCACAGTAGCCAAGAAGTAGAAGCAACCCAAGCGACCGTCAACAGATGAATGGGTAAAGAAGACGTGGTGTATACATATAATGGAACACGACTCAGCTGTGAGAAAGAAGGAAATCCTAAAATTTGAATGGAATCACAAAAGATTCCAAATAGCCAAAGCAAGCCTGAGAAAGAAGAAAGAATCTGGAGGTATCACTCATCCCGATTTCAAACTATACTACAAAGCTATAGAAAAAATAGATAAATAAAAAGTAAAAAAGGCTATAGTAATCAAAACAGTATGGTGCTGGCATAAAAACAGACATATAGATTAATGGCACAGAATAGAGAGCCCAGAAATAAGCTCATACATATACAATCAACTAACATTTGACAAGAGAGCCAAGAATATTCAATGTGGAAGGGACAGTCTCTTGAATAAATGGTGTTGGAAAACTGGATAATCACAGATAGAACAATGAAATTGGACCCCCATTTACACCACTCGCACAAATGAACTTGAATTAAAGATTTAAACATAAGATTTTGAGACCCTAAAACTCCCAGGAGAAAACACGGCGGGGGGAAGCTCCTTGACAATGCTCTTGGCGGTGATTTTCTGGATGTGACTCCAGAAGGATAAGCAGCAAAAAGAAAAATGCAACTAAAACATGCAACTAAAAGGCTTCTGCACTCAGAGGAAACCATCAACCAAACAGAGGCAATGGGAGAAAATGTTTGCAAGTCACATTACCTGACCTGGGCCTTGTGGACACCCTGCCTCCACCCCAGGGAGCACCCGGCACATGGGGCGAGAAGGCGGCCGGCCCCCACCTCAGCACCCCCAGCTCACTGCCCCTGCTGCAAGGACCTCCTACACCCCGCACCGTTCACGTGTCCCCTCATTCAATCTCGCACCAGGAGAAGCCCGTGGTAGCTCTACTTTACAGATGCAGAAACTGAAGCTCAGAAATTTACAAAGTTGCTGAAGGTCACCCAGTGAGGAGGCCTCCCAGATCTGCCTGAGAGCAAAGACGGTGCCTACTCCTCACCCCCACACCACTTCCCTGGGGCTGGAGAGACAGGGGTTGGCAGCCCCAAACCCAGCCCACCAACCCAGCCCACTGACCCCCAGCAAATGCAGCTGTAGAGGTGACTAGAGCCAAGTGGGGTGTCCTTCCCTGCCCCGAATCTAACCCAGAGCACAGAGTAGAGCCAACATCTTCTGGCCAAACCACCCAGCTCTCCTCCAAAAGGGCAGTATTCTGATACAGAGCACGCCAGGCCCAAACCCAGCCCCAATCCCACTCCCAAATATGGATGAGCCCCGCCCCCTGCCTAGGCGCACCCCCTGCAGTGGGTGCCATGAGGGCTGCCCTGAGTCTCCCTTTCAGGATGGAAGGACTCCTTTCCCCATCTGCTAGGCTGTGGGGTGGCCAGCTCTCTGCTGAGCCCCTTCTGGGGATTACCTGAGGCCAAAGGGAGGAAGCCCTCCCCCAGTGACTGTCCCCCCAGGGCAGAGAAGCCAGCCTGCCCTCCTGGGATGGGACAGCCTGAGGGTCCCCCGTGCAGCGCCACTGCTTCCTGTTGGGATCCACTGAGCTCGCCAAGGTGCCGTCCCCACGGCCAGACGCCCTCTGTCCAGTCCCGTCTCCCTCTTCCCCGTTGGAGCTGATCCCAACAGGCCTCCCCACTAAGCGTCCTCAGGTCTCTACCTGTGCTGCCCCTCACCCGCGCCTTCCCCAGGGGGAGGATGAGTGTGACTCGATTTCCCCGCGGTTGCAGAGAGGGCTCAGCCTTCTCCCGTTCCGCATGGCAGCACCCTGGCAGATCCTAAAGCAGGAATGTTCGCCTATAAAATGCACCCTCTCCGTATAAAATGAGAGGCAATGCTCACCAATTTCTGTGGAGAAATGTGGGCTCTCTCTGTGAAAAATGAGGAAGATAGGAGATTTCAAAAATATCTATAATGCTAAAGTTCGGATGAGCAGTGAAATGCTTTCTGTAATGAATTCAAAAAGAATTGCCCTTTTTCGAATTTAGAGGCTTGTGCTTTTTCAAAAACAGACTCAGAGCAGAAAAAGACTTTGACTTTTTTTCTCTTAGGATGCTGGCAAATAGTGGATTTGATAAATTTGCATAAAGTTGAAAGGTACGTTTAGTGGTTTTCTGGGATTCCCTGAAATGAATTTTGGTGGCAAGAAGCCCAGAGAAAGCATTGTGCTTTTCTCCCCGCTTGGCATCCTGCCACTTGGCTTTACGGTTCCCCATGACAAGGGACAGTGTGTTTTCTCTTTTTCTCTGCTCCCATTTATCTTGCTTCCCAAGTGGATGTCTTGCCCATCACCAGGCTTCATCTCTTCTCGTCCTCTCGTCCTGCCCGTCTGTCCCTGTGTTCCAAACCAAACTGTCTTCATCACTTCTGTCTTCTCGTCTTCCCCATACTGCTTCAGCCAGCTACCATGGGAACAAACACACGGTTTTATAATGCAAAAATCAGTATTCCTAATCCCCCATTTAAAAGCCAATTATTGCGATTTCGTGTGTTTATTTTTTAAGCTCCTTAATAAGGTGACCCTCTCCCCCCGTGCCCCTCAATTTCCTGAAGCTACAAGTATTAATCAGGAAGGTTCCACTGGCCTTACTTCCCTCCTTAGTGAAGCCACATATTCTTTTTTTTTTAATGAATTTTTATTGGAGTTTAGTTGCTTTACAATGTTGTGTTAGTTTCTGCTGTACAGCAGAGTGAGTCAGCTACACTTATATGTGCCTGCCAAGTCCCATCAGCCGTGTCCCACTCTTTGGGACCCCATGGACTCCAGCCCGCCAGGCTCCTCTGTCCATGGGTTCTCCAAGCAAGAATGCTGGAGTGGGTTGCCATGCCCTCCCCCAGGGGATCTTCCCAACCCAGGGATCGAACTCACGTCTCTTATGTCTCCTGCATTGGCAGATGGGTTCCTGACCACCGGCACCACCTGGGAAGCCTATATATACATATATATACACACACACACACGTATCGCCTCTTTGGGGTTTCCTTCCCACTCAGGTCGCCACAGAGCACTGAGTTGAGTTCCCCCTGCTGTGCGGTAGGCTCTCATTAGTGGTCTGTTTCATACATGGCATGTAGGTGTTGATCCCAATCTCCCAACCCATCCCACCTGCCCTTTCCCCACTTGGGGCCCACACATTTGGTCTCTGTCTGCCACAGAGCCTCTTGAGGACGCAGATTTGCTGGATGGGAGCCTGTAGCAAAACCAACCATATCAGTTCTGCTTTCTATTTATGGGACCAACCCGGACCCACTTGAGTCCCTCGGGCATTGTTGTGCTGGCTCAGGACAGACTCCGTGTTGCTGTGAAAGGGCAGAGCACACAGAGACAGCATCCCACACAAGAGCAGCCAGGCTGCACTGAGGCTAGGAGAGCAAGGTGAGGGTAGCCAGGCCCTCAGTGGCCTGAGCCAGATCCCTGGGTCCCCCACTCATAAACTGCGCGACTCGTCCCAGGTGGTCTGCCAGGCTATGCCTCGGCTTCCCCATCTGTAAAATAAGGATGCTACGAAGCCCACTGGCACGAGACTACTGTAAGATTTAAACCAGTATATAGCAACCCCTCCACCATGCCAGACTTCCCTCCAGACCCAGCTCTGTGGAGCAGGAGAAGCCCAAACTCAAGTTAAGGTCAACGCCACCTGGGGACCTTGGGGAATGCTGCGAGGCAGATATGGGCCTGAGAAGGGCGTTCACTCCATCCTCTGGCCATCTGCACAGGAGCCAAGCTGGAGAGGGAGAAGTCCCTTTCTCCTCGGGACAACCCGCCTCCCAGGTGGCCTGAGGGATGCCCCCCTGCCCTGTCCCCAGGGTCCCACGTGCCCCCACACCGGCCCTCGACATACCATTACACGTGAGCCACCTGCTGTGAACACACACAGGCACAGACACATAGAACACACACAGACACACAGGCGCACACACAAGCGCACACAGGCACATGTGCTCACACACAGACACACAAGCAGACACAGGCACACGTGCTCACACACAGGCACATACACAAGCAGACACAGGCACATGTACACACACACAAGCACACACAGGCACATGTACACACACACAGGCACACACACAAGCGCACACAGGCACATGTACACACACACAGGCACACACACAAGCGCACACAGGCACATGTACACACACAAGGGTACACAGGCACATGTACACACACACAGGCACACATACAAGCAGACACAGGCACATGTACGCACACACACAAGCAGACACAGGCACATACACAAGCAGACACAGGCACATGTACACACACACAAGCGCACACAGGCACATGTACACACACAAGGGCACACAGGCACATGTACACACACACAGGCACACATACAAGCAGACACAGGCACATGTACGCACACACACAAGCAGACACAGGCACATGTACACACACACAGGCACACACACAAGCGCACACAGGCACATGTACACACACACAGGCGCACACACAAGCGCACACAGGCACATGTGCTCACACACAGACACACAAGCAGACACAGGCACATGTACACACACACAAGCGCACACAGGCACATGTACACGCACACAGGCACATGTACACACACACAGGCACACACACAAGTGCACACAGGCACATGTACACACACATAGGCACACACACAAGCGCACACAGGCACATGTACACACACACAGGCGCACACACAAGCGCACACAGGCACATGTACATACACACACAGGCGCACATACAAGTGCACACAGGCACATGTACATACACACACAGGCGCACACACAAGCGCACACAGGCACATGTACACACACACAGGCACACACACAAGCAGACACAGGCACACGTGCTCACACACAGGCACACACACAAGCAGACACAGGCACATGTACACACACACAGGCACACACACAAGGGCACACAGGCACATGTACACACACACAGGCACACACACAAGCAGACACAGGCACACGTGCTCACACACAGGCACATACACAAGCAGACACAGGCACATGTACACACACACAGGCGCACACACAAGCAGACACAGGCACATGTACACACACACACAAGCGCACACAGGCACATGTACACACACACAGGCACACACACAAGCAGACACAGGCACATGTGCTCACAGGCACATACACAAGCAGACACAGGCACATGTACGCACACACACAAGCAGACACAGGCACATGTACACACACACAGGCGCGCACACAGGCACATGTACACACACACAGGCACACACACAAGCAGACACAGGCACACGTGCTCACACACAGGCACATACACAAGCAGACACAGGCACATGTACACACACACAGGCGCACACACAAGCAGACACAGGCACATGTACACACACACACAAGCGCACACAGGCACATGTACACACACATAGGCACACACACAAGCAGACACAGGCACATGTGCTCACACACAGGCACATACACAAGCAGACACAGGCACACGTGCTCACAGGCACATACACAAGCAGACACAGGCACATGTACGCACACACACAAGCAGACACAGGCACATGTACACACACACAGGCGCACACACAAGCGCACACAGGCACATGTACACACACACAGGCACACACACAAGCAGACACAGGCACATGTGCTCACACACAGGCACATACACAAGCAGACACAGGCACATGTACACACACACAGGTGCACACACAAGCGCACACAGGCACATGTACACACACACAGGCACACACACAAGCGCACACAGGCACATGTACACACACACAGGTGCACACACAAGCGCACACAGGCACATGTACACTCACACAGGCGCACACACAAGGGCACACAGGCACATGTACACACACACAGGTGCACACACAAGCGCACACAGGCACATGTACACACACACAGGTGCACACAGGCACATGTACACACACACAGGTGCACACACAAGCGCACACAGGCACATGTACACACACACAGGCACATACACAAGCAGACACAGGCACATGTACACACACACAGGTGCACACACAGGCGCACACAGGCACATGTACACACACACAGGCGCACACACAAGGGCACACAGGCACATGTACGCGCACACAGGCACATGTACACGCACACAGGCACACACACAAGGGCACACAGGCACATGTACACACACACAGGCGCACACACAAGCGCGCACAGGCGCATGTACACACACACAGGCGCACACACAAGCAGACACAGGCACATGTGCTCACACACAGACACAGGTATACACACACAGACACACATGCAAGCACACACACAAGCACACACAGGTGCATGTGCTCACACAGGCACACACGTGCACACACACAGGCACACGCACACCCTCTGCTGCATGGAGCTGCCGTCTGCACCCTCCTGCTCTCTCGCCCCACCCCCCTTGTTTGCACAGCATCCTGTGACTCATTTGTTTGCTCGGGATTAATGAACCTCCGTCTCCTCCACAGCAGCTCCTCGCTGATGAGACGGCTCGGTCCCTCCCAGGGGTTAATCGGAAGGAAACAGGGCACACCCCGCCTGATCTGAGGGGGAGGCAAGTGGCTTTGTTTGCCGTTGTCCCTGCGGCTTCGGTGTCCCTGCCCGCACCCCTGCTCCCGGGCCTCCCCGCCCTGGCCTCTCACCTTTCCTCGCCCGCTGTGTGCTGCCGTTGCTTTGCGGGGAGGCGCTGACCTCCATCTAGGGGGCCGAGGCTGGGGTGCAGAACAAGGAGGCAGCGGAGCGAGAGGTTGGGACCGTGATCTCAGGAGCAGCTGCTGCTCGGTGTCCACGAGGAGTGGCTTACTGGGCAGACAGTGAGCCTGTGGGCAGCTGACAAGGGCTGAGTCCCTGTGCGGTGCTGAGCTCTGGGACGAGGCGCTCCTGTCCACGCGGGTCATCAGCGCCCGGCCCTGTGAAACAGAGACTGGCATACCTGCGCCATCCACGCTATCTTGCCCAGAGAATGAAGTGCCTGCCCACCATCAGGCGGCCAGGAGCCGAGCGAGGCACTGTCTGCCGTCTTTTTCCCTCTTGTCAAGAGCTCTGGGTGAGAGGCACACTTCCCTGTGTCCTGACCTTTGCAGGTCACTGGGGTCAGGGTTCCCTCTGGGCCTCTGTTTCCTCATCTCTAAACTACACATAAGTGCGTCAACCTTGTACAAGACTTCCCAGGTGGTGCTAGTGTTAAAGAATTCACTTGCCAATGCAGGAGACACAGAAGTCACGGGTTCGATCCTTGGGTCAGAAAGATCCCCTGGAGGAGGAAATGGCAACCCATTCCAGTATTCTTGCCTGAGAAATCCCAGGGACAGAGCCTGGCGGGCTACAGTCCATGGGGGTTTCAAAGAGTTAGACATGTCTGAGCAGCTGAACAAACACACACACACTTTGTGTAGGGCTGTTGAAAGGATTAAACGATGACTTTTGGAGCTTTGGAAGAGTTCTGGAAGCGTTGTAAGCTCTGTAGCAATGTCAGCTATTATCGACATTATTACTATTTGCCATTGTTGTTGTTCTACTGATATTACTATCACTACATCCCAGGTTATAACCCAGGAGGTGGTATAAATGCAAAGATGCATTAAGACCCCTCCTCTTAGCTGTTGGGAACCTGAAACAGGAACTGCTGTGGGTGCCAGCTGGTGCTAAGGGAGTGTGGACATTTGCTTCCTGCTCAGTGGGGTCAGGCAAGGCACCAGACAACCAAGATGTATTGAGGCTTGCTCTGAGCTGCACTCTCTCCTGAGTATAGGGGTAGAAAGAAGAACCCAGCAAGCACCAGCCCTCAAAGAGCTCACAGCTGTGGGATGGCCAAGGGCACCAAGAGCCACATAAGCTCACACATGTTCTTATGGCTGGGGCTGAGCTTGAGAGAGGGCTTCCTGGAGGAGGTGATAGAAAATAATGACCGGGAATTCCCTGGTGGTCCAGTGGTTAAGATTCTGTGCTTCCAATGCAGGGGGTGTGGGATCAATTCCTGGTCAGGAAACTAAGATCCCACATGTTGCACGCTGTGGCCAAAACACAAAAAATAAAAAGAATGACCAAAGATAGCCAGGCAAAGTTGTCCTTTGGGCTGGAGAGAGGACAGGATCCAGCCAGTTACATCTCAGGATGAAGACACTGTCAGCAGAGGGAACTTCACAAACCATGTAGTTGTAAAGGCCAGGGTATCCTTTCAGATAGGTGAACGGGCCTGTCCAGTGAAAGTACGGGAGGAAGCTGAAGAGAGAAGGCCTAGCTGAAGAAAGCCTTGGCTGGACTCCATGCGGACGAACTGGGTTTTGTCCTGGAGCAGCGGGGAGCAGTGGACACTGAGAAGCAGAGATGGCCAGTCACCAGCCATCAGGGAGGTAGAAAGGATTGGGGTGGAGCAGACAGATTGGCTGCTGGGGACCCAGTGCTGGGGTGACTTCAGGAGCCCAGAGCTCTGGGCAGTCTTTCAGGAACTCACCAGACAGTAGGTTACTGCTGAGCGTATCGGTGAGTCTTCGCAAACGTAATGATTCTACGAGTCAGTGATATGGCCGTGCCCAGCTGAGATGATCACACGGGGTCAGGTGGGCACACGCATGCCCTTGCATCTTTCTAGTGTGATGGCCCCACTCTCGTGGGCACAGAGTCTGGGGGGACGGGAGAGGAGGGAGGGCCAAGCAGGCAGGGTAGCAGATCACCCCAGCACACAGGGGCTGGCCTCGAGTGAACAGACAAGAAGAGTGACTGGCTGGAGGAGGGAGAAGAGGCCGGAGATGGTAGAGCTGAAGGGTGGTCAGCAATAGGAGATGGAGGACAGGCTGCAGTGTCACTCACACCCGATGGCCCAGGTTCCAGTTCCTTGCTGGATCCCGATGCACGTTCACATCTTTGAAAGTTCTCAACTTGAAGGTTCATACGTAGGGGACTTACTGTATTGTGTATTTATCCATTTATTGTCTAACTCTTCCACTGGAATATAAACCCCACTTAGGCAGGAGTTTTGCATCCCCGCTGCTTCAAACAGGGCCAGGTACACAGTAGGTACTCAGGGTGGACTTTCCGAATGCCTGCTGGCCCTGACAAGCTGACTCTTAAAGGCGGGCGCATCTCAGTCGTCTTTACTGCCTGTGGTTCCGCACTTTGACCATCAGGCGGCGCCATCGACGTGCTCGAGGCCTCTGGATGCAGGGATCACACAGGGCCCAGAACCTGACAACCGGACAGATTGGAAGAAGTGAGCAAAGCGAGATGTGAATGGCAGAAACCTTCCTCCTCTCCCTTAGCAGACATCTCTCCAGCACACACTGGGAGCCAGGCCTGTGCTCCATCGAGCCCTCTGAAAGTCAGGCTGAGGGAGGGAAATGCGGGGTCTGAATGCATTGAGATAGAGCCAGGACCCAGGCGGGTGGTTTGACCAGAGCTCCGGTTTTATGGGCAGGTCTGTGTGCTGCTCTGATGCTGGTAGAGTGTACATACCACAGCATCAGACAAACTCGGTGCTAAATTCCAGCCTTTACATGCTGTGTTATTTAGCAACGTCATTTGCTCTCTCTGAGCCCCCGTTTCCTAATCTATAAAGTGGAAGTCCTAATAGCAGCTGTTTAGAACGATGTGTGTGTGTGTGTTCAGTTGTGTCCGACTCTTTGTGACCCCATGGACTGTAGCCCGCCAGGCTCCTCTGTCCATGGGATTTCCCAGGCTAGAATACTGGAGTGGGTTGCCATTTCCTTCTCCAGTTTCAAAGGATACTTGGTTTTATTTCGAGAATAAAACAAGAGAACCCTTGGCCCGGTGTCATCCACAGAAACAAAACTAAATATTGTTCTCAAAAACTGGACCTGATTCTCAATATTTATCTAGCCCTTATCAAGCTACCCCTTCATTCTTCATATCATAAAAATAATCCTACAACAACCCGCAGCTATCTTTATTGCCTCACTTTCCAGATAAGAGGGCGAAGGTTGTCAAATTGTATAACTGTGTGTACACATCGCACCGCTTATAAAGTGGTGGCCTCAAGCCAGGTTCTGCTCAGCAAACGTGCGTGAAACCACCCTGCAGCCTCAGGTGCTCTGCCGGGTGACGAGGACCAGGATGAAGGAGGCTGCAGTCTAGGGACAGACAAACACATCTGGATCGTTTCCATAGGAGAGGTGGGATACTGAGAATGATATCCAGGATGCTATGGGATCATAGACAAGAGTCCCTTGGTCCAACCAGGAAACGCAGGAAGAGATGGACTGGGCCCTCCACGCATCGTGCTCATTCATGTCCGACTCTGCGACCCCGTGGACTGTAGCCCACCAGGCTCCTCTGTCCACGGGATTCTCCAGGTAAGGATTCTGGAGTGGGTTTGCCATGCCCTCCTCCAGGGGATCTTCTCTATGGACTCGGTAACCCCTTAGCTAAATCTGCAAGGCTGAGTAAGACTGATCCAGGAAAAGAAGGAACTCCAGCATCTCAAGTTAAAGAGCTACTTATGCAAAGGAACCCGCTATGAAACACATTCATGCTGGGGTCTATGTGTTGGTCAACAAGTTCGTTTGAGTTTTTCATACGATGTTATAGAAAACCCTGAATCAACACAATGTCTTTAAATCCAGGTTTAGTGAGCAGGACAGGCTGCCCAGGTGTCGCTAGTGGCAAAGAACCCGCCTGCCAGTGCAGGAGACGCATGAGACGTGGGTTCGATCCCTGGGTCAGGAAGATGCCCTGGAGGAGGGCATGGAAACCCACGCTAGTATTCTTGCCTGGAGAATCCCATGGACAGAGGATCCTGGAGGGCTACAGTCCATGGGTCGCAGAGTCGGACACGATTGAGCGAGCAGTCATGCATGTGCCCTCTGGCCTCTCTGCTCGAGTCCCTGTTGTCCTGGGCAGCAGAGCTGGGAGAAGGTCCTCAGGGGCTCCCTCCCACACAGGGAGATACAAGCGGTATCATCTACAGGGCAGGTGGCCAGAGAGGGGCAGAGGAAGGAGGAAGGCCCCCAGCCGCCTGCCAGAATCCTGGAAGACAGATGAATAAATGGCAAACAGCCAGCCCAGGACTGCGGAATTCATATGTGTCCATTCCGTAAGCAGCGTCCGGGAGCCAGCCCCCGTCCCAGGCTGGGTGTGACCCCTGGGGCTGACTTCCAGCTCCGGGCACCAGCTTGGCCTGAGTTCCATCAGGTCCTCTCAGGCCTCAGTCACCCAACAGTTAATGCGTTTTTCCTGACTGACAACAAGCTCAACACCACAACAGTCAACTATTTTTATCTCCGGATTAATCACAAAAGGCTAACGCTTCCACCTTCCCTGTGATTAAAAATTAGGAGACCAAGCTCTACAGTGGTTCAGGATAATAACCAATCCTGGGAGGAGGGGGGGTGGATGAATAATGCATCTCCAGGCTCCGGCTGCTCGAGGCTTTCTCCCCGCCTGGGCCCCCAGCTCCGGGCCAGGTCTGAATGGGGAGGTAACGAGAGGTCCCCTCCCGTCGGGAGCCACAGCTGCCAAGAAGGACTGTTGATTTCTATTCAGCCCGCTGCCCCCAGGCCTCCCCCTCTCATCCCCCACCACCCTCACCCACCCCAGCCCCATCCGCACCCCCTCCTACCCCATCTGGTGTGCACCGAGGCGAAGGCCGATCAATAATGCATGGTTACATGAATAACCGGCGTGATAACCACTTATTCGGGAAGATGTAATCAGGGCCCATTCTGAGGGTGTGTGTGTGCGCGCGTGTGTATGTGTGCGCAAGCATGCCTACGCACTCACACAACACAGTCCTACTCCCCTCTCCCCTCCTCTAACCCGATATTATAAACACAGCATGAAGGAAAGGTCCAGCCTCGCTGTGCTTGCTTTTTAGAAAGGATCCTTGCTCTCCATGCTTGATCACAGGCTGGTTTACTGAGCAAAGGCCCAGAGACAGCCTGTTCTCAAAACTGGTCTCACAGCAGAACCCGCTGGGAACATTTATTTTTGGTTTTGGTCGCACCACATGGCTTCTGGGATCTTAGTTCCCTGACCAGGGATTGAACCAATGCCCCTTTCAGTGGAAGCATGGAGTCCTAACCACTGGACCACCCGGGAAGTCCCTTATCTGGGAGCTTTAAAAAGCCCTGATGCTCTGGTCCACCTCCTGAGATGGGGATGTAGCTGCTCAGGGTGTAGCCTGGCAACAGGACATTTAAAACCTCTCTGGGAATATCATAAACTGCAGTGAGAACCGCTGTCTCGGGCCCAAGGCCAGTCAGTGCTAAGGAGTTCGAGATCCCCTGGTGTACTTTCACATTAGATGGCTGAGGAAACAAAACCGGACAGGGAGCTGCCTTGCCACTTCAGCCTCTGATTTAGGGCAATTTCCACAATCCCGCCCCCTCGACTTAACCCTGGGGAGGCCTCAGAGACAGGACGGCCAGGTGTTGATGCTGTTACCAAAGCTTCGGGTGGTCTTTTCCAGTTTTCCTGACCCTCAGCAGAGCTCAGTCTGAGTACCTCCATCCTGGGCGGCTCAAGGGGAGGCAACAAAGGGAGGAAGCAGGAGGCTAGCCCTGCTGCAAGGGTGGCCCGAAGCACAGAGATAAAATCCCCTCATACACACTGTCACACCCACCCCCCCATTTACCGAAAGCCCTCATCCGCCTCCCTGTGGCTCTCTGGCCCCAAAGCACCACGGAGGCCTCTGGCACTAATGAGGGGGTAAGGGGAGGGTGGGGTGGGGGGGCTGGCCTCATCATCCAGCCCACACCCACCATCTGCTTGCACCCAGGGCCCCCTGGGAGGCTGGGCAGGGTTGAATGAGGCCATCTTCCTCCCTGGGCCAGGATCACAGTAGAGGCCTGAGGCTGATGAAAGCAGCTTGGAAGCCCGAAGGGTTTTTTCCTCTCAGCAATAGACACTTGAGCAATAGACACCAGCCAGGCCATGGTTCTGAACCAGGCTTCCTAGAGGACGGGAAGGGAGAGGCAGGGGCACTGGTTCAAGGCATGCATGTCAGGATACTTAACCTGCCCCAGAGCCTCCTGGAAAGAAGGGGAAAGTGTTAGTTGTTCAGTCACGTCTGGCCCTTTGCAACCCCATGGACTGTGCCCACCAGGCTCCTCTGTCCATGGGATTGTCAAGGCAAGAATACTGGAGTGGGTTGCCATTTCCTTGTCCAGGGGATCTTCCCGACCCAGGAATCAAACCCAGTTCTCCTGCATTGTGGGCAGATTCTTAACCGTCTGAGCCACCAGGAGTTTCCTTCTTTCTTTCTTTTGAAAGATTGATTTATTTATGGCTGTGCTGGGTCTTCATTGCTAAGCACAGGCTTTCTCTTATTGCGGCGAGCAGGGCCTGCTGCCTCAGCCCAGAGGTGCAGAAGGTCGCTTGGGGCCCGAGTGGGAGGATGGACTTCCTCTGGCGACTGGACAAAGAAGACCTTTTGCATGAAGACCTCAGCCCTCACCTGATGACCCTATCCTCCATTCACTGGGCAAACACACAGCTCAGCCCCCCTCAGGCCTCCAGAACTGACTGACCAGCCCCTCCCCAGGGAGAAGACCAGGGACCCATTAGGGGGTCTCCAGGGAGCACTCTGCCCCTTCTGGTTTGTCCAGGGAGGAGAGGCAGGGCACAGCAGGGGCCTGAGACCCTCGAGTGTCCACAAGCACGGACCTCAGAAGAGGCTCTGTGACCTTCGGCCAGTCACTTAACTTCTCTGGGCCCCTTCTCCAAACAGTAGTCATCCATCACTGTCAGTGCCCAAGCAGCGTCCCGTGGTTGTCATGGGGGTCAGAGACGTGACTGCACTTTAGCAAAGGTTTACAGAGCTTGTGCCAGGCACCGGGCCCTGAGCTGGGCTCCGTGGGAGGCATCACTCTCCTCCTGGCAGCCCCCATCTCTCAGCGGGGACCGCACTGCCATGAAATAGAGAGGAAGGACCAAGCAGGAGAGATTCATTCCAGCTCTGGGAGGAGGGAGTTGGAGCCGCTCTGGGAGAATCAGGTCCAAAGGTGATGATCACGGTTGCACAGCTCTTTGGAACGCTGTCTCAGACTCGAAAGTTTGCCTGTCATCTGTCCCCTATGAGGGAAGCGGCCAGCCTGGTGCTCCAAGTGTCGGGGGACCTGCTTCCAGCCCTGGCCCCCTCCACTCGATCGCTGTGTGACCTTGAGCAAGTCACTTAATCCCACTGAGCCTCAGTTTCCGGATCTGGGTAATTGGGATAATGATGTTTACCTCGCAAGACTGCGGTGAGGATTAAATCAGATGACAGATGTGACAGGGCTTTGTTTTCAAAGAGAGAAGTTAGAAAGATAGGGTCCAGGCAGCAGTGGTACGCTCTCCGGTCTGCAAATCACAGCTAATGACACCTGCCCTGTCCCCTCGCAGGCTGCCGCGCGGAATGAGACGATGACATGAGCGTCCTCTGCAAATAAACACGCGACGCCTGTGTCGGGATTACTGCTGTCGTCGCTGTTATTGTTATAATGCAAGAGGATTATACATTTTATTAAAGGATGATAATTACTGTTTGTCAGCGGCTCCATAAAATCCACTCAGCCTTGCCCGAGAGGAGGGGGTGCCCTCAGCCTGACCTCTCCCCTCTCTCTCCCCACGCAGTGCCGCCCGACGACCCAGTGATCCTCGGGGGGCCTGTGATCAGCCTGCGGGCTGGGGACCCCCTCAACCTCACCTGCCATGCAGACAACGCCAAGCCTGCTGCCTCCATCATCTGGCTGAGGAAGGGAGAGGTGATCAACGGGGCCACCTACTCCAAGGTGAGGCGGGGTTGGGGGGATGTGAAGGAGGGGAGGCCGCCGGGGGGCGGGCAGCGGGCAGGGCATAGCTCTCCCCATCTCTTTGAAGCTCTTGGCTCTGCCTGTGTGATTCCGTGTCGCCTTTGGCTCCTAGCTCTTTGTCTCTCTGCGTCTTTCTTTCTCTCTCTCTCTCTCCCTGTCACTTTTTCTCTCGAGTGCTCTGGCTCTATTTTTCCAACCTTTTCTGTCTCTCCTTCTCCTCCTCTCTTTCCCGGGGGAATTGCTGGGCGTGGTGACAACGTTAAGAATGGAGTATGGTCAGAGGAAGCAACTCAGGGACAGAGGTGGACAGAGCCGAGGGTTGCCAGATAAAATACAGGACATCCAGTTAAAAGCGAATCTCAGGTTTGCTGTTGAGTTGCTCGGTCGTGTCTGACTCTTTGCGACCCCACGGACTGCAGCACGCCAGGCTTCCCTGTCCTTCACTATCTCCCTGAATTTGCTCAAACTCGTGTCCATTAAGTCGATGATGCCATCCAACCATCTCATCCTGTCGCCCCCTTCTCCTTCTGCCCTCAATCTTTCCCAGGCTCAGGGTCATTTCCTCGCATCAGGTGGCCAAAGGATTGGAGCTTCAGAGTCAGTCCTTCTAATGAATATTCAGGGTTGATTTCCTTTAGGATTGACTGGTTTGATCTCCTTGCAGTCCAAGGGAATCTCAAGAGTCTTTTCCAGCACCACAGTTCAAAAGCATCAATTCTAAACAACAAATAACTTTTCAGTGTAATTGTATTCCAAATATTGCATGGGCCATACTTATACTAAAGATTAGTCACTGTTTAACCGAAATTCAAATTTAACTGATGTCTGTATTCTCATTCACTCAATCTGCCCACCTTCCCAGTGCTGCCAGCTGAAGCTGTTTAGGTGTTTCCTGTCCCAGGTACCTGGCTCAGGGGTCAAGGAGGGCTGAATGCAGCCCATAGTCCCTTACCAGCCCTGCACCTGCTGTACCTACCTGCTGGGGTGCTTTTCTCTAGTTCACACAAGGTGCTGTGAGCTGAAGGGCTTCCCAGGTGGCGCTCGTGGTAAAGAACCTGCCTGCCAAAGCAGGAGATGCAGGAGACATGGGTTGGATCCTTGAGTCAGGAAGATCCACTGGGGGAGGGCACGGCAACCCACTCTGGTATTCTTGCCTGGAGAATCCCATGGACAGAGGACCCTGGTGGGCTACAGTCCATAGGATCGCACAGAGTTGGACATGACGAAGGTGACTTAGCACAGATGTAACCTAAACTGCCTCCATAAAGGCCCCATGTCCAAATATGCGCCAGTGAGGCTTAGGGCTTCACCCTATGAAATCTAGGGGCACTCTATATATACATCGCAGATGGGGAAACGAAGGCAGAACGCTGACGTTACTATGACATGTGATGGAGCTCGGGTGTGGACCAGGTTTGTAGGACCCCAAGGCCCGCTCTACGACGCCACTAACACTCTCACCCAGGAAATATGCCGTGCAGATCCAGTGAGGGAAGGCAGTGATCCTAACAGCCATGCTTCCCTCTGCTCCTTCATGACCATCCTCTGAGGCAGGTGTCATTGCTCCCATTGTACAGATGGGGACCGTGAGGCACAGCAATAGATAGATAGATAGATATCAGGGGCCTGGCAGCTCTGACAAGCTATAGACCTGTGACTTGGGCTCACGGAGAAGGATGCATGACCCAGCAGCTCCCATGGACTCAGCCCTGGGGGCTGTCAGAGCCCAGCCCTCTGCAGCTCCCTCTCCCCCAGGACTCAGGTGCCATTGACCTCGGCAATTGTGATGTCCCAAAGGCAGAGCAGCCCCAGACTGGTTGTGCAAGAGAAGAGGCTGGGGGCATGAGCAGCTGAGACAGAGACAGAGAGACAGGGAGAGAGAGAGGCTGAGAGGACACTCATGTGCAACAGTCAAGCAGGATTCACGGTCTACAGGAAAAATCCCACGGGGCCACCCTGACAGCCCCCGAGGCTGAAGCCTCAGCGTCTGTCACATGGTAAGTGGTTAAGCCCCTGAGCCTGGCAGCTGGGAAGCCGGCATCCAGGCTCCACCACCGTCTAGCTCTGTGGCCATGGGCAAGCTAGCTAACCTTGCGTGCCTCAGGGTTCCCATGTGTACAATGGGACCAATGGCACCTGCCTCAGAGGATGGTCATGAATGAGCAGAGGGAAGTATGGCTGAGGGAAGGATCACTGCCTTCCCTCACTGGATCTGCACGGCGCATTTCCTGGGTGAGAGTGTTAGTATCATCGCAGAGCAGGCCTTGGGGGTCCTACAAACTTGGTTCACACCGGAGCTCCACCACATGTCATGGACATCAGATCTCTGCCTCAATTTCCCCATCTGCAAAATGGGATGATGATAACAGGTATTATGATGTAACAGGTGTCCATGTTACAATTGCTGCGAGACTTAAGAAAAATAATGCATTTGAGCACTGCAACAGAGAGTAGCCCTGCTCGCTGCAACTAGAGAAAGCCCCATGCACAGCAATGAAGACCCAGCACAGCCAAAAGAGAATAGTGCATTGAAAGTAAGGGCTTTGTAAACATTCGCTAGCATCCTTGGCTCCTTCCTCCCAGAGCCGTGTCTCCCCCACCTGCTCTCCCCTGCAGAGGTCGCTCAGAAGGCCAGGTTTCGGTTTGCTGCTCCACCGTGGGCCTGCAGGGGAAGGGTGCTCCACCAGCCCCCACCCCCAACCCAGCACAGGCTGGGGCGCCTCTTCCTGAACCCAGGGCGGCCAGAACCCTCGTAGCCCAGGTGCCTGGGTGAGTGCTCACGACTCCCAGTGGGTGTCTGGCTGCAGAAGCATAGGAGTTGATGAAAAGCCATCTCTCCAAGTCATCTCTTCCTGGACACCCAGCCTCAGGCCGTCTTCTTTGGACCTGGCACCAGAATGGAGGCCACATGGCGGTCATCTGGAAGGCAGACCCGGGGAGGCAGGACAGGTTGTGGAAGAGGAAGGAAGCCAGTTTGGGCTGAGACCAGAGAAAAACCTTCCCTGGGAGCCAGGTTCCTGCTCCATCTGCTGCTCCCCAGCAGCCGCCGCCAGGTGGAAGGAGGAGGTCTTAACCCTGAAACGGTGGACAGGGGGAGGGTTGCTTGACCTTGGATGTCCACAGTTGTGTCCATGTCTGCCTTGAAGCCCCTGACCTTCCAGCCCTGCGCCTCTGCTACTTCCAACTTCAGACTGCTGCCTGTCCCGGGGCGCCCACCCACCACCACCAAGACCACAAGACTTATTAGAGCCCAAGCTATGGACGAGTTCTCTGGCACAGCACCTCTCAGGGCCCTCCCTGCGGCTCAGCTCTGCACTCTGTCCCCACCTGCCCCCGTAGCATCCCCCGCCCCCTGCATCCCAGCTGTTCATCTCAGGCACCTGGAGCCTCCAGCAAGCTTCCAGCTGCCGCTCATCCTGGCCTTCTTTGTGAGGAGCAGCCCTCCTGGCCCCAGGACACAAAACTAGGGGTCAGTCCGTGAGGACACAGGTTCTGGGGACACAAAGTGCGGCCCAAATTTCCGCCTTCTCCCAAATTTCCGCCTTCTCCGACAGCCCTTAGTGATAACAGGCCCCAGTGGATTCCCCAGGCAGCCTTAAAAGGGGAAGCAAAGAGAGATGATGAAAAAAAAAAAGAAAAGAAAAATTATGGGACGCAGCAGGTGGTGAGTGAGGTGAGTGAGGAGGGAGAGGAGGCCCTGTTGCCAGGCAATCAGGCCCGCAAGCCCTTTCCAGGCTGTTTGCATATCAATGAACATCCCAGATTTAGCACCAAGCTGGGGGCACCCACATTCCCACCAAATCTCCTTCCTCCCTCACCAGTGGTCACCTCTCACCTTGGGGAGCTCCGCCTGTCTCTCCACTGCCCAGCTGAAGCCCACACTGGACAACCTTACACACGGTACAGTCTTCCTCCCCAGGAAAGCCTAAGGCTTCTCACCAACCGCCCCCCTCAACCGCCAACTACCACTGCTGATTGAATGCCAAGTGCCTGCCATCAGTGATGGGGGGTGCACAGACAGGAAGCAGCTCGGGATAGGCAGGGTCCAGAGATGAGCCCTAAGCCACTGGGACAGTGGGGAAAGCTCTACGGAAGCTAGTGGGTCAGCAGCCAGTGGACACACACCCAGGAAGACCCCTGCCCTGGCATGTTCAACCCTGAACAGATGAGGTATATATGCCCACTCCTGGTCCATATCTGCAGACATAGGTGGGACCCACAGGAGAGGCCATCAGGGTCACGCTAGTGCCCACCAAGCTGCAGCGAGCACTGCCCTAGGACTTGGAGGTGATGGCCCCAGAAATGAGCGACTCACCACTAATAACCCACTTACCCTCTGGCTGAGGGTGAGCTAATGATGGTTTCACAAGCAGGAGGTGGGGGTGTTGGGGCCCGGTGTGTCCCCAGAGCCAAGTTCAGGAGAGGGAAGCCAGAGAAGGGCCAGGAGGACAGAGGAAGGGGGCCTGTGACAAGAATCAGCAAATCAGAGACTGTCTACCTGCTCCGGACCCCCCGGGAGGTCCCAGGGCTTCATTTGCATGTGAGAATGGGGGAGGTTGACCAGCCAGGCATGAAGGAAAAGAAAATAGAAAGCAGAAGCAAGGAGATGCGGAAGCAACAAGGGAGGGAGGGAAAAAAAAATCAGGGTGAGAAGACCCAGGCCCCTTCTTTGCCCCAAGCTCGGCTCCCCCCTACCATGAAGGCTTTACAGACCACCCTCCACCAGAGCTAGGAGAGGTCCTCCCCTGGGGAGCGGGCACTGTGCCCTCCCCCGGTTTAATGAACACATCTCCCCATCTCTAATTAGGTGGAACAAACAACTTGAACCAGAATTTTTATTTCCCAGAAAAGCACACGCCCGGACACAGTAAATATGTCATTAATCATCTTTCCGGGCGAGGAGCACCCTGGGTGCGGGGAGCGGGCAGCAGTCAGGGGCCTAATTAGGAGCTCAGGCCCTTGACTTCCCTCCTACCGGCACCCAGATGGCCCTGCTCCCCAACACAGCACGAGCAGATCAATCCGAGGGTACCCCGGCAGACTAAAATTTATGTAAATGTCCCTGGTTAGCACAACGGAAAAGTAAAGAAAAGAAAAGCAGGAAAGAACAAAAGGATCTTCGTCCCCACCTCCCCTACCCCAACCCCGCGGTCTTATTTTCATCCAGGAAATTGTGCTTATTATCGCTTGGCTATTTATAGACGCGTGAGGTCTGCTGAAGAGCCAGGAGCCAGCCGGTTACTATGGTGCACCGGAGAGGTTCCGGCTGGGCCGGTTGACACCACGCCCACTCTGACCCCACTCCTGGGGCCAGCCTCCAGATCAGCACCCTGGCCCTGAGGCTGAGCTCTAGACAGTCAGCCCTCGGGCTTCTGGGACTGACCATGACACCCTCCCCCAGCCTCTCTCCCAGATCCCTCTGCAGCAGGGCTGAGACCACCACCCCACGCCCCGGAAGGAAGGTGGATGAGAGCAGGCCTGGGCCCAGGCGGTTTCCTCCAGCCGAGTTCTCCTCTGCTGCCCTGCTCTGTGGTGTCTTCACACCTGATTCTGGCCTTGTCTACAGCGGGATGCGGTATCCTAGAACAGGCTCCAAGCCTGTTCTAGTGCAGGGCATGGAACTGAGGACAGCATCGGGGTCCAGCTGCCTGTGGTAGCCAGTGCTTAGTTGCTCAGTCATGTCAGACTCTTTGTCACCCCACGGACTATAGCCCACCGGCTTCCTCTGTCCATGGGGTTCTCCAGGCAAGAATACTGGAGTGGGTTGCCATGCCCTCCTCCAGAGGATCTTCCCAACCCAGGGATGAGGTCTCCTGCATTGCAGACAGATTCTTTACCAGCTGAGCCACCAGGGAAGCCCAAGAATACTGGAGTGGGTAGCCTATCCCTTCTCCAGAGGATCTTCCCAACCCAGAAATCAAACCAGGGTCTCCTGCATTGCAGGTGGATTCTTTACCAGCTGAGCCACTAGGGAAGCCCTCAGCTGCCTACATATCTCTGCTAAAGGGAGGCTACTTAATCTGCTAACTGTTGCTGTCTCAAAGAGGGGATCACACCACCCCTCTGGCTTACAGGTCCTCAGGAAGCTACAGTGGGGAGGTCGTGGCTCAGAGCTCACCATTCTCCTATGCAAATCCCTGCTTTGCCCAGCGAGTTCCTGACTCACTCTAAACTCACTTTTCTCTCCAGTTATTTGGGAGACAAGGCTCCCTTCCTTCCAGGGTCCTGTGAGGATCAGAGACGATGTTGTGGTTATTTTCAGGGAGGTTTTGAGGAAGTAGAGTCTATCCATCTCTTCCTCAGCTCCAATAACGGAGAAAATAAGATCAAGTTCCTTCCTGGGGTGTACTGAGCAAGTCCAGCCTCCACCCCAAACCAAAATGGCCCTCCTGCCCACTGCACCTCCCCAGTGGGCACCCACCCTCATGGGCCACCAGGGAGTCAAGGGTGCAGGGTTACCAAACTGATGGGGCAGTAGCTGGAGGCAGTCTCAGCTGGGGGAGTGGGTACCAGCAATGAAGGAGAACAGCTGCCATGAGGCATCAGCACGTGGTCAAGAGGAAAACAGGGGACCTTTAGGCCTGCGTTAGTTTCTAGGGCTGCTGTAACCAAGTACCACAACTTGGTTCTTCAGACAACCAAAATGTATTGGCTCACCCTTGTAGAGGCGAAAATGCTGAAGTCAAGGCGTGGGCAGAGCTGTGCTTCCTCCAAAGGCCGCAGGGAGAATCTTCTCACCTCTTCTAGTTCCTAGGGGCTCCTGGCTTTCCTGAGCTTGTGGCAGCATCATTCCAGTTTCTGCCTCCTCCTTCCCATGGCCTCTTCCTTGTGTCTCCTTGTCTTCTTTTTTACAAGGACACCCATCATTGGATTTAAAGCCCATGCTACATCCAGGGTGATCTTGTCTCAAGATCCTTAACTAATGACTGATTAGGCAATGGCACCCCACTCCAGTACTCTTGCCTGGAAAATCCCATGGACAAAGGAGCCTCGTAGGCTGCAGTCCATGGGGTCGCTAAGAGTCAGACATGACTGAGCGACTTCACTTCCACTTTTCACTTTCATGCATTGGAGAAGGAAATGGCAACCCACTCCAGTGTTCTTGCCTGGAGAATCCCAGGGACGGGGAAGCCTGGTGGGCTGCCGTCTATGGGGTCACACAGAGTCGGCCACAACTGAGGCAACTTAGCAGCAGCAGCAGCTAACTAAGTTGTGAAGGCCCCGTTTCCAAATAATTTCACATTTTGAGGTTCAGGGTGGACATGAATTTGAGTGGATGCTCTTCAATACAGTCCAGGAACCTGTTACTTACATCGCCGCCACCAACGCAAAGTGAGTTTAATCAAGCTCCACAGTCTCTCTTGATCACACCTGTTTTCTCAACTGCTAAATGAAAGACGATGGCACCTGTCGTGTCTGTGGCTTAGTCTGAGCTCCAGTGAGGTCTGGTAGTAAAATGATTGAAAAGTTGAGAGAGTTTATACAAGTAAAGTAAATGAAATGGTCAGTGTGCGCTGATTCTTCACGCGTCTCCACCCTAGCCCTGCCTTTACCCTCACTCCCCAAGCTGTGCACCCTTCTGCAGCCAGCATCATTCCTGGAGCCACAGCACCTGCTATCCCCATCTCAGCACTCCCTACAGACCCAGAGACACCCCCAGACCAGAGGTAGAATAGTTACAAGTTCATTTCTACATAGCACCAGCAGCCTGGTCTCTACTGGGCCCAAGCTGGTTTCTTTTGTGTCTGGGTGGGCAAGTCACTTTGCAGTTCCTTTTTCCTCCTGAAGCCTGGCGCTCAGCCAGGCCAGGGAGCCAGGGGTGACCCGAGGCTCTGCATGGAGGTGGGCGCCCCTGGGTGTCCTGAGCTGACCTAACTCTATCCACAGAGCTCCTTCCTCCTCTCCGAGGCTGGCGCGTGTCCTGCCCCACCCGCCCAGCTGTCGCAGTGATGAGTGACCTGGGGCCTTCTTTCTCCCCACCCGACCCATAGACCCTTCTCCGAGATGGCAAGCGTGAGAGCATTGTGAGCACCCTCTTCATTTCCCCCGGCGATGTGGAGAACGGGCAGAGCATCGTATGCCGAGCCACCAACAAAGCCATCCCCGGAGGGAAGGAGACCTCAGTCACCATCGACATCCAGCGTGAGTACTGACCTGGCCGGGGGCAGGGACCATCCGGCACTCCTTCCCGGAGCACAGGTTGGGGGAAGTAGCCAGGCCGGGGCCAGACCCCTGCAGGACAGCTGGAGGCAGGACCTGGATCCGCCAATCCTAGGGGCTAGCGAGTTTGTCTGGCACCCAAGGACCGCTTTGTCCTTCTTACTGTCACCAGTGAGGGTGACAGTCCCCTTAGGAACATCACTGGGGACTCCCTGGCAGTCCGGTGGTTAAGACCCCACTTCTGCTCCCGCTGCAGGAGGCACAGGTTTGATCCTTGGTTTGCATCCACCCTCTTCACCAGCTTTTAAAACCCCCTCCACCTCCATCTACACCAAGCAGAGGGCTCTTCCATTCCCCATCCAGTGAGAGCCAGGATCACCAGGGCTCTGGGCAGGCCAAGGACCAGGGTGATGGGAGGGAGGCTCTTGCTTTTAAGGTCGTGTAAGTTCAAGGTCACCCTGGGAGGAGTGTCTCCCTCCCCTGCCCCGGTCCAGGCCCCACTATCCACACCCACCTGCTTCTTAGCTGTAGCAGATATGGCATCAAGCTGCAGGCCCAACTATGGAAAGAAAGCAAGATGTGGGGGGGATGGGGTAGTCTACAGCCCAGAAAGGCTCTACCACCCATGAGCTGTGTGGGCCTGAGCTGGTCATTAGGATGCTGGTTCCTAGTCTCATTTGACTGAGTGACGTCCAAGGTCTCTTCTCACCCTGGGATTGACCATGAATCAGAGGTCTCTCCAGACACAAGCCAAATCTGGGAGGAATGAGAGAGAGAGCCACAGACATCCAAGCCTCCTGTACCAGGCTGCCTGTTGTGGCCACTGTGCAGCACCTCCGTTCTCTCCCCCCACCCCCGCCCAGCTGGTCAGGAGGCCTGTGCCAGCCACAGAACCCCCAGGGAAGAAACCACCGGGTCGGCGCTTGGGGCCTGGCAGGAGAGCCTTGGGGGGAGCTATGTTTCTGCGTCACAAAGCAGAACCTTTCCGTCAACAAGAAAGTCATCATCATGACAACAGCCCACCGGCTATTAAAACACGTTCCCCTGAACGCGCGCTGATACCATGACGGATTCACCAGGACGCACAGACGATAGTCTGCCCGAGGAGGATGCCAGCCTTGCCAGGTCTCTGGGCCTCACTGACTTTCTTTCCAGGGACGTCTCAGCCACCCCACGAGGGAGGCAGCAAGAATGAGGTCAAAGTGAAGCTGAGAATCCAGGTGCCCAGTTTCCTAGATGGGCCCCTTGCGAGGCAGTCCAGAGTCGTGGTTGGAATTCTGGCTCTGCCACTTACTGAGTGATCCTGGGCTGGTTATTTCACCTCTCTGTGCCTCGGTTTCCTCATCTGTATGTGGAGGTGCTTGGCTGGTACATACACTGGCTGGAAGGATTCAGTTAAAGCATTCGGGCAGTGACCCCAGTGTAGCACCCAGCACCTGTCATGGGGGTGCAGCTGCCCCTTCCCGGTGCCCCCAGACCCCACAGGGAGGGGAGGTCTGCATCCACTCGTCCCCCTCCCCAAGGTGTCTACACGCGCCTGCTGAGCAAAAGAGCAGGCTCTCTCTGCCCCCTCCCTCTTGCTCACCCTCCCACCCCCACGCATCCCTTTGTTCATTCAGTAAGCGTCCGGCTGTTTACTGTGGACACCACAGGCTGGATCATAGCTGCCTTTGCAAACCTGCTCATTTTCTCAGTCAACCAAGAAGTATCCAAACTCAGCAAAAACACATTTGTTGTTTGTTTCCCTTGGTCTTTAGATGTTACCCAACGGAAGACAAAGCCCCCAGATTGAGTAATGGGAGAGAAAGCTTAACACCCCCAAAGTCTCGCTGCATCTGGACTCTGCATCCAGCTGCCAAGCTTCAAATGGATGTGCCATGAAATCACTGAGTCATGGAGTTTCTCTCCTTTCTCATTCCTTCCTGGGTGTAATACTTCCCCTGAACGTGCATGCATGCGAGCGCGCACACACACACACACACACACACACACACACACACGCGCGCTCGTGGAGGCAGGCTACTGATGGAAACTCTAACAGACTCTCAGCTGTAACATCTGTTCAGTGCGATCTCAGTTCCGCCAGCTACATCAAAGCTGCCCCCTGCAAGTTATGCAACCGACATCACAAATGGGATTAAAATCATGTTTAATAGTCGGATATGACATAAACTATTTATACCTTCGGAGCCTGGTGGACTTGTGAAAATTCATATCCTGCACATGCAGAGGAGAAGTGCGGAGAGAGGGGCGTGGGCACCTCTGGGCCTGGGGTGGAGGCTCAGATGAGACCGGCCAGTGTAGAAGGTTCCCGGGGTGTGCGGGGAGCCTATTTTCCTGGGTACCGAGGATGCTGCAAAGAGGTGGGGAAGCTTCAGGAGACAGGCGTCCACAGGATAACTGAGAAGGGCAGCTCGGTGGTAGAGGAGGGGAGGGGAGCAGACAGCCGGAAGGGTCCTCCAGCAGGTGTGTGTTTCGTCTCTCTGTCCCTGGAAGTCTCACCACTTTATAAAGGACAGCCAGGTGGGGACTGGCCTCCTGGAGCTGCCCCGCATGTTCTGTGGCTGGTTTCTAGAAGCTGTTGAACTAGCCCTGAAAACTGGTGGTTCTCAGCTGGGTGGGCCAGCAGACAACCCACTCAGGTGATGGGGAAGAGCCAGGAGGAGGCTGCAGGGTTCTGGGGGTGTAGCTGTCTTGGGAGATATGGGCAGAGTTCTCAAGGCAAGTCCTGGCCACGTATCTTTGGGTCCGCTGGAGTCATGCTTTAAAAACCAATGTAGAGAGTTTCCTTGGTAGCTCAGTGGTAAAGAATCTGCCTGCTAAGGTGGGACATGTGGGTTCAGTCCTTGCTCCGGAAAGATCCCATGTGCTACAGAGCAACTGAGCCTTTGCACCACAACTACTGAGCCTGCGCTCGAGAGCCCAGGAGCCACAACTGCCGAACCCACGTGCTGCAACTGCTGAAACTCACGCACCCCAGAGCCCGTGCTCCGCAGGAAGGGGAGCCACCACAATGAGAAGCCTGCACGCTGCATTAGAGTAGTCCCCGCTCGCTGCAACTAGACAAAAGCCCACGCAGCAACAAAGACCAAGCACAGCCAAATAAATACAGACTTTTTTGAAATAATTCCTATTTTAAAATAAATGAATAAAAACCAACTTTGAGGTCACTGAAGTAGCCAACACCTCCCCACAATTAACTCTCCAAGAAAAGGCAAGCAAGTCATAGGAGACGTTCCCAGAATTGTGGTCCCATCCAGAACGGATGTGGGGAGAACAGCTCCAGCTTGTCCAACCACCTGATGCTGTCAGGAAGCAGCATTCTCTCCTGCGTCTTAACAAGCTGTCTGCACACCCCAGTGCAGCCCTGTGGGTCATCTCCCCTCAAGCCCGGCACCCCAGAAGGCAACTTGAACACCAGCAGGGCACAGGGAGGGCACGCTGCCAAGCAATCCCAACTCTGGGGTGGGTGAGGCTCCATCTGCAGCTGGGCGGCTGCACAGTTGACTCTCAGCCCAACCAGGAGCTGGGCCAGGTAGCTGGAGTCTTGCTCCCCTGGTGGTGCCCTTCATGTGCACCCAGAGCGGGTCAGCATTTTCCAGATGGTCTCTGAGAAACCAGCTTTCTTCTTTTTCTGAAAATGGGGTGAACCCCCAGCAAGTCCTCCTGCCCTACCAGCATAGAGCTGTGCCTATAGATGAGGTCTGGCAGAAGAGGCGGCCCCAGGGCCTGACTAGGACCCAGGGACAAAGCTGCCCTCTTCACTCAGCCTAGAGCTGAGCTCCAGCCAGACCTCCAGACCTGTCATCTCTGCTCCCCTGGAACGTGGACCATGCCCGGGGTGCTAAGGCCTGGGCGCCTACCCCAGAGCACAAGGATGCCCGGCTTTCAGAGCGGGTCCTGAGCTGGCTTCCCCTGAGCTCAGGAGGGCCAGGCCGCCTCGGGGTCTCTTTCCGGGCTGATTCCCCACCTCTGATCTCTGCTCTGGATACCGCCGCCTCTGTTTCCAACTCTCCGTCATCCTGTCTCTTTCCTCTATGTCTCATTATTGTCTTTGGCTTTTTCCCCAGCACCTTATCACTTTCTGTCTCCATCTGTTCAGTTCCCCTGGGTCTTCTGGCCTTAAGTCTAAAATTTTTGTCTGATTGTGTGTCTCTCTGAACATGTGAGTCTCTGAGCCTATCCGTGTCTGCTCTTTGCTTCTCTATGTTTCTGCACTTTCTCCCTCTCTCTCTCTCTCTCTCTCTCCCTCTCTCTCTCTCTCTCTCTCTCTCTCTCTCTCTCTCTCTCTCTCTCTCTCTCTCTCTCTCTCTCTCTCTCTCGGTCTCTCTCCTTCTCCTTCCCTCCCTCATCTTCACATCTCTCCTACATAGGCATCTCTATGCCCCCGTCCCTCCCCCACTTCCCTTCCGCATGACCTCTCTGTGTCTCTGTCTTTCTCTACCTCTCTGACTTCCTGTTTCCTCCACCTCTGAGCATTTCGCACTTGAGAGCTGGGCTTCATTGTGTTGAGTGTCAAAAACAAGCCCTGCCTGGGAAGCTGAGGGCTGAGTGACACCCGTCAGGACTCAGCAGAGATGGTTAGGGTCGGGGAAGGCTGTAAGTGCCAAGGTAACAGATGCACCTTTACACAAAGAGACGCAAGACGGACGTTTCAAAGACTGAAAAGTTTGTATTTAAAGGGACTTAGTATCCACGTCCTCCTTGTGCGCCCCCCACGCCCTTTTCAGACCTCTCTTTCCTATAGTGGTTTGTTCACCCAAAGCTGGAATGTAGGCAGCAAGCACCCTGTGGGGCCCAGACAGCCCTGCTTCTGGGGTGGCTGTTCGTTTAAACACCAGCCTTGAATCCATTCCTGATGCTGGGAAAGATTGAGGGCAGGAGGAGAAGGGGACAACAGAGTGCGAGATGGTTGGACGGCACCACCGACTCCATGGACGTGAATTTGAGCAAACTCCGGGAGATAGTGGAGGACAGGGAAGCCTGGCGTGCTGAAGTCCATGGGGTCACAAAGAGTTGGACACAACTTAGTGGCTGAACAACAATAACTTGAATCCCTAGCAGGAGTCCTGAGCCCACTGCCAGGACGCCCTGATTCGGGCACTTCCAGGGACGGAGGGAGCCCCCTGCCGAGGCCCCCAGTTTTCTGGGGACCAGCAGGGGAGTGGCTGCTCTGAGAGACCCCGGGGGTGGAATTGCTGGCCTTTACCCTCATGTGTACACAGCACCACAGTCTGCAAGGGCGCCTCTTCTCTCCACAGACCCCCCACTTGTCAACCTGTCGGTGGAGCCGCAGCCAGTGTTGGAGGACAACGTGGTCACGTTCCACTGCTCTGCCAAGGCCAACCCCGCGGTCACCCAGTACAGGTGAGAGGCCCTGCTGGGGAGGCCCCCTCGACACCCTGCCTGGCGCAGGGCTGGCACCTGCGGTCCAGGCGTCCAGCACCGTGCTTGGTCCGCTCTGAGTGTCCAGGACCCTTCCCCGGCACACCCGTTCACCCCGCCCTGGCCAGGTGGACTTCGCCTTTTCCTCATGAACACATACTCCCTTCCTCCGAGACAGATGTCACTCCTTCTGTTTGCACAGCTTCTGTACCCCTTATTTCTGAAAGGAAGGAGACTCGGGAGAAAAAGCTAAAACAAGCCATCACGGTCAGTCAGATCCAGATTCTAGTCCTGTGCTCACCAAACCGGTCCCCTGGAAGGGTGGGGTTGCCAGGACCTCCGGCCCTGACCATCAGGCACCCAGATTCGTCGTCCCCACAGCCCCCCTGCAGCTGTTGCCTGCCGCACGGATGAACGTCTCACTGATTTTCACAAGCCTGTCCTTCCCTGTTGAAGGCAGGAACTGCCGTGTAGTCACTTAAGCTGTCAGCGTGGAGCAGGCACTCAGCGCTCCAGAATGTGGGCTCGAGGACTCTGTAAACACACAGAGTGGCGCCTCTGGGCCTCCTGCCTGGGCACCACCACTGCACGAGACTTTCAGACGCCAGTGGCCTCTTAGGTGCTCCAGGGCACACTCAGACACTCCCCGACACCGCCCTCACTCTGCCCCGCTCCTTCCCCCAGCCCAGGCCTGATGGTGTCCCCCCCACCACTGAGATGGTCAGGAAGCCCCAGCATCACCCACTGCCAGGGATGCTGATGGTCCCAGACTCAGAAACAAACCTGCCGGTGGGAGTGGAGGACAGAGCCAAAGAGAGGCAGCGTGGCCTCAGAGGGCAGAACCTGAGAAACGGGTCAAAGAAGCAGCCAGAGGTTCAGGCTAGACACAGGTGATGCTCCCTGCAGTGCAGATAATTAGTGCTGGAACCAGAAACCCTGGGAAAGCACAGAGCCTTTATCCTTGAGGATATTCTTAAATAGGATGAACACCATGCGTCCTCTGGGTTTAACCATTCATCCGGCTAGAGGCAGGAGAAAGATTAGATGACCTCCAGGCTCCTTGGAGTCCCGCGGCCCTGTGGGTCCGGGCAGCAGGTCTGACTTGGCTAGGACAATGACAAAGATGTGGCAGGAGACCTGTATTTTTCTCTGGGCTTCCACCCTGCACCTGCGAGGCCTGGGCTCCATCCACAGGCGGGCTTCTCTCTGCTATTCGCTCTGCTCACAGGCCCTACACACCAGGTGTTGCATGCCCAGAGATCATCTCTCATGCCAGCTTCCCTGGGCACCCCTTCTCTCCCACTGACACCCTACCCGAGCAGACCCACCCACATTCACTCTCATATCATGGCAATAATAAGGGATAAGTCTACATTTGAAGAGATCATTGAGAAACAAATGTGGCAAGATATTGACCACGTTTGGTGAGTCTAGGTGAAGGGAGTATGGCAGTTTTCTGGATCGGTCTTGTGACTTCTCTATAACAAAGTTATGTTTAGTTTTTAAACCACAAAGTTAATAAGCCAGGACCTGCAGGTTTCCGTGGGTTCTGGGTCCCTGTGGTTTCCCTCTGTCTCCATCCTTCCCCACAGCTCAGAGCCTGGTCAACAGTCAGTCACAGAGGAGGAGCCAGAGGCACAGGCCGGTCCCCCGCAGGTTTGACAGGCGAGTGCTTGCTCCTACTTGCCTCCTTCCCTCCTGGCCCTCCAGCCTGCCAGAGGCCCCAGAAGGCTTCAGTGCTGATCAGGCACCCTCCAGGGCTCCAGAGGCTTTCGGGGAGCCCTTCTGGCCTCCAGGGACATGTCAGGGAGCCCCAGAGGCCCAGGAGAAAGGGGGTGGTGAGAGGAGGCGGGTGTCTATGCCCATCCCCTGTGGCTCAGCCTCTTGGCCTCCAAAAGGGCTCCCCAGCAGGCAGATGGCCCTTCTAAATGTGTTGGGATCCAAGAGGAAGGGCCTTGAGCAATCTCAGCGCTTGAGTCCATGGATTTTTCCCAGCTGACCTGGTCGGGACTAAGAGATCTTTGTTTTTCAACTTCTGCCTTGGTCTTGATTGCTTCCTCCTGTTTCACACAAGAGGGTGTGATCTTGGAAATCAGAGATGCGCCCTGGTCCACCCCAGCACCCAGCAAGGGGCCCCGGGTGGATGTGGGAGCCCGTCCAACTGAACTCAGCCTCACTTGGCTGGACCAGCCGCCTGGGGCGAGCACACTGCCTCTCTGCACCCCTCTGAGTCTCAGGGCCCCCACCCCACCATGCAGGGAACAGGGCGGGGGTCTACCGGCCAGTGTGAAAGGCGGGGCTGTGGAGGACAGCCTGTTGGCAGTGACACACCAGCCTCCTGATTGTGTGATGTAAATAATTAATCCTCTTACATCTGCTCTGGCCAAATTACACATTGATTGGGGAAAGCTTAATCTGAGTCCTGTTCCGAGGGGCTGGGCGAGGCGGTGAAAACGGTGGTGGTGGGAGGATGAAGGGACTGGAGGAAAGAGGAGGAGGAGGCCAAGCTGAGAAACTAGAGAAGAGAGGAGATGGGAGGGGAGGGGAGAGGAGACCGGGAGGTGGGACAGAGAGGGGAGGAGGTGGGACAGAGAGGGGAGGAGATGGGACGGGAGCTGGGAGAGGGTGGGACTTGCTGTCTGGCTCACCCTGGTCGTGTGACCTGCTGCTTCAGTAAGTGGGTTGAGCTTCTGGAAGGGATCCCTCCGAGGGTTTTTGTTGTTGTTTTGGGGTTTTTTGTGGGGGTTGGGGAGTACAGAAGGGGAATAAAGACAGGGAAGAAAAAGAGTGGCTGAGTGAGAGGTGAGCTGGGGACTCGTGGGGTGACCCCCAGAGACCCAGCCCCACAGCTGGCCTCCTGGGACGATGGGAGAAGACCGTCTTTGAGTTCTTCTCAGTGCCCCCCCATTTCTAAGGTGGGGATCAGCCCTGGGGAACTGGGAGCAGCATCTGCACAGCCCTCCAGTGTCTCTTCAGCCTCCCTTCTTTGAATCTGAGAGGGGAAGCCAGACTGGTTGGGGGAAGAGGAGCCCCATGCAGCCAGGAGTGCTGAGTTCCAGGCCAGAGATAGCCCCAGCCGTTCTGAGTTCCTGGGGGCCCCAGTAGGGAGCTTTCACCCTGCTTACATGTGAGGGACCTCAGACGGGTGGGGGGAAAGCCCCCTCTTCCCCCAGGAACCCCCAATAATGGAAGAGGACTGCCCAGCAGAGTCTGCTCCCTGGGGCTGTGGGCAACCAGGGGCAGGATGGTCTCACCTACCTCCTCCCAGCCCAGCCGGCTGCCCCCTCCTCGTAGCATCCCACCACCTGCCCCCTCACAGCTGCAGGGTGGGTGGAGCAGGGGCTGGATGCCGATCCACCACTGTGTGTCCCGGACTGAACTCGTCTGCCTCAGGTGGGAGCTGTGCCTGACTGTTAAGTGTGGTCATTAAATTAAAGTTAGAGATTGAAATGATTCATGAATAACTCATAATGGGTTGTTGGGAAGCTCCTTCAGCTCTCAGGGAACTATGGTTCGCTCTGTTGTTAAACTGTAATTGTTATTATTAATTGTCTTCTTAATAACGATCTGACACTAATTCAAGATAATAACTGCACAGTGCCAGCCTGGTGCTCTCTGTGGTACTGGGAGACGGCCACCTCCCGAGCTGGATGGCCTGGCTAAGCAGGAGCAGGTGGAGGGAAGGGCAGGATGCAGGGCCCTGCCCTCCGTGACCCCAGGAAAGGGGGCCCTGAGAATGTGGCTACCTGGAGTCGTGGTAGCCCCAGGATAACGGGGGCCTCCCGAGCCCTGGCAAAGACATGCACTCCAGGGACTTCCTTGTGGTCCAGTGGTTAAGACTCTGTGCTTCCGCTTCAGGGGGAACTAAGATCCCATGTGCCACACAGTGGCCAAAAACAAAAGACATGTACCCCAAAACAGGCCTGAACTACAGTGGGAAGTACCTATTGGGAACATGTGTGTTTTCAAAAAGGTTTAAGCATAGTAAGAGTAACCCAGGGAAAGCGCTGATTCTCCTGTGCACACGCACCCCTGGGGTGCTCTGCCATACAGACAGCAGGCTGTCTGCTGCACCAGGCCAGTGATCACTGCCCCGGGGCCAGACCCAAGATACCCATCAGTCAGTTGGCCAATGAAAGAAGTCAGCATAGCTGTCTTCCCATCACCCCCACCAACCCAACTGCTGGTCCCATAAAAGCAGTGCTGAGACAGCCCAGGTCCCCAAGGAGCAGAGCCAGGATGGGAGGCAGAGGGTGTGGAGGAACATGAGTAAGTAGGAGAGGGATGAAGGGCTTTCGGGAGAGAGGGGCACTATGATGGGACCCACTCTGGGGACAGGAGTCAGGACGGGGGAACTGGGAGAGCTGCCAGCGCAGGAGGGTGGGCAGTCGAGACCACGCCTATCACCTCCCCATCAGCGTCTTGTCTTGTCTGGCAATCAAGCTTCCTGATGCCGTGCATGTGTGTATACGTGTGTGTGCAGGTGTACACGCACGAATGGGCACACACCACTAGACCTTGGCCTCTTCAGTCACGGGCTTGGCCTCCTTTTCCAGTGTGGTCCAGGACTAGACCCCCAGGGGAGCTCAGAGCAGGACAGCCAAGCTGCCCAGGGTCTGGCAGTTGGGTTAGCCTTTGCCTGGCCAGCCACATGGGCAGACCCACTGAAGAGCCAACCCACCTCCCTCCAGAATAACCCATCAGTCAAGTGCTGCTGGCTGCCTGGTGACCCACAGCCCAGAGCCTACCACCCCACCACTGACCCCTTCCCAAGCCCCAGAAGTAGCCCCTCTGTGGAGGCTCCCCCTAGGTGCTCCTTGGGGGCCTGCCCTACCCTGCCCCTCGCCAGGCCTCATCTTCCAGCGGGTGGGACGTATCCTGCCCCCCGGGTGGGAGGTCCACACCAGCGCCAGTGCCTGTGTTACAGGTGGGCCAAGCGGGGCCAGATCATCAAGGAAGCCTCAGGGGAGGTGTACCGGACCACCGTGGACTACACGTACTTCTCAGAGCCCGTCTCCTGCGAGGTGACCAATGCCCTGGGCAGCACCAACATCAGCCGCACGGTCGACGTCTACTGTGAGTGGCTCGGGCCTTCCCTGGCGCATGGGCTCTGGCCAGTCTCCGCTCTCGGCTGGGGGAACCATCGTGGGCTCATTGCACACGACATAAGAACGCCTCCCAAGCTCGGAATCCATGCCCTTTACAGAAAACGTCCCCACGTACTGTCACGTGTTTATCTTGACCCTCATAATCTCCCAGGGAGGGGACCTCCCTGGCGTCCAGTGGTTAGGACTCTACTTTCACTGCAGAGGGCAAAGGCTTCATCTCTGGTTGGGGAACTAAGATCCTACAAGCCACGCAGCATGGCCAAAAAAAAATTCTATTAAGTCTATTTTTTTAAAAAAATCATCTAGGGAGGCTAGAATTCTTATTCCCAGCACCCAGATGAGGGGACGGAGGCCTGAGGTCACACAACAAATGAGGAGCAAAATGAGGACCAAGATGGGTCAGCCCCCCATCAGCGGCTCCCCCTCCTTGCTGCTGGCCAGGCAGGGACCCTCGGGGGAGCCAGCCCTCAGCTGTGTTCACAGCGTTGACCGTCAGCTCATCCAAAGCCCTGTGCAGATTCAGAAGCACTCTTACAAACTTTATTCCTAACCCCCTCACCCCTACCGGCCTCAGCAGGAAGCATGATGACTCCCTGTTTGCATCAGGGGACTCTTGCGGGCCTCCTGACCCTGGTTTCACACCTGCTCCCTGAAGGCAGTTCTCTGCACACCCTCCTGTTACTGCCCCTGAAATCCCACTGCTGCACCTGCTCTGGGAACCCAGGCTCCATCTGCAGGGGCTTCTGGTTAGGGTGGGGGAGGGGTGGGGGGAGGAGCCTCCACTAACAGGATGCGTGCGGGGAAAGGACCTGAAGGTCTCCCCTTCAGTGTTGAAAAGGAGGTGGGGCGGAGCTGGAATAGAGGATAATGGGGGGCGGGGGGACACCGCACAGGAGGTCTGGTGTCCCCCACTCCTTATCTCCCAGCCCTGCAGTGGCCCTGCGGTGGCCCAGGAGCTGGGCTAGGTGCACGGGGAACTTGGCTCCAGGTCACCTGCTGAGGCCTGAAGGAGGTGGACAGTTGACTTGAAGGCAGACAGAGATTCTGGGGTGGGAGGCAGGCCCCTCCCTCCACACCCTGGGGCCAGGGTGGGGCTTCCTGGGATCAGGAGAAAGGGAAGGGGATGGGAGAGCATGGGGGTGGGGGATGGGGGTTGCAAATCCAGGCAGAAATGGGGCCAGAGCAGCTTTTTCTGGGCCTGGAGTTGCCTGCTTCCACAGTGGGCCCCAGGGAGGCTGGGCTGGGGGAGAGGGGTCCTACTGCTTAGCTCCCAGGCCAGGCCCAGACAGCTGGAGGCCTGACCTGTAGGGGATGGGGCAAGCATAGTGGGGGAGAGAAGGGGCAGATAGAAGGGTCCTGCACCCTGCCCACCACAGCCCCGGCTCCTCCCTCCTCCCACGGCAGTTGGGCCCAGGATGACCACAGAGCCCCAGTCCCTGCTCGTAGACCTGGGCTCGGACGCCGTCTTCAGCTGCGCCTGGACAGGCAACCCATCCCTAACCATCGTCTGGATGAAGCGGGGCTCAGGCGTGGTGAGTCCACAGCTGGGACCACAGAGAGCCTGGCAGGGGTGGGGGGACCTCAGGCCTGGGGGGAATCTGCCTCCCGGGGCCCCTCTCACTCACACACTAGAGATGAGAGCCTCCCGTGTAAACTGCAGGAACAGGGGCCCCAGAAAGAGGAGAGGGAGCCCCAGGTACCCACACCTACCCCCCTCAGCCCTAAACACGTTCGGCCAGTGCAGTTTCACCCTGTCGTGAACCTTATGAGAAAAGCAGGTGGTCACCAAGACACTGGGAGTGAAAAGTCCCTAGAAAGGTTTTTCAGCTTTCCCCTAATAGCCATTACCTTCAGCTTTGCAGTTAAGCCTGGCTTTCTCCCTGCTTTTTCCTCTTTTAAAGTGTGTGTGTTCTTTAGAGGAGGAAATGGCAACCCTCTCCAGTATTCTTGCCTGGAAAACCCCATGGACAGAGGAGCCTGGTGGGTTACAGTCCATGGAGTCGCAAGAGCCGGACACAACTGAGCGACTAAAGTACCAAGAGTTTCAGGCCTCCCTCCTCCCAGGAGGACCCGTGAGAGCCTCAGGCAGGGAAGCAGGGGGGAAAGTGACCTCTGTGTCCCCTACTGTCTGCTGGACACTACACTGTCCTCCGAGTGCCACTCCCCATTATAGGGATAAGGAAAGGGCCTCAGAGAAGAGAACTAGAGCCCAAAGCCACACAAGGAGGCACCTCTGAAGCCGGGATCTCAACTCAGACATCGAATGCCGAAGCCTATTTCCTTCTCATCCCTCCAAAAGTTAGTGTTAGTCTCTCAGTCGTGTCCAGCTCTTTGTGATCCCATGGACTGTAGCCCCGCCAGCCTCCTCTGCCCATGGGATTCTCCAGGCAAGAATACTGCAGTGGGTTGCCATTTTCTCCTCCAAGGGATCTTCCCAACTCGGGGATCGAACCCGGGTTTCCCGTATTGCAGGCGGATTCTTTACCGCCTGAGCCACCAGAGAAGCCCCAAACCTCATCCCAAAGGAACACTGAAATGACTCAGGACAGACAGATCCAGGACCCTCACAGAAGCTCAGCTTCAGGATAGTCCTTCTCTCACTCCAGCCGCCCCCCTGCACCCACGACTTAGGGCTGCAGCATCTTCAGCCTCACAGAGTCCTCTGTGCTGGGGCTCGCCCCATAGGACGGTCCGCCTGGCGCGCTGTGTAATAAGACATTCTGCCCCCTACCCTACCCCGGGGTTGTTCACTGAGACGCTGCAGACCAGCCCCACCGCCGCCCCCAGCCGCCTCTCAGCCCTTCTGGTTCAGAGACAGAGCCCAGCCCCTACTCTTAGTGTCTGACCCTCTCCATGTCTCCCAGGTCCTGAGCAATGAGAAGACCCTGACCCTCAAAGCCGTCCGCCAGGAGGACGCGGGGAAATACGTGTGCCGAGCTGTGGTGCCCCGGGTGGGGGCTGGGGAGCGAGAGGTGACGCTAACTGTCAATGGTAAGACCCCACTCACGCCAGGGCGGGGGTGGGGGGCCAAGAGGGTCCCAGGCATTGCTCCGAGGGGTTGGTTTCTGCTCTGGGTCTATAGCGTTCCATCCACCTCTTCACGTCCACATCAGAGTCCAGCCCTGACGTGAGGAGGGACCCAGATGGTTTCCTGGTCACCTCCCTCCTGTGTGCTTCTTCCACGAGATCTCAGCCCTAAGAGTGATGGCTGATGGATTTTTTCCTGACCAGGTAAAAAGGTGAGGGGATCACTGGGCAACCAACATAGATCCCACATCCATCCTTTGACCTTGACCTTGGCCCTGGTGGGGAATTTTGGAGGGCATCTCTGCGACTCCTCGTCTACCTCTTCCCTTTGCATTAGAAGCACTCAACTGGAAAGACCCACCACCATCCCCACAGGGCCAAGTTCAAGGGGTCCCCTGAGGGCAGGGAACTGGTCTTATTATATATGATAAGGTCACAGCAGAGCAGGAGAGAACAGTGTGAGTTGCCAGAGAGCCGTCACGCGAGATGTTAAGGGCACAGGGCCTGGATCACAGGATGTAGAAGCGGGGACCTAGCTCCGGTCAGGCCTAGAAGGCTGGAGCAGCGGGACAGGAGTTCCCTGTTCCTGCCATCCTCCGCGCTCGGCAACCAGCTCGGTTGGTCTGAGGGGGTGAGGATGCTAAGGGCACCCCGACCCCGCGTTAACAGTCAACTTCCCTCTGCTGGGTTTCGTTTCTGCGCGAGCCCCCTGCTCTCGCATGGCCCGCCTCTGATAGAAGCCCTGAGGCTCTGAGCCCCGGCAAGAACCGAAGCACCGACCCAACTCTGTAGGGCTGCTGCAGACCAGGGTCCAGGCAAGGGGCTGAGCCAAGACCCGGAAGTCAGCCCGAGTGGCTTCATCTCGACCCCGGAAGCTGCCACTGACAGCCATCTGGCCTCCCTCTTGCTAGAGACTGAAACCAGCTCGGTGCGTCCTCACCGCCCCCCGCCCCTGCCCCGCCCACTGCTGGCCCCGTTAGCCAGCCTGCTCCGTCTCTTTCTTCTCCCTCCTCCCCATCCCCAGAGGGAGGGTGAATCCACTCAGACCCCAGAACTGACTGTCCCGGGCAGGACCCGGTCTCGGGAGCCTTCCTGCCTTTCCTACGTGTCCCCAGGATGCCACCAATAAATTGGCGCTGCAGGGCTAAAAATAACAGCATCTGACCGCGCCTCCGTATATCCATGGCAACACGGGCTGCAGCCTTTTCCTGCCGGCTCTGGTATCTGACACTCGGCTCCCCCGGCACCAGGCCCTGGTGAAATCAGTGGCCTCCCCACTGCCCCCTCTGGGAGGGCGCAGGGAGTCGTGCCGGCCAGCTCCCCTCCGATGGCCCTGTGACCAGTCCGGCTGGGGCCCTTCAGACTCACACGTGGCCCCACAAACCTGAAGCTTTTCAAGGAGCATCCTCGTGTCTGGGGGAAGCACGGTGGATACAGGAGGGACTGAAATGCGTGTCACTTCAGACTTTCAAGCATTTTCCAATGGGCATCAAAGCGGTCTCTCAAGGAGGGAACACACACCTCAGAGGGACACTCCTCTTGGATGGGACACCCCAGCCTGGGCCCTGGAGTCTCCAGGGTGTGATCTGTACCCTCCAGTGTTCTTCGTTCCGACCCCCTCCTCTGCTTCCAATCCTTTGGCACAGGCTCCCCTTGGCCGCCAGGAAGGGAGACACCCAAGAGACCAAAGTGAAGCAAGGAGGCAGGGGGATGAACCGACTGGCCCGCAGAGAGGACCCTGCCAGCCCACACTATTCCCAGTCTGGAGTAGACTTGGGGATGAACTTATCTGTACTTGTGTCTAGAGAACAGGTGGAGGGATGGTGAAGACCTTTGGGCAGGGCCTGGACCCAAGGGCCCCACACTACCGACAAACCCCAAATTAGGTGAGGTTCTCGTCCAAAGGCACCCAGGCCAGGGGGTTACTGCTGGCCATCACCCGTTGGGGAATAAACTTGCCTAGATCTCTACTGATTGGACTCAAACCTGGGATTTGCAGAAACGGGATGGAAAGCACACTACTGCTGCGTTCCGATCCCCCTAACCCTGTCTCCCTCACCCGGATTTCTGTTTTCGCGTGAGAAGCCCTTATACGTGTATGCATTTTGTTGTTCAGCCGCTCAGTCGTGTCTGACTCTGCAGCCCCATGAACTGCAGCAGCCAGGCTTCCCTGTCCTTCACCGTCTCCTTCACGAGTTTGTTCAGACTCGTGTCCGTTGAGTCAGTGATGCCATCTAACCATCTCATCCTCTGTCACCACCTCCTCCTCCTGCCCTCAATCTTTCCCAGCATCACGGTCTTTCCTGGTCACTTTTAGAACAGCTGAGACACGCCACCCCACTCCCACCAAGGAAATCCTAGTTCCTGGGAAGTGAAGGCAAAGAGGTTTTATGGGATCATCACTTTCTGCCCAGCAGCACGCCTGCCTTTTGAAAGCCAAAGGCTTCTTGGAGCTAAGGGATCTAAGAGAGAAACCCCTGAGGGTGGGAGCCCTTATCATGAGGGTCCCCGCCACACCCAGCACCAAGCCATTTCCCAGCCTAAACGCAATAGGAGTCACGTCAGTGATTCCCACGACGTTTCTCCCCTTGGCTGAGAGCTACTCGTGGAAATGCAAATCTGCTTTAATTCAGGTGGCGAATATACAGCAAATATGTTTGCAGCAGCTTTTGTTTTGTTCCCAGCATAAATCTGCCCATGCTCCAGGTCCCTTGCTTTAGCTCTCTTTCCTGCCACCTAAGCCCCAAACTTTACCCCAGGGATTGAAAAGAGGGCACCAGGGTTTCTGCCCCCGCACCCTTTGCCTCAGCCACCCAGCCCAGCCAGGAGCCCGAGTCTCCTCCGTCCCAGTCTCACTGCCAGCTGGGCATCATGAAGGAATAACTTGGGTTAACAAACAGGCAGAAATGGACAGGAAGCACTGCCAGATTGCTGGTGGATCTTCCAGGCTGTCTGATGTGGTAAATGAGCCAAGTGTCCCTGGGGACATCCATGATCATGACCCGTACACCTGCACACACGTGGGCCAGATATGATAGCGCTGAGGTCAGCTTTGGAGCCATGGTCCCCCCTGGGCTGGCTGGTATGTACGTGGAGGCAGACAAGACGATGAACTAAGGGATCTCCTGAGACACCTGTGAGATGAAGGCTGTGAACATATCCAGCCCAGTCCATCTATGTGGGGTGATTCCCCACTTGGGGGAGGAAGACCTTATATTTCCCTTCCTGCCTGGTTTGCCTGGCTGGCCAAGGACACTGATTTGTTAGGCAAGCGCGCCCTCTACTGGATATATGAAGGAATGGTTTGAAATCCAAAAGCTGACTAAGACAGAGGTGACTTTAGTTTGCCAACAAAGGTCATAGTCAAAGCTATGGTTTTTCCAGTAGTCATATATGGATTTGAGAGTTGGACTATAAATAAAGCTGAGCGCCGAAGAATTGATACTTTTGAACTGTGGTGTTGGGGAAGACTCTTGAGAGTCCCTTGGACTGCAAGGAGATTCAGCCAGTCCATCCTAAAGGAAATCAATCCTCAATATTCATTGGAAGGACTGATACTGAAGCCGAAACTCCAATATTTTGGCCACCTGATGCGAAGAACTGACTCATCTGAAAAGACCCTGATGCTGGGAAAGATTGAAGGCGGGAGAAGGGGACGACAGAGGATGAGATGGTTGGATGGCATCACTGACTCAATGGACATGAGTTTGAGTAAGCTCCAGGAGGTGGTGATGGACAGGGAGGCCTGGCGTGCTGGACACGACTGAGTGACTGAACTGATTTTAGTTAGGGGAGGTGACATTTCCTCCCTTCCTTCCTTCCTGACACCTCCCCCACTCCCTTCTCAGGTTCACCGCCTCCTTCATAAAGCTCTCCCCGCCTGCCAGGTAGATTTCTCTCGCCTGTGAGGTCCGTTAGCACTTTGCCTGGTGTCAGCCTCACCTCCTTCTATCACCACCACCATCTTCCATTACAGCTCTTCATATCTCTGGGAATCCTGATTTAGAGGCATTCGCTCACTCTTCTTCTCTTGAAAGGTTTATGACTGACGCCTCCTTTATCTCTGAAGCCCCTGCTAAATGTCTGCTGAATGAATGGATGTATAAACTTCTGAACTTGTCGCCAGGGGTCCAGCCAGGGGCCCGCCCCTCCCGATTCTCTGATATGATGCTGTCTCCCCAACAGGACCCCCCATCATCTCCAGCACCCAAACCCAGCATGCCCTGCATGGGGAGAAGGGCCAGATCAAGTGCTTCATCCGGAGCACGCCACCTCCCGACCGCATCGTGAGTGCCTGGGGGCGGGCTTGCGGGGGGGGGGGTGGCGGGGGCTGTGAGCAAGGGGCACAGCCGCCCCCCCACACACACACTGGACAGTCTGGTGGGTCATCTCTGCCCTCAGCTGCTCAGCCATCTGGCTGGTCAGTCTCACCTCTGCTCTCCCTTTCTTATTGGGAAAAACTATTCCTTGGGAAATCCGGAAGACAAAAGTCATGGGCAATTTCCTTTCTCAGGATGGGGTGTGCTGCTCGCCCATGGGTGTGTTTAACTCCGCTCTGCCTCTCAGCTGTGCCTCTGACCGCATTCGGCATCCTGGGGGCAGGGGGGAAAGAGGGCAGCAGAAGGAAAAAATAAACCATCTCTTCCCTTTCCTGGGTTCAAGGCCAGCCGTTAGCAAAGTCATAAACAGGAAGCAGTTATAGTCCGCAGACCCCTCTCTGCACCTCTGGAGGCCTCCTCTGCTTGGCTGTCCATGGAGGACGCTACCCCATTTATCACGTTTTCCCTGCAAAAGCATCACTCCATTCTCCCTGCTCCCTTCCTCCGAACCTTGCTCCCCGCAGGGCAGTGCGGCTGAGGCAGCCCAACTAGCTCACTGCTGGCCCTCCTGGGTATTTGCCTTTATAAAAGTGGGGTGTTCCAGCCAAGTTCAGTTGAAACTGGCAGGAGCTGGGGCAGAAAAAAAGAGAGGCAAGCCCCAGGGCCCGGGTGGTCCTGCCGGAAGACTCAAGTTCACAGGGTGGCTTTACCTTTCCCCAGGGACAGCGGTGCCAGAGTGGCGGCCGGGGCACATGCCCGATAAGTAAGGTGCCCTCCTGTAGATGAAGACATTGTTAAAGTTACACCTTTCCTCAGGGGTTGAGCTCATTCACTGTCTGAGTCACACAAAAATGGCAAACGTTCGTGCATAGGACTAATACCTATGTTTCTCTGCTCCTTTTGCTCTTTTAATTGTTTTTAAATTGTAAGTGTAATTTCATTGTCAATGGAGCATTATCAACACTATCCCATTGTAGATAATATCCAGTCCACCCCTGAGCATGTTCACACAGTCTTTGTCTTCATGGAGATGGGACTCGAGGCCCGGGGTTCTCAGCTGGGGGAGTTCTGCCCCCGGGGAACATTTGGTGACGGGTCGGATGCAGTTCAACACCCCCACAGAGCCCAGGGCAACCCCCACAACCTGGAGTGACCTGGAAGCAGCTCGGGGCTCATCCACCTCACCCTCTAGCACTCATTCTGTTGCCGAACACTGCAACAAGAAGGGTGGGGTACCGTGTACCTGAAATGGGTCTGAGAATCAGTAAACCATCACCATCCTAAACCGGGCTAGATGAAGACTCTCTCAGAGCACAACCTTTGTACAAACAAACATTCAGAGTAACAAAGCCAGACTCAGTCAGCCTGGGGCTGGTCTTCACCACCTGTCAGGGGTGCCATCTGAAGGAGGGGCTCCCATCACTACCCCAGAGCCCCTGCTCACCCAGGGAAAATGCTCCAACCCAGAACCGCATAGGGACTCTTGTCGATGGAAACACCCTCTGAGGTGGCCCAGCCTCTACGCATGCGTGCGTGCGTGCGTGTGTGTGTGTGTGTGTGTGTGTGTACGCACACACGTGCAGTCTGTGGGGTGGTGGGTGTATCAGTGTTGTGATGTGTGTGTGTGGTATGTATATCCGTGTTGTGTGTGTGTAGGGGGGGTGTATCCGTGTTGTGTGTCTGTGCGTATGGTGGTGGATGTATCCGTGTTGTGATGTGTGTGTGGTATGTGTATCCATGTTGTGTGTGTGTGGGGGTGTATCTGTGTTGTGATGTGTGTGTCTGTATGTATGGTGGTGGGTGTATCCGTGTTGTGTGTGGGGGGTGTGTGTATCCATGTTGTGATGTGTGTGTCGGGGGGGTGTGTATCCGTGTTGTGATGTGTGTGTGTGGGAAGGGGGGTGTGTATCGTGTTGTGATGTGTGTGTGTGGTATTTGTATCCATGTTGTGTGTGGGGGGGTGTATCTGTGTTGTGGTGTGTGTGTGTGTGTGTGTATCTGGTTGTAGATGTATCTGTGTTGTGATGTGTGTGTGTGTCTGTGTGTATAGTGGTGGGTGTATCCGTGTTGTGATGTGTGTGGGGGGGCTGTTTCCGTGTTGTGATGTGTGTGTGGTATGTGTATCTGTGTTGTGTGTGTGGGGGGGTGTATCTGTGTTGTGATGTGTGTGTCTGTATGTATGGTGGTGGGTATATCCGTGTTGTGTGTGGGGGGTGTGTGTATCCATGTTGTGATGTGTGTGTCGGGGGGGTGTGTATCCGTGTTGTGATGTGTGTGTGTGGTATTTGTATCCATGTTGTGTTTGGGGGGGTGTATCTGTGTTGTGGTGTGTGTGTGTGTGTGTGTATCTGGTTGTAGATGTATCTGTGTTGTGATGTGTGTGTGTGTCTGTGTGTATAGTGGTGGGTGTATCCGTGTTGTGATGTGTGTGGGGGGGCTGTTTCCGTGTTGTGATGTGTGTGTGGTATGTGTATCAGTGTTGTGTGTATGTGTGGTATGTATATCCGTGTTATGTATGTGGGGGGTGTGTATCTGTGTTGTGATGTGTGTGGAGGGGTGTGTGTATCCGTGTTATGTGTGTGTGGGGGGGGGGAATCCGTGTTTTGTGTGTGTGTGTGTGGTGCGTGTATCTGTGTTGTATGTGTGGGGGTGTATCTGTGTCGTGGGGGGGGTGTATCCATGTTGTGATGTGTTTGGAGGGGGGGTGTGTATCCATGTTGTGTGGGGGGGCGTATCTGTGTTGTGATGTGTGTGGGGGGGTGTGTGTATCCATGTTGTGGTACAGTGGTGTGTGTATCTGTTGTGATGTGTGTGTGTGTGTGTGTATGGTGGTGGGTGTATCCATGTTGTGATGTGTGTGTGTGGGTGGGTGTATCTGTGTTGTGTGTGTGGGGGGGGTGTATCTGTGTTGTGTGTGTGGGGGGTGTATCTGTGTTGTGATGTGTGTGTGGGGGTGGGGGTGTATCCATGTTGTGATGTGTGTGTGTGGTATATGTATCCGTGTTGTGTGTATGTGTGGTATGTGTATCCGTGTTATGTGGGGGGGGGGGTGTGTATCTGTGTTGTGATGTGTGTGTGGTATGTGTATCTGTGTTGTGTGTGTGGGGGGGGTGTATCCATGTTGTGATGTGTGTGGAAGGGGGTGTGTATCCGTGTTGTGTGTGGGGGTGTATCTGTGTTGTGATGTGTGTGTGTTGGGTGTGTGTATCCATGTTGTGGTATGGTGGTGTGTGTATCCGTGTTGTGATGTGTTTGTGTCTGTGTGTATGGTGATGGGTGTATCCGTGTTGTGATGTGTGTGTGTGGGGGGGTGTATCCGTGTTGTGTGTGTGTGTGGTATGTGTATCTGTGTTATGTGGGGGGGTGTATCTGTGTTGTGATGTGTGTGGAGGGGTGTGTGTATCCGTGTTATGTGTGTGGGGGGGGGAATCTGTGTTGTGTGTGTGTGTGGTACGTGTATCTGTGTTGTGTGTGTGGGGGGTGTATCTGTGTTGTGTGTGTGTGTGGGGTGTATCCATGTTGTGATGTGTGTGGAGGGGGGTGTGTATCCGTGTTGTGTGTGTGGGGGGGTGTATCTGTGTTGTGATGTGTGTGTGGGGGGGTGTGTATCCATGTTGTGGTACGGTGGTGTGTGTATCCGTGTTGTGATGTGCGTGTGTCTGTGTGTATGGTGGTGGGTGTATCCATGTTGTGATGTGTGTGTGTGGAGGGGGTGTATCTGTGTTGTGTGTGTGTGGGGGGGTGTATCTGTGTTGTGTGTGTGGGGGGGGTGTATCTGTGTTGTGTGTGTGTGGGTGTATCTGTGTTGTGATGTGTGTGTGGGGAGGGTGTATCCATGTTGTGATGTGTGTGTGTGGTATATGTATCCGTGTTGTGTGTATGTGTGGTATGTGTATCCGTGTTATGTGGGGGGGGTGTGTATCTGTGTCGTGATGTGTGTGTGTGGTATGTGTATCTGTGTTGTGTGTGTGGGGGTGTATCTGTGTTGTGATATGTGGGGGGGGGTGTATCCGTGTTGTGTGTGTGTGTGTGTTATGTGTATCTGTGCTGTGTGTGTGGGGGGGTGTATCCATGTTGTGATGTGTGTGGAGGGGGGTGTGTATCCATGTTGTGTGTGGGGGTGTATCTGTGTTGTGATGTGTGTGTGTTGGGTGTGTGTATCCATGTTGTGGTATGGTGGTATGTGTATCCGTGTGGTGATGTGTTTGTGTCTATGTGTATGGTGGTGGGTGTATCCATGTTGTGTGTGTGTGTGTGGTATGTGTATCAGTGTTGTGGGGGGGTGTATCTGTGTTGTGATGTGTGTGTGTCTGTGTGTATGGTGGTGTGTGTATCCGTGTTGTGATGCGTGTGCATGCTGTGCTGTGTGCACACATGTTGTTACGTGTGCTGTGTGGCAGTGATCACGACTGTGGACCTGCCCGCATCCACCCGGGGGCGGGGAGGCCGCCTGGTGGTCCTGGGGGTGGTCCTGGGAGGTGACCTCCTGATTCTGTGCACTCGGGCAGGCCTGGTCCTGGAAGGAGAATGTGCTGGAATCGGGCACATCAGGCCGCTACACAGTGGAGACGGTCAGCACAGAGGAGGGCGTCATCTCCACTCTGACCATCAGCAACATCGTGAGGGCCGACTTCCAGACCATCTACAACTGCACAGCCTGGAACAGCTTCGGCTCCGACACGGAGATCATCCGGCTCAAGGAGCAAGGTGGGGCAGCCGGGACTGCCAGGTCCATGGGCCGCAGCCGCTCCCCGCGAGGGCAGGGCCCCAGGCGAGGTCCTCCAGGGTCCTGGGGGCACAGAGCTGCCTCCAGGGTGCCCCTGCTGAGGGGTGGCCCTTGCACTGTCCAGGCCCTGGTGTGCAGGGGGCCGGGCTCAGCCGTCTGCGGTTCCCTGGGGAACACAGGAGCCACATGGACCACTGTGCTGGGAAGGAGGTGCCAGCCAGAGGGCAGTGCTCAGGCTCAGAGGAGGGAGCCTCAGAAAGGCGTAGAGGGGATTCCAGAAAGCTGGGCAGGCAGTCCGCCAGTGGCGCTCTGGGTCCTGAGGTTGGCTGCAGGTCTCGCCCCTTTTCCAGGGGCTTAGTCCAGGGTAGACAGGACGGTCCAGGGGGCCTGGGCCCTGGCAGCCTCTGACCTCTCTAAGATGAAGGCCCACCCACAGGCTGCCATGCCTTGGAAGAGATTCTGGGCTGAGCAGGTGGTCTCAGCTGAGTCCTGGGGGCCTCAGGGCTACCCTGTGGATCCCGCACTCCTCCCAACACTGCCTCCCTAATGGATGCTGCTTTGCATAATGCTTTGCCCACATACTTTGCATAATATCATCCACACATCATCCCAACCCTCCCGGTCCCCTGTGGCTTACCCTCCATGTCTTCCCCTCAGCGCCCCCACTCCTGTGCCCTCCCCTTAGTGTTCGCACCCCCACCTCCTCAGAATCACCACCCCCACCCCACGTCTCTCTCTCTCTCTCTCTAGCCCCACTCCCTTGGAGCCTCTAAGTCAATCTGAGCCAACTCCAAGTTCAGGTTGGCTAGTCCAGATCAGTGGGGTGTCCCAGAGCCATGATGCCGGAGGGAGCACTGCCCCCCCATCCCTCTGACCTTCCAGATGGCTGCCCCCACCCCTACCCCCAGTCCCGTCCCACCCTGGCCAGCCAGGCCCTGGCTGTGGACGCTTGCTTTATTTCCAAACAGGTTCGGAAATGAAGTCGGGAGCCGGGCTGGAAGCAGGTACGAAGGAGACATGAGACTCCCGGGATGGGGAAGGGACCGCTGGGCTAGCGGGGGTAGGGAGGCCGGGGCAGGCCGCTAACTTCTCTGCCCTCCCCCCCATCTTGAGGGTTCAGTGCACTCAGAGCTGCAAGGCGAGGTCCCCAGGCAGGGTGGGTCTAGGGGCTCCCGAGACCTGTCTCCTCTGTGGCTGCGCCCGCAGGCTCCCTGCATTCCACACACCAGCTCCTGCTCCTCCCTGTCCTCCCTCCCATCCGTCCTCTTTGGAAGCCTTGGCTCCTCCCCTCCGGGGCCAGCTCCTCCCCTCTGGGGCCAGCTCCTCCCCTCTGGGGTCAGCTGGCCCTGCCCAACTCCTCCCGCCTCTCACCGTCACCAGCAGCTTGGCCATCGCTTCCAGGACACCAGGGCGGCCCCACCCTGCTGTGACCCGCACAATCCATGCTAACCCCACGCTTTCCAATGGTTGGCTCCTAACACAACTCCTGCATTCCCCATGGAACTGTCACCTCACCGCCAGGCCGCTGGGCACTGCCTCCCGCCCCAGGGACTCGGCAGCCAAGGGGACACCAGGCTTCCTGGGTTGAGTTGCTCTGTCTTGGGACCTCCTCAAGAGGAGAAGCCCCTACTCCCAGGGAGGAACCCAGAAAAGAGAATCAGGGCTTTGCAAGCCAGACCCCACAGTGTTGACAAAGGCCCTGATGAAGATGTGTGATGCTCTGCCCTGGTTCTCCCACCACACTGGCCCAGAAGGAGCTAGGACTGGTCAGTTCCTCCCACAAGCTCCTGGTAGGGCCCACGCACACCCTCCCCTCTCAGCAGACAGCCACTTTAAGAGTATCAGTCCCTACAGAGGCCACTCAAGGGGGCAACACAGACTCCTGTGTTCCCCCTGTCTCCATCTCTCCTGGGTCTGCACACTCCTCTAAGCTCCCAGACACCTTCCTTGGTGGCTGAGACTCCTGGAGTGAAGAGAAGACTCTGTCCCTCTCCAGGGACATCCTAGAGAGCCCTGTCTAGAGAGGGACGCCCTGTACAGGTGACCCAGCAAGGAGTTTCACACAGGCCTTTATGGAGGGAATGCCACCCTTGAGTACCCCACCACACAGGACCCTCTCCCTCTGCCCCGTCCCCTCAATTAAGACAGTTCTCCAGATAAGACAGTCACACACCCACACCCCACCCAGCTGTTAATGACTTAAGGAAACGTGGCCTCAAGGACGCCAGAGGCAGAGACCACCCTAGATACCACTTTCCTGATTCTTGGGTTTCACGGTCATTGAGGCCCAGGCAGGTTAAGGAACCTTCCACCTTCATCCTTTGCTCTGGGCTCAGCTGAAACAAGACTGGAGTTTTCCAAGGACTTCTAGACTTCCTAAGAGTCTAGGAGAAACTTAAGTCCAATCCAAATTCATCAAATTCAAAAGCATTGCACCAACAAACTTCCAAAGCAGTTTTCCTTCCTGTGAGGAGTTGAAACCTGAGACAGAACCATCTCACTGTCAGAACCAGCTCATGGGGCTGGCTGAGGTCAAGTCCGTTGTCTCTCTCCTGACTCTTGAGGCCAGGCCAACACCTCCCATTTGTTGCCTCTCCTGGTGCCCTTGCAGGGGTCTCGGCCACCACTAGGCAGGTGATGAATGGACCAGCGTGCAAGTCCTGGGCCAGAAGGGAAATCCCAGAGTGACAGCCGACACTGCCCACCACTGGGGAACCCGCTCCTTCTGGAAGAGGGACCCCTCCCTCTCCCGCCAGCCTCTCCAGGGGCTGTGGTCTGCCAGGTTCCTCCCCTTTTCTTCTCTTGAAAGAAAACAACAGTGAGAGAGGAGAGGCCAACCCCAGCTGAAAACAGACACCTGGAGTCCCAGTCATTTACCCTGAGAACAGGCAGTGGGAGGGGACCTCGAAAGTCCTCTAAAAGGGACTTTGCCCCCGTTGCATCTGCTATGGTCCTCCTTCCCACACAGACACGGGGGCAAAGGCTTGGATAGTTTCGGGTACCAGCCTGTGCCAGCCTTTACCTGCCTGCACTCATCTGTATGAATCCCAAGGGCTTCCCCTGGTGGCTCACTAAAGAACCCCTCTGCAACTCAGGAGATGTGGGTTCCATCCCTGGGTCGGGAAGATCCCCTGGAGGAGGAAATGGCAACCCACTCCAGTCTTCTTGCCTGGAGAATCCCATGGACAGAGGAGCCTGGGGGGCTACAGTCCATAGGGTTGCAAAGAGTCAGATGTGACTTAACCACTAAACAATAACAACAAAAGCCCCAACCCTCCCCCACCCTGGAGGCAGGCGTGGCTACTGTCCCGGTTTACAGATGAGAAAAGAGAGGTTAAGTTGGTTGGTCTGGGCCGTACAAAGGCTGTGGGAGTGGAAGATGCCGTGTGACGCAGTGTGCGGGGCTGGGCAGAACGAGGAGGGCGGTTAAGAGGAGCCCTGGGTTTGTGCTGGTTCTCCTGCATCTGCGTGCCCTTAACCAAGTCACTTGGCTTCTCTGGGCCTCCGGGTGTCCATCTGTAAATGGGAGGCTTGGACTCTGTGAGCCCTAAGCTGTCCCTCTCCCTGCATTCCTTAGTTATCCCCCCATGGACACTTCAGGGCCCCACATCTTATGCTCAGACCCCCTCTGCCACCACAGAGAGGTCTGGACCGTCTAGAAAAGCGACCTCGCCACCCTAACATCACTCTCCCCCCCCCCACCCATCTCTACTGGAGGAGGGCATGAGATAGACTCCAGGAACTCGGCAGGAAGTGAAGCGCTGCCTGGCTGGCATTCCGGGCGCCTCTCTGGCAGGGTGGGGTGTCAGGATTCCTGCCTGGGAGACCGGCCCAGGAGAGGCAGGAGCAGGACTGGGCCTCTCTCCTTAAAGAGATGGGGGGAGGGAAATCCCTGGTAGCCCAGTGGTCAGGACTCTGCAGGGGGCATGGGTTCAATCCCTGGTTGGGGGACTAAGATCCCTGTATGCTGCACAGAAGAGGTGGGCGGGGAGCTGTGATCCTGCCCTCCGGCCTCTAAGACTTGCCTCTGGCACCTTCCACCTGCGATGCCCAGGCCCTCAAACTGCCTCAGACCTGAAAAGTCTCTGAAAGCTGGTTGTCCGTGTCCACCCCCAGCCCCGGGAAAGGGAAGAGAAGGAAAAGCAGCGGGAACAAAAGCAGCAGCAGTGACCAGTCATCTGCCAAAGAAAAGCCAGGGCCTTAGGCTCTCCCGGCTTCCCCCCGCGGAGCGCTCAGCTGCACCCAGCCTCACCTCTCATCTCCACGCTCCCCTCCCCTCCCGTGTCTGCTCGCTTTGTCTCCCCCTCCTCACCGCTCCCCATCTTTCTCAGTCCCCTGCCCCCTCCACGTGACCCCTGTCCCCGCCCGAGCTGACCCCCGTGGCCTCTACCGGAGCCTGCCCAGGCCCCCGCGGCCTTTCCCAAGCGTGCTGGTGCCCAGAGCTGGGCAGGGGCTGAGCCCAAGGAGCTGGGTGGGGTCCCCTGGGGGAGAGCGGACTGTCCCGGCTCCCCCGTCAGCCCGCCTGCTTCTCTCCCACAGAGGCTGTGCCGATGGCCGTTATCATCGGGGTGGCCGTCGGAGCTGGTGTGGCCTTCCTCGTCCTTCTGGCAACCATCGTGGCCTTCTGCTGCGCCCGCTCCCAGAGAAGTACGGGAGGGAGACCCGGGAGCTTGGGGAGGGGGACAGAGAAAAAGGCCAGGCTTAGGCCAGAGAGCAAGTAAGCGGGAGCAACAGGGGCCCCACCAGTGCTGTGAGCTTCAGGGCTAGGGCTGGGTCTCACGTGTATGTTTCCATGTGCGGTGCTTTGCCCCGCATCCGGGACACAGTGGGCACTCAACTGATGCTGAGCTGGACAGAAGTGCCCGCAGGGCCGTCAGCTGGCACCTTGGACTGAACACACACCACACTCCCTGTACTTTGAGAACTGTATTGAAATCCCTCGGGCGGGGGAGGGAGGGGGGAATCCTTGGGCTCCGAGATCTGCTAGTCCAACCAGAAAAGCAGGTCACCCACACACGAAAATAAACAACAAAAGCATTCAGGGAATTGCTTCGTGTGGATTCTTAAAAGGCCTTTAGTCATTAGCCATAAAACGTGGGCGTGATGCCCTCTTGAATCGTGTGTGCCTGGACTCTCCATCCTGAGCGTAGCTCTGAAATTCTGTGTGCTGGACAGACACGTGGAAGGGTAGAAGGGATGGTGGAGCCGTGGGAACAATAGAGACACAGTCTTGCAGCCCTACCTCTTCTACCCCGTGACCTCCGGGCAAGCCACAGCTAGCCCGGGCCTCCGTTTCCTCCTGTGTGACAGCAAGGGGTTAGCTGAAGTGACTTTCAGGGTCCCACCTGGCACTAACATTCTATGAGCACAAGGCACCAAGTGAGTCAACGGAGGAAGTCTGCTCCCTCCTCCACTCCCTCCTCCACTTGGCAGCCTTCACGTGTTGGAAAAAGGCTGCCTGTGTCCTCCCCTCCAAGCCGAGCAGCCTTGCTCTCTTGAGGGCTCGCAAGGATGCAGTGTCAGGCCCTCCCTTCCCGCCCACTCGGTGGACTTCATAGGGAAGTGTATTTTAGCAGCAGTTTCCTAGCAGAGGTCTCCAGGTATCAGTGGGCTTCCTCCTCTAGAAGCGGGTAAGCTCTCCATCACAAAAGCTAGACCACACCAGCACAGGGGCGGGAGCTGGACCGGGGGATCCCCAGGTCCTTTCCAACAATCGGAGGTGTGATTCTGTGAACAGAGAGACCAGAGCCGGGTAGGGCAGGTCAGAGAAGACTTCTAGAAGGAGGTGAGAATTTAGTAGGATGACCAGTGGTCACAGGAGCAGCAGTGAAAGGCTGAGAAATGTGCAACCGGGAGCCCTTAGAGAAAGCACTCGGAGGCCCCCACAGCAGCCCACAGCATGTCCAGACAGGTGTTCTATTACTGGGCGGGGGTGGGGGGGCGGAGAGGGGATGCATGAAACTGCTGAGTTCAGGGGCTGGAGAGTAAACCCAAGGGGAGCGGGGAGCTTGACCACTCAGGCCCTGAAGTCTGAGATAACCATTGTCTGTCACCTACGCTTTCTTATTTTATGTCCAGATCTCAAAGGTGTTGTGTCCGCCAAGAATGACATCAGGGTGGAGATTGTCCACAAGGAGCCCACCTCGGGCCGGGAGGCTGAGGAACACCCCACCATCAAGCAGCTGATGGTGAGAATGTCATCGTATCCCCGCCCCACCCAGACCTCTGTGCCCTGAAGGCCCCAGAACCAGAGGCTTCCTGATGCTCTAGATGCTCCTGAGAACAAAGCATCAGCCAAGATGTGCTTCTCCGCCTCCCCCAGGGCCCCCACCTCGGTTACTAGGCCAAGCACACACAGGCAGACCTAGGAGGCACCGTGGGTTGGGTTCCAGACCACCACGATAAAGTGAGCCACATGCATTTTTTTTTTGGTTTCCCAGTACATACCAAAGTTACATTTACACTATACGTTAGTTAACTGCACAATAGCATTATGTCTTTTAAAGTGTACATACCTTAATTTAAAAGTACTTTATTGCTAAAAAATGCTAACCATCATCTGAGCCTTCAGTGAGTAAGAACATCAAAGATCGACTCATCACAGATCCCCATAACAAAGATTATACTAACGACAAGGTTTGGGGATTTCCCTGGTGGTCCAGTGGTTAAGACTCCTGGTTCCCATTGAAAGGGGAACGGGTTCAATCCCTGGTTGATGAACTGAGATCCCACATGCTGCACAGCCCAGCCAAAAAAAAAAAAAAAGGTTTGAACTGTCACGAGAATTATCAAAACATGACACAGAGACATGAAGTGAGCAGCAAACACGTTTGGGAAAATGATGCCAATAGCCTTGCCCAACACAGGGTTGACACAAACCTTGGATTTATTAAAAAAAAAAAAAAAGAAGAAGAAGAAATATTTTTGAAGTGCAATAAAACTAAGTATGCTTGCATGCTCAGTCAACAAAGGTGTATAATGTGTCTCCTATATTGTGTTTGGAGTTCTCAGAGACTCAAAGACAGCTAACATGCATTCCCAGCTTTCCAAGAACCCAGCTGTCCAGGAGGGAGAGAACACATGCATTGTTGCTGTTGTTCAGTCACTAAGTCGTGTCCAACTCTTTGTGACCCCATGGACTGCAGCACACCAGGCTCCCCTGTCTCCCAGAGTTTGCTCAGATAATGTTCATTGAATCAGTGATGCCATCTAACCATCTCATCCTCTACCGCCCCTTCTCCTCCTGCCTTCAGTCTTTCCCAGCATCAGGGTCTTTTCAAATGAGTCAGTTCTTTGTATCAGGTGGCCAAAGTATTGGAGCTTCAGCTTCAGCATCAGTCCTTCCAGTGAATATTCAAGGTTGATTTCCTTTAGGATGGACTGGTTTGATAGCCTTGCAGTCCAAGGGATTCTCAAGAGTCGTCTCCAGCACCACAATTCGAAAGCACCAATTCTTTGGGGGCTCAGCCTTCTTTATGGTCCAACTCTCACATCCGTACATGACTTCTGGAAAAAGCATAGCTTAACTGCTGGACTGACTATTAGGACCTCTGTCGGCAAAGTGATGTACATAAATTGTACATAAATTGTCATAATATGATGTGACATAGCATATAATCCTACACACACACAGGTATTATCAACATTCAGTACATGCCTTCTCCCCCACCCCCAAGGAAAGCCTGCAGTAAGCATAGGTTCCTCTTCAGGAGCTGGACTGTTGTATACTCATAACTTCTCTGGCAACCCCAAGGCCACTCCTTCTCCTCCTCCTGATTCCAACTGATAGACCATGACTCATCCCTCTGTGCAGACAGACCCTGGAAAACTCGACTAGAATGCTCTGTTGCATATTGTGTCACGGTTATAATATGTCAGAGGAGCAGCAGCAAGCAAGTGGGTTAACAGCCTGGGCCCCTCTGTGCCCCAGTCTTCATATCTAGGAAATGGGATGAAGATCATGCTATACATGGCAGGGTAAGGGCTCAGTGGGTAAACCCCTGAAGAGTGTGGAGCCAGTGGAACACAGTGAGGGCGCCAAGGAAGGGGAGCTACATCTATGTGAAGTCACCTGTTTCCCTATCTGCCTCCACTAGAGAGGGTGAGCAAGCTGCCTTAAGTCAGCCCTGTGTCCCTGGCACCTTCCACGGTCCCTGGGAGATGCTCGCCGCCATTCAGTGAATTAAATTGACGTCTTCTCTGCTGCTCTTTTTCTATCCAGTTGATTTTCCGGTCCTGTCAATTCCCACTTCACCATCTTTTCAAAGAGGGGCCTCTGCCACTTCTTCACTCTTACTCCTTAGCGCAGGCCTCCCCTGGTCCATGACAGACAGCATCCTCCCAAGCGGTCCCACATTCTCGTCGTTTACCATTTTACTCACCAGAGTCCTTCTAAAATGCAAGTCTGATCCTGCGGTGTGTGGGACCTTAGTTCCCCAGCCAGGGATTGAACCCACCTCCCCTGCACTGAAGGGTGGATTCTTAACCGCCGGACCACCAGGGAAGTCCCACATGTTTCTCTTCCATAGTACATTTCTCTAATTACCTGTGAGCATCACCAGGTATCCCAGAGTTTCTCAAAGGTCTGCTAATGTCTACTTCACCCAAGCGAACACAGTATCTGACACACAGAACAGTCACTCTTACAAGGGAGGGGACCACAGCCCAGACCTGGGCAGGAATGGACATCTCTATTGATGAGCTTTATCAAGTCTGGTGTGGAGGTCCTCATGCCTGTCCTTCATCCCCCAGGGACCTTGCATTCCCTCCCAGTGGGCTGTTCTGAACTCCCCTGACTGTCTTGACACCACTCTCCAGTCCAGACCCTAAAGAGTGGGGGCCACTCAGCAGTCATTTAAGAGTAGGGCATAACCCCAGCAGAGAAACCCACTGAGGGCTCCCCGTGGGGAGACCTTCTTTCCCCCACCCCGATACAGCCCCAGTATGGAGGAAAGGCAGGCTTAGCAGTTGAATCTGGTGGGAAAGAAGAACTCGATGCAGATAGCCACAGCATTTACTAGAAAATGAAAAAAGCAGCATTAGTGGGTACTTAACAGGGCAGGATGGAACTGCCTTGATTAATTCTCCGGTGCTCCAAAAATAGATCAGGAAAACCAGTCACAAAGAAAAAGACACATCTCAGTTCCGAGGGTGGGTGGGAAGCTGGACCAGATTGTGCCAGGTGCAGAAGTGATACATGGGAAGAACATTTTGTACCATGGGACAGGCACCACTGTGACCATTCAGACTAACTAATACACCCACTGTGTGCCAAGTATGCTTTATTTTTCACCTTGAGTGCATTATTTTTTAACTTTTAGTAATTTTGAGGCATGTCCCTTCATTTATTCATCTGACATAAATATAACGTTTCTGACAGCCCTGCTGTATGGCAGGCACCACGTTGGGCACCAGGAAGTCAATTACTACAACACAAATTAAATATGATTCCATTCCAAAAGGATTTTGGTCAATGACCACAGGTACTGTACCAGGCATGCTGGAGACCCAAAGAGAAACAGAAATAGATCCCTGCCCCCCTGGCTCTCTGGCCTCCATTCAGGAAGATAACTTTTAATAATAATCTAAGTCCTTGCAGTGAATAACAGGTGAGGCCCTAGCTGCCACCTCCTCGCAGGTAGCTTCCATTGATTCCTTCTCAAGGTCTTGCCCGCTGCCCAGAGGTTCTGCAGTTATTTATCTACAGGTCCACCTCCTGGTGAGCAAAGCTGTTTCATAAAGTCTCTTGATCTTTGTTTGCCTGGCCTTCAGCACAATGCCTGGCCTGAAGTCAGTAAATGCTCACAATTGAACTGAATCAAAGTGAAATCCCTGGAGGTGATAACTGTAGCCAACGGAGGAAGGGAGGGAAGGAAGGGAGTGCATCTTAGAAAGGAGCCTTGCCCACACCCACCTCTTTGTCTCCAGCTCTCAGGAGGGGGTAGGGATAGGGGTCCAAGGGTGCAAGAACAACAGTGAGAGCTGGCATCTCCTCTGGACTCTTGTCACCTGCCTCTGGGGGGAGGGGGAGGCAGAGCATCTTTTGAGTTCATTTCTCCAGCTTTCCTCTGGGATGAGTGGACAGTCAGCCCACTTCCTACCCTCTGAGCAGCTGTTTTGGGGTTGCAGATGGACCGCGGTGAATTCCAGCAAGACTCAGTGCTGAAGCAGCTGGAGGTGCTCAAAGAAGAAGAGAAGGAGTTTCAGAACCTGAAGGTAAGAAGAGCCCTGCTTACAGTCACCGCACGGCCTGGATTCTAGGCTTCAGCGCTGATGACCCCAGCCCCAGACCCGGGCAAACCACAGCAGCAAATAAGAAGAGAAAGGCCAGAACTCGCCTTGGGGACCTCTCCTCTCCGTAAAGTTGGGATCACCATCTCCCCCCCAACAAGGAGATGAGAGAGTTAACTTCCTCGCCAATCACATTTATAATGAGTTTCCATGTTCTGGACTAAAACAAAAAATAATGAAAAATTCTCACATGACCTTGAGCTAGCTGCCCTGAAATAACAAAACATGCCGGGCAAGACTGGCTTTCCCAGGTGGCGCTAGTGGTAAAGAACCCGCCTGCCAATGCAGGAGATGTAAGAGACAGGAGTTCGATCCCTGGGTCAGGACGATCACCTGGAGAAGGAAATGGCAAGCCACCCCAGTACTCTTGCCTGGAGAATGCCAGGGACAGAGGAGCCTGATGGGCTACAGTCCATAGGGTGGCAAAGAGTTGGACATGACTGAGCGATTAAGCACACAGGGGGCAAGACCCGACTTGAATACCTGCCAGCATCCTGCCCAGGCTAATAATCCACACCCCCACTCTGGCCCCCTGCCTACCTCCCCTGCCCTCCTCCCATCTGTCCCTGGCCCTTCCCCACTGTCCATCGGGTGATGTGACAAGGCTCTCCCTCCGGCCCCTGCAGGACCCCACCAATGGCTACTACAGCGTCAACACCTTCAAGGAGCACCACTCGACCCCCACCATCTCGCTGCCCAGCTGCCAGCCGGACCTGCGCCCCGCGGGCAAGCAGCGCGTGCCCACTGGCATGTCCTTCACCAACATCTACAGCACGCTGAGCGGCCAGGGCCGCCTCTACGACTACGGGCAGAGGTTCGTGCTGGGCATGGGGAGCTCGTCCATCGAGCTCTGCGAGAGGGAGTTCCAGCGGGGCTCGCTCAGCGACAGCAGCTCGTTCCTGGACACGCAGTGCGACAGCAGCGTCAGCAGCAGCGGCAAGCAGGACGGCTACGTGCAGTTCGACAAGGCGAGCAAGGCCTCGGCCTCCTCCTCCCACCACTCCCAGTCCTCTTCGCAGAACTCCGACCCCAGCCGGCCCCTGCAGCGGCGGATGCAGACGCACGTCTGAGCATCCCGGACCGAGGGCGGGGGACGGGTCGGAGCTCGGTCTGGCTCTGCAGAGACTTTACAAAGGACCCCGGAAGCAGCCGCCTCCAGGACAGCCCCGAGGGCCACCCCCCCTCCCCGCAGCCCCGACCGATGGAGCACAAACGTGGGCCTGGCAGCAGCGCACCCAACTTCAGGTGAAGACGTGGGCAGAGGATGCAGCCGAGCGGAGGCGTGCTCTTTGCCGGCCTCTGAGTCCTGGCGTTTTTCCGGAGGCCCTCCTCCACCTGCTCCTCCCACACGCTCCAGAGGCAGCTAAAGCTCTGCTTTTGTGAACTGCACCCGTTGCTGCCCGCCAGCCCTCCCCCCATTCCTGTGCTTCAGCACCGCAGCCCTGGGGAGCAAGGGGTCAGGCGCTCCCGGCGCTGAGCTAACCCAGCGCCCCCTGCCGCTCACAGCCCAGCCCCTCCGAGGCTGGGAAGCCAGAACCGGCCCTGGCCCTTGGCCGCCAGCCCAATTTGTTCGGTGTTTTGTGTCCATACTCTTGCAGTTCTGTCCTTGGACTGGATGCCTCTCAGCTCTGCAGTGGGACTGGTCTAATCAGAGACTGGGGGGCGGGGTGGGGGGGGGGCCGGAGGGGAGAAAGAGGGAAGGAGGGGGAGTGTGACACGCGGGGACCGCTTGCCAGGCTGTGTGACCCAGAGCCTCCCCCTACCCCTGCTTCGTGTACTCCTCCTGCCCCACCCCTGCACATTCAGAGTCAATATAAGGAGTGTGAGAGCTGCTCTGGTCAGGGTTCTTTACACAACGGTTGGAGAGACTGTTTGGGGATGCATGGGGTTTGAGGGGACCAGCAAGCAGGCCTTTCAAGTGATGAGACTTGCCTTCTCAGCTGAGCCTAGAGGCACACACAGAACCGTGGTCCTGTCTTCGGTACAACTGCAGGGGCACCAGAGGATGCAAATCAGCTCCTCATGCCTACCTGCCACCTGAGAATAAACATTAGGGGCCCTGCCTCCAATAGATCCATTCTGTTCTTTTGTTCCTGCTGAGACAAGGGGAGACCCCAAGAACTCAGAGGATGCTTTGGGAACCCAGGGTTCCTGGCCCGCTTTCATTCGGCTTTCCCAAGCAGTGGAGAGCTCTGGTTGCAATGGCAACAAGACCTAGAGGCAGACTCCTCTAGGAAGTGCCCAACCCAGAGGGCGCACAAAAGCAGGGCCTCACCAACCACCTGACGCATGCCAGATACAGCTCAGGGGCAAAGGGGCATTCGTGGGGTCCTTCGGGGCCTTTCTTCTGGAAGTATTCTGCAAGGCCAGCTCCCTCCATTGGGGCTTCAGGGGAGGAGGCCCTCTTCAAAGAGCCTGTGCCACCAAGCACCCCAACACTATGAGACTCAAATGATGTTCTAAGAATGGCTTTGTTTGGGTGGAAAGCTTGGCGTGGTGATGGCTGACAGGCTGGCATGGATAAACAGGGCCAAATTAGAATGTGAGCTTTGCAGAAGCCATGTTGTCCTGAAGGTTTAAGTTTCCTCCTAAGTTTTAGCTTCTCCTCCAGCCTTCCCTGGAGTCCTTACCCATCATGGGAACCTTCATCACGAAAGGCTGCTTCTCTCCACCATTGCTTCCTTGGATGGCCTCGATCCACAGATTCTCTGCATAGCCTTCCTAGCATCTCCACTCAGGGGATTTATCTGCTTCCACCATATTTCCTATTGCTTCAGAACCTCCCATTTCCTTTATATCTTCCTTTATAGCCCCCACGCCCGAGGGAGCAGAAACTGATTAAGAATGTAAGTGTACATCCCAGCCCCACAGCTTGCTCCTGGTACCAGGGTACCATTTCTGGCCCAGCACAGATTCCTGTGGGCTCCAGCTTAATTTTTTTTTTCCCCAATAATTGCTAACATTTCAAAATTTTATTTATTTGGCTCTGCTGGGTCTTCATTGCTGTGCAGGCTTTTCTTTAGCTGTGGCACGCAGGGGCTACTCTTTGTTACCTGGCACAGGTTTCTCACTGCGGCGAGTTTTTTTGTTGCAAGGGCTCTGTGGGCTAAGGGCTCTAGGCTGCACAGGCTTCAGTACTTGCCACGTGCGGGCTCAGCAGTTGTGGTTCCAGGGCTCGAGACCACAGGCTCAATACTTGTGGCACATGGGCTTCATGTGGGATCTCCCCGGAGCAGGGATTGAACTTGTGTCTCCAGCATTGGCGGGAAGATTCTTTACCACTGAGCCACCAGGGAAGCCCTCTAAGTCTTCTAACCCCACAAGCCCTCTAACCCCACAGGTCTCCTTTCCCATATATGTCTTGCCTTTGCAAGGGCACCCCACTCCAGTACTCCTGCCTGGAAAATCCCATGGATGGAGGAGCCTGGTAGGCTGTAGTCCATGGGGTTGCTGAGGGTCGGACACAACTGAGCGACTTCACTTTCACTTTTCACTTTCACCCACTGGAGAAGGAAACGGCAACCCACTCCAGTGTTCTTGCCCAGAGAATCCCAGGGACGGGGGAGCCTGGTGGGCTGCCGTCTGCAGGGTCACAGAGTCGGACACGACTGAAGTGACTTAGCAGTGGCAGTTTGCTATTAAAGAATAAGGGTCTAAGATCAAATCAGAATGCCTTGGTGTGCTAGAACAGGACGAGGATGACCTAAGATGACCTGTCCTTTCACTTCTCTTCCCCACCTTGGAGGCGGGTGGAAAATTGACCTTCTAATATTCACCACAGACTACCTTGCCCCTTATACCCTGTGCAATCATCACCACCCCTAATATACAGTTCTTCTAAAAGGATGGAGGTACCCATTCTTTTCTTGGAGCCCAAGGTTATGGCACAAAATAACCTGAGAAGAAATATGATCTTCTGGAGAACAGAATCCTCTTTTCCCTCAGAGGCTCAGACACTCCTAGGGTGGGGCTATGGACATCACATAAGAAGGGGCTGCACAGTGAAGACTTGGCTACATGGGGCCACCCCCTGAACCCTCTCCAAGGCAGAAACACAGCAGAGAATCACTGAAAGGTTACGCGATCACATTTAAGGCCCTGGTGAAAGAGAAGAACACAGGTAGGTGAAATCAGTAAGCTCTATCGCCAAGGCACTGAGAAGGATGCTGGACTGAGCTGTACACATCCTTTTACCCCTCTGGCCCCATTTACTTCTCATGCAGGAGTGAAAGGCAAAAGAGTTGGTAAAGGGAAGTGTTAAAAAATAAAGGAAGTCAGTGGGAAGCCCTGAATTTCCCTGCAGGTGACCTCACATCAACTGAAATGAGTGCTTTACATTTGTAATCTTATTTAATTCCTGCATTTCTACAAAGTATCACCATTTAACAGACAAGGGAGTGAGGCTTAAGAAACCAAAAGACCAGTCCAAGGTCACAGAGCTAACAAGCGACGTGCGTGAGATTAAACACAGATGCTTTCCTCTGTGACATGTTTCCATCCACAGCAAAGGCCCAAGGCCACTTTCATCCTAGAAAACGGCCGGTGTTGAAGGCCATAAGCAAGGACCCACTCGGGGGTGGGCAGAGGAAGGGCAGGCTGCAGCTCCAGTAGGAAAGCAGGACTGGCATCCTCCACCCTCAGTCCCCGAATGACCTGGAGAGACAGCAACTTCCTGGGAAAGTGCTTCTGTGTATCAAATCAACCCCCCCCCCCCACATGCCCCATTCCCAAGGCCAGGATCCAGCTTTCCGATAGCTTTACAATTCGTTATTGGCTCTGAGTCACTGGCTGAGGGCCCGGTTTCTAACTCTCAGGCTCGTTATCAGTCTGGAGAGCCCAGGGTTATTTCCACCATGTCTTCAATTCTCATGGAATGGAAGGTGGTCTCATACAAAGCGCCAGGGCACCATAGTAAATCCATCTCTGATGGAGAGGACTAAAACAGCTACTCTAAAGGCACAGGCCTTGCAGCTGCCTGGGAGCTTCCAGAGTGGAGGGGAACACGGGAAACAACAGCAAATGTAATGCGGCTTTAGATTTCTCAGGAGAAAAGGAGCCAACAAAAATTCCTTTTCACTTCCTACATGGGGGTGAGGGAGGGGTATACACGGGGCACATGGCCTTTATTATGACACGATCAGAACTGAAACCACCAGGTACACACTCCAGGAGTCCCGCCAGCCCTTCCCAGGTACAGCGCATGGCGTGTGATGCCACCAGAAAAAAGAACGAGGGAGGTGTCCTGTAATTAGTTTCTTCTAGAAGTTTCCCTATAAAATCAACTCTTTGTTGAAATAAAAGTATAAATATTTAAATAAAAATGATCCTAATTTGCATATAGATGTTTATTTCAAAAACATGAACATTTAGATATAAACCGAGGACATTTCAACTAAATCTTGATGTCTACTTCCCCTTTAAAGAAGCCTCTCACGGAAGCTGTTTTTAAGAGCTGTAACCACAGGCCGGCCATTTGCAGCTTCAGCATCAAAACTACAAATCTCTGAGAGTCCCTGATCAAACACTCCGTTGCTTTGACATTACTTCTCAAATTCAGTAAGGCTCATCTTTTCCCCAACCCCCTGTGTTTCCATTTTCCTAACTAGGTCATCAGTTGGGAAAAATGAGACAATCCCAAGCTACTCATCTTTCTAAACATAAGGATTTATTTTCCTAGATGAACACATTTGTGTTGCAGGAAGAGGCCCGTCCACTCTTTCCCTCTCTAACTGCTGTTCTTCCTGGCTCCATCTCTTCCTCCTCTCTGTTGGTGAAATCTCGGACATGTACTGAAAGCTTTTGGACCACAGGTCCTGTGGTTTCATACCTACCACAGCCGTCATCTTTACAAGGCCTTTTGTGAACACATGGCATTTACGAGATCCATCCTTGAGTTCTGGTCTGCATCCCTGGGGCCTGTATCTGCCTGCCATTCCATGTTCCCAGAGCTCCTCCCTGGGCCAGCCGGCTCAGCCCACCCACAGGGCTGGGACAGCCTCAATCCCTGGGCCAAATGTCTCCCTTGTGCGCACCGACCAGGGAGCCCCGCCCACACAAAGGAACTTCCTTCCGTTCCTTCTCAAACTATGGCCCTTGGAAATAACCTTGGAAAGCTAGGAGAACAGTCACATAATGCTTCTCTATAGCTGTTTTCTTTGGAGTGAATCTAAAGTACTAAGGTTCAAAGACAAGGTATGTAAAGTCTCAAGAAACAGGTCTTCTTAGGGAGAACTGGGGTCTTATTAACTAGACCTTACCTGAAATCTACTCCTCCTTACACAAGAGGAGGAGTGCCACTCAGGATAAAAGCTGAATATAGGGATTTATCCCTGCAAAGGTCATCCTCAACTAAGCAAACACGGGTTCAAGGGAACTAAGTTCAAGATACCACCTTCATCACCTTTGTAAAGAAATTAAGGGGCCAGGGCCTTGCTGCCCAAGGATTAGAAGACCAATTTACGACATTAGTGGGCTCTGCACTTGGGAGAAATACTGAATGGAGAAGGCATTAGTGATAAAGTGATACAGATAAACATTCAGGGCTTCTACAGCAGAATTTTCAGATGAGAATTTCCTATCTGACTTTTAGTTAAAATTGTCTCTAGTTCTCTTGCCACGCAGGGCTACAAGAAGAACAGAAATGTACAGAAAAAAAAACACAGAACTGGAAAGAATCTCCCTACCAGACTGTAACTTGTCCTCTTGTTGATATTTTTCTTTAGGAGAGAAACACATTTTTAGGCAAGTGAAGACACTCCTTAAGCATTAAAGTTGGTGATGTACATAAATGATGTTTTAGGAAACCTCAGAATAACAGTTCTGGAACAGCTTAGTTAAGTAATTCCAACTTCAGCTCCCTGGGGTGACTCCTATCATTCCCTCCACCAGTTCAATCTTGCCAGTCTTGCAAGATTCTTGAGAGGAAACAGAGTCTCTGCTGAGGGGTGCAGTACTTTAAATCTGGCTCCCAGAGTTGTTTTTCCTAAAGCCTTTTGCCAAATCCTCTGTGCTAACCCTCCTTTACAGGACTGCAGTCTCCCCAGCTTGCTCCCAGCTGCCTACATTCCCTTTACTTGAAGAGGGGGAGCCCCCAATACATTAGGGCCCCCCAAATCTGTCATCTAATAAGACCCAAGTTTCATCTCCCTGCCTCAATTCTCAAGTGCAGAATCCCCATAAAATCTTAACAAGAGAGGTCAAGTCACTAAGAAAGATCTGGTCAGGAAAACAGTGTATTAACCACTGACATACACACATATAGATCCCTCCTCAAACTCTTAAGTTGGAAAGACTTCCTGGAATCACATCCGGTACAAAACCAAGGAAATGCTCAAAACTAACAGATAATATTCTGAAGCTATAATTAGAACATCAAAACAGTCAGATGGTTTGGAGAGAGCTTACCAACTATTAAGATGTACTTCTCAACCTTTGTTTAGCAACCTGCCCTGGTAGGCTGCCTGCCATGGAAACGCTGTTGTTTACCCCTCAGACCTGGCCAACTCTTTCCAACCTCATGGACTGCAGCAATACCAGGCTTCCCTGTCCTTCACAATCTCCTGGAGTTTGCTCAAACTCATGTCCATAGAAACAGATAATGCCACCCAAGAAACACCTTTCTCCAAAAGCACCTGCGGGTGTCTGACTTCAATCTGAAAACCACTGCCAGAGAGCAGTTTGAACTCACAGTTCTTTGCTGTTTTCTGCGAAGCCTGCATTTGAGTCCTCTTATCAACCTCTTACCTTCCTCTGCTGAGCTTGTTGGTGACTTGAAGACAAACACTTTCCTGTAACTAGCCCTACCTGGGCGTACGTTTGACCTTCCAGATGGACCTCACCTGTTTCATATGCTTTCAGGTATTCTCCATCATGCAAAAAGTAGCTTTCCAATCTAACGTTGATATCATACTTTACAGTCGACCTGATATTTTTCCAGACATATTCCCACTAGATCCTTAAAACCTCCTTGTGGGACAGGCATGCGTAATCACTATTTTACAGGTCACGTGACAGAGCACGGTTTTGTGTGTGGGCTTACACCTATCTGCCTCACAGACAAAACCGCTTCCGAGTTCAAACTTTTCGCAGGCTGCTGGCCAGTCTCCGGGGGAAGGCAATTGGATGTATTCATATCCTTGGAAAGTGTCAATAAAAACCCGAAGTGTTCAGCACTTTCACTTGATGTGAATACAGAACATCATTTCGACGTGATGACGGACTAAAGACCCATGCTCTGTCTTGCCCAGCTAGGAGGTGGAGCTGGTTGTTCCGCCTCTTCTCCAGGCCTCTGTGGCGGAGAGATGGGGCGCATGGTCTACACCGCACCGGGCGGATCTCCTCCGATGGCCCGCCGCCAGAGTCTGTGTCACCCCCGCCTGGGCGGTGACATCAACGTAGGTCACATGAGCCAGCCCCGGCGGGAGTTCAGACAAGCCCCCTGGAAAAAACCGTGGTTCGCCTGCAAACCGGGCAGACAGACGGGCGCGGGCTCAGCGGCCGCTGCCAGGCCCGGAGCCGGTTGCCAGGGAGGCGCCGGCCTCTCAGCACCCCGGGAGGCCCCCGGGCGCACCGCGGTAGGGCGCTGCTCTGCCCGGGCGGCCCCTGCCCTGCGATCACGGGCCTGAGGACGCGTGCGCCGCACCGGCCTCCGCCCCCGCCCGCAGGACAAAACCGCGCGTGCGCGTAATTAACGCGGCTCAAGGGCACCGGGGATTAGCCTGGGTTTTGCACGCAGACCGTTCAGTTGGAAGAGGCCCTTGAGATTATCTGTAGTCTAGACTACCGCGGCAGTGGTTGCGGGTGCTTGTTAAAATTCCAGATTCCTGGGCTCCATCCCCAGGGGCCTGGGTAAAACCGGAGAATCTGCATTCTTAAATCACACCCAGATGATTCAGCACAGGTGGTCCTCATTGGCTGGACCCTCCCTCCTATTTCAAGGAATGTAGGAATTAGAGTACAGACGGGGAGAAATGATCAGCCCAAGGTCGTACAGAATTAAGTGGCAAGCCCGGTGGAGGACCCACCTTTGTGGGCCGGCAGTCAAGTGCTTCCCCTCTGCCGTGCCCTGCGTCTCTCCTGTCCCCTTTTCCGGGCCGGTTTAATCAGGACCAGGCAGGTGGGCTGGCGGGCAGTTCATCCACATTGGTCAGGCTAACTGAAGGATGGCAGCCCCTTTCTCAGAACTATCCATCAACTCCTCATCAAAGCTCTACTGCCTGTTCTGGGGCCCCTGGTGCTGCCTCTGTCCACCTGGGATTGGGGTACCCCAGAGAACGCTCAGCCGACACCCCCACCCAGGGCGCAATGGCCAGTTTGGGGGGTATACACACCCACTTCCCATACACACTCCTGTGTGGATGTAATCATGGGGGACTGTCTGTGTGTAGGCATCACACACTTCATGCAAAAATGTAAATCGCTCCTGTGTCTACATGCGCGCGCGCGCACACACGTGTGTGTGTGTGTGTGTGTGTGTGTGTGGAGTTTGGGGGGGGGGGGGAGTGGGTATGAGTTTGGTTTCTGGCTCGAGTTTAGGCACATCCAGTAACAGGCAGTGGCCCCAATCCAGGACAGCTGGATCATACGTGCTGACAGCCACTTTCAATGGCCTGCACGGGGAACTGGACACTCCCATGCAAACCCTCACAAGCAACAGCTAAAGAGGCACCAGGAATAAGCGGAGCTGAGGTTCCTGCACACACTCAAGCCCGGTGGGGTCAGCAAGGCTCCCCAGGACAAAGCCTGGAGACGAAGCTGGCCCATGTGGAGGAGAAAGGAGGGGGCCTGGGGCTGTGGCCCTATTTGCTCTCACCCCTGGGGGGACAGCAGCTAGCAGAGGGGTTCTGCCAGGTTTCTGAGAGAGCAAGTCCATCCCCTGCCATGGTCCTCTACTCCTCCGAAATCTCTGCCCCTCCTTATCTGTCTTGTCCCAGCCTTGCCATCTCAAAACCTCAAGGCTGCAACTCTTTCCGAGAAAGCCAGGAACACAGCTGTGAGTCCCTTCCTTCTGGGGGAGGTCCGGCTCTCCCTCCTGGCTCCAGATGTAAAGGCACAGCTGGGAGAGTGGCAGGAAGCCCACTTGGCAGCTTAGCAGGGTCTGGGAAGATGGGAAAGAAAGCCGGGCAGAGACCGGCAGACAGCAGGGCTATCACAATTATAAAAACCTGGGCCGGGGTAGAGGGGGTGGAGGACAAAAGCATTCCATCATTCCATCGCCTGGCCCATCGACTGCTCACAGGCTTTGCCAAGCCCTCAGACACCACCCGTGCCCTGCCCATCCCAATTCTGGCTGCCTGGGCCCCTGGCAGGACTTTCTGTAAACTCTATTTTATGATTCCCACTTAATCTGAGAAGGAAACTTGGCTTTCTTTGTCTGTCTCCACCCTTGTCCTCAAACACACACCTTCCAACATGTGATTCTGGAAACAAGGCTGGTGAGGGAGAGGGAGGGAGGGGAATGAGGGTGCTGCCCCTCCTGCCTCTGGAGAGTAAACCAGGATGCAGAGCCAGGCTAGGTGTCCAGCAGACAGGGCCGTCTGGGCACCAGTCGCTTGCCTGCTATGCCAGGATGACAATGCATGACTTGGCACCACCCAAGCATCGTATTCAGTAAACAATGACTTTCCAAATAACCCTGGCCCGCCTGCCCACTACCAGGCGAGGGGGCCCACCGCTGTGGCCCGCTCCCCATCCGCGTCTTCTTCAATCCGAAAGGACAAAGAGTATCACAGCTGCTTCTGTTTTAGGAAAAATAGTTTAATAATTTGTAACCTACTTTAGGTCACTTCCACCATGGAGCCCCTGCGCCAGTGCTCTTCCCATGCCTGCTGGGAGGGAGCAGCCCCTCTGTGGGGCGTGGGGCACCACCCTCCTGGGAGGCCCGCTCTGGGCCTAGGCCGTAGTGGGTGCATCACTTCTGTGTCAGAAGTGAGCAGAACACTGTCATATGCCCCCTCTTCTGGATGCCATGGGGCCAGCCCACAGCACATTCCTACCCTTTAATTAAATAGCCCCTTAAATAATCTCCCGGCACTGGCAGAGAGGGGATGCCACAGAAGCAAGCCCCCATGCCCAGGCGCAGCCCCTCCTGCCCCAGGGCCTCCACCCTGACTCCATCTGGCCTCCACCAGAGCAATCAGGGGCATGGCCTCGTCTCAGACCTGGCCCCCTCCCCACACAGGAGAAGGTGAGTCCAAGCCGGCCAGGCTGGCACCCGGCACCCCCAGAGGCATGGACCGGGGCCGCTCAGCAGGGTGAGCCGATGGGAACAGCCCCTGCCCGAGTCAGAAGTAAGTGAGGTTCTTGACCGCTCCGATCTCCAGCATCCGCTTGATGGCCAGGGCCTCCTGGGAGACATTGTGGCCTGACCACTGTGGAGATAGCCAAGGAAGCAAACTGAGGGACTTCTAGGCAGCTCTCTGGGCCTCCCGTGACCCCACACCTGGGAGCTCTGTTCCCCAGGCCGCTCTCGCGAGGAAGACAGAATGTGGAGGATGCTGGCCTGGGAGTCCAGATGCCTCTCTCTGTGTGACCTCACAGGTGAGCCATCTCTGGGCCCCCAGCACCACCCTCACTCACTTCGTGTCCCCAGGCCAGTTGGCCCCACCCAGTTCACCAGCAGGGGCCACTTACCATCATGGACTTGAGTGTGATATACTCATAGTAGTGAATGGACTGCTTCTTCTGGTGGGCGTCTGGGTAGCCGAAGCCAGCAATATGCACCAGGTCGCAGAGGTGGAGGGCCAGGGTGATGGCCAGCAGCCCTGTGGTGGGCTTCTGAGGGACAAGGGGTGGGCAAGGTATTAGAGGCAGCCAGAGTCTTTCAGCACCTCTAGGCCAGCGCTCTGCAACAGAACCTTCTAGTATCATGGAAATGTTCTTCATCTGTGCTGTCCTATATGGCAGCGACGAGCCACGTGGGGTTCATGCAGCTAAGGAACTGAACTTTTTATTTGATTCAATTCAAACTAAATTTTAAATAGCCTCCTGTGGGGAATTCCCTGGTGGTCAAGTGGTTAGGACTCTGACCGAGCTCTCACTGCCAAGAGCTTGGGTTTGATTCCCGGTCGAGGAACTAAGATCCCACAGGCCATGGGACACAGCCGAAAAAAACAAAAAATAGCCACATGTGGCTCATGACTACCATATGGCATGCTGAAGCTGTGCTTAGTCACTCAGTGTGTCCAACTCTTTGCAATCTTGAGGACTGTAGCCCACTAGGCTCCTCTGTCCATAGGGATTCTCCAGGCAAGAAGAGTGGAGTGGGTTGCCATGCCCTCCCCTAGGGGATCTTCTCAACCCAGGGATCAAACCCAGGTGTCCCACATTGCAGGCAGATTCTTTACCGTCTAAGCCACTGGGGAAGTCCAAGAACACTGGAGTGGGTAGCCTATCCCTTCTCCAGGGGATCTTCCCGACCCAGGAACCGAACCAGGGTCTCCTGCATTGCAGGTGGATTCTTTACCAGCTGAGCTACCAGGGCATCCCTACCATATGGCATAATACAGCTTAATACATCTGGGGAGGGCTCAGACCTTTGGGGATGATTACAGAATGACGGTAATGACAATAATAATAATATCTATGGCTTTTGGAGCACTTGCTGTGTGCCAGACACTGTTATCTTACCCTTATGTCATCTCATCTGTGTGTGCTCGCTCAGTTGCGTCCAACTCTTTGTGGCCCCACGGACTGCAGCCCACCAGGCACCTCTGTTCATGGGATTCTCCAGGCAAGAAGACTGGAGTGGGTTGCTATTTCCTCCTCCAGGGGATCTTCCCAACCCAGGGATCGAACCCGCATTTCCTGCCTTGGCAGAGGGATTCTTGACCACTGCACCACCTCTCATCCAGTCCTCACAAAAACACTTTGAGATCGATACTTTTATTAGCCCCATTGTATACAGCTGGGGAACTGAGGCTTAAAACTATTAAACAAGTCCCTCCGGGAATAGAAAGGTTCTGCTCTCCATCCTGGAGAAGCTTACCTCTCCCGGAAGCCCCGGGGCGCTCACACTCCCGGGCTGTGTGCCCTTCACGAGGGTGGGCTCTGCCTTCCGTGAAGTGGGGTCAGCAGTACCTCCCTCAGCCCCCACCGTAGGGGCTGCTATGAAGATCTGTTTCTCCACCCCTAACTCATCCACGGGGATGTGTCACCCGATAGCCTAACTTCACACATCCTCTTTCTTGGCTGGGACGACCTGCCTTCCAGAGCACTTCAGTGCCCACTCCCATTGACAAGCCACTCCCCGGATCTTGTCAGGCCCCCCAAGGCCAGGTGTCCCCCAGGGCCCCTTTCTGAGCTCTCCTATCTGTCACTTCCTGCCCCAGCCTTCCAGAGCACTTCAGTGCCCACTCCCATTGACAAGCCACTCCCCGGATCTTGTCAGGCCCCCCAAGGCCAGGTGTCCCCCAGGGCCCCTTTCTGAGCTCTCCTATCTGTCACTTCCTGCCCCAGCCTTCCGTTTCAGCCCTGTTGCTTTTACCGCCATTGTGTTATCTCAACCAGTTCAGACCTCTGCCAAACCACACATTCATCACCTTCTAGCACCTCTGCCTGGACATGGACTTTTTAAACTAGTCAAACTCTCCTATCCCCCTGTATTCCTGTCGTTGTTAAACATATTACCATCCACCCAGTTGTGCTGGAAACCTGGAACTATCGTACAGCCTTCAATTTCACCTTAAAATCAATGCTGCTGCTGCTAAGTCGCTTCAGCCATGTCCGACTCTGTGCGACCCCACAGACAGCAGCCCACCAGGCTCCCCTATCCCTGGGATTCTCCAGGCAAGAACACTGGAGTGGGTTACCATTGCCTTCTCCGAAAATCAGTGCTATAGCAGGAGAATTCTAAGATGACCACCAATGACCCTTGCCCTTGAGAGTGTGTGTAACCTATGAAAATGATGAGATATATTACGCTGTGTTAGATTGCTTCATATGGCACAGAGGACTGGAAGATAGACAATCCTGCTGGGCTTGACTTCTTCTCATGAGCTTTTACATCCTGGTCTAGAGGTCGGCAGTGGAGGAAGTCGGACATGTGAAACACAAGAAGGATTTACTATGCATTTCTGGCCTAAAGATAGAGGGGGCCGGAGAGCAAGGTATGCGGGCCGCTCTTAACAGGCTGAGCGTGCCACCTCAGGCTGAAAGCCAGCCAGGAAATGGGGACTTCGGTCCTACAACCACAAGGAACCAAATTCTTCCCACAACAAGAATGAACTTGGAAGCAGATTTCCCCTCTGAGCCTCCAGACAAGAACGCAGTCAGACTGCCAACTTGATTTCAGCCTTGTATATTCTAACCAGAGAACCCAGCCATGCTGTACTGGACGTCTGACCTCCAGAACTATGAGTCAATACATGGGTGTTGTTTTAAGCTGTTAAACTGTGGTCATCTGTTAGGCAGTGACAGGAAACCAACACGGATGTCGGGACCATCCATTTCTTCTTCCCCCTGCTAGAAGCCAGGTTCCAGTCCTCAGCTCTGGTGTCTCCCTCTAGCCTTCACCCTCTGCCATCAGGGGCATAAAATTCCTCCTTGCTGTCCCCCAACCACCTCCACGTGCCCTAGAGCTCAGTGCCAGGGGTGCTGCTTGGTCTTGGCGAATGAAATACCTTTCCCCAAGTGTCTGCTCCCTGGGCCCCATGACCCCTTAAGGCCCAACTCTGGTCTCACCTCTTCTGATGGTACCTCTTTGGAGAGCCCCAAGCAGAGGTCTACCCCTCCTCCAAGACCCCACAGCACTTGGAACAATCTGCTAGAGCATCTTGCCACTCCAGGTTGCAACCTGTGTGTTTATTCTGCTAGGCTGAGTTTCCTTAGTGCAAACAGCATGTCTTACTCCCCGTGTATTCAAAATTGGGGCCTGGTGCTAACCCGTCATGAAAGCAGGCATTCAACACAGGAAGTTGAATCATAATAGATATTCAGTAAAAAATAAAATCATAGGGAGTTCTCTGGTGGCCGATGGCCTAGTGGTTAGGAGTCCAGCTTTCACTGCCATGCATGTGTGCTAAGTCGATTCAGTCGCATCCAACTCTTCGCGACCCCATGGACTGTAGCCCACAAGGTTCCTCTGTCCACGGGATTCTCCAGGCAAGAATAACCCGAGTGAGTTGGCTTTTCCTCCTCCAGGGGTTCTTCCCAACCCAGGGATCGAACCCACATCTCTTATATTTCCTACACTGGCAGATGGGTTCTTTACCGCTCATGCCATGGGTTCAGTCCCTGCTCAAGAAACAGATCTCGCAAGCCATGTGGCACAGCCAAAAAAAAAAAAGAATAAAATCATTTATTCAAAATTTGGCTAATATTTATTGAGCATTCACAGTATTCCAATCTTGATGATAAGCACGTTACGTAACTTTTTTTTTTAATCCCAGAATGGCTATTGGAAAGGTCAGTACTGATAATTTCCCCACCACTCAGATAAGAAAAAGCCTCTAAGTGGTTGACTGGCCCAAGGCCATACAGCAGGCAGCACCTTGAGTCCTTTCTCTGTCTGACAGTTACCTCTGTCTCCTACCCCACACAACCCAAGGGCTCAATGATATGAGGAAGTACCTGCTTGAGATGCTACCCAGTATGACTCTAGTGGTCTCTAGTGGTCAGCCAGAGACCACTAGAGAGCCAAAACCAAAACCATAACTTGCCGATGCACCCTGCCTCCCCAAACTGCCACACCTAGCAAACCATGGTATACAGGACCAACTGCAATTCTTTTAACTCCCTTAGACCAATAAGTTCCAAGATCAGATCACAGATAAAGTGATCAAATAGTAACCGAAGGATTTGGGCTGGGCTTCATAGGACTTCCCTGGTGGCTCAGATGGTAAAGTGTCTGTCTACAATGCGGGAGACCAAGCGACTTCACTTTTTCACTTTCCAAAAATAAGACTCCTGACTGTCCAGAATTCCCTGGCTGACCAGTGGTTAGGACTCTACAGTTTCACTGCTGGGGGTATAGGTTCATGCTTGGTTGGGAACTAAAATCCCACAAGCCACATAGTCAAAAAAAAAAAAAAAAAAAAAAGACTACTGCCTGTCCCAGTAAATCCCCAGTGTACAGATTCTGATCAGTGCCTGCCAAAACCATCCTCTAACTCTAGCTCCCAAGCCGTAAAAACACCCTCCCCTGATGCCCCACTTTGGCGATGCCTCTGGGCATCTCAAGAATCTGCACTCTTGGGCTTCCCTTGTGGCTCAGTGATGAAGAATCCGCCTGCCAAAGCAGGAGACACAAGTTTAATTCCTGGTCCGGGAAGATCCCACATGCCTCGCCACAACTAAGCCTGTGTGCTACAATCCCCAAGCCTGTCCTCTAGAGCCTGGGAACTGCAACTACTGAGCCCACATGCCTCAGCTACTGAAGCCCAAGCGCCCTAGAGCCTGTGGCTCTGGAACAAGAGAAGCCGCTGGATGAGAAGCCTGCGTCCCGCATCTAGACAGTAGCCCCTGGCTCACCACAACGAGAGCAAAGCCCAGGCAGCAACAAAGGCCCAGCACAGCCAAAAACAAATAAAAGTATACATTTAAAAAAAGACAAAACTTACCATTTGTTCTTTTAAAGGAAAAAAAAAAGAGTACGAACTCTGCCCGGCTGTAAACATCGGTGTACCAGTCTCTCGTTATAGACAGGTGTGCGCGGCCCTCTCCACTGGTATTCTCCCCTCGTCTGGGGTCCTCCAGACCTCCCCAAGCCTCTGGAAGTCCCAGCTACTTCCCACCCAGGACCCCAGCCCTCTGGCTTCCCCATCCGTCCGCAACCCCTCACCACCTGCTTAATCTTGTGTGGCTGCTGTATCGGCAGGCTCAGCAGTTTGTCAGCTGCGATCTCCATGTAGAAGGGGTTGAGAATCCGAATCTGTTTGGGGTTGACGTCCCAGATGAGGGGAGGCTGTTTCCAGAAGCCCTTTCGCACCTAGGCGGGTGGGGACGGAAGGCGAGAGGGGAGTGGGTTGAAACCTGCTTCTCAAGTCCAGCCACTGGGCTCCTCCAGGGAAAGGGGTCCATAGGGGTGGGAGTGGGGACCAGAGGGGAGGAGCAGGGAGGGAGGGGAGTGGGGCAGTCCCCGTGGGAGGCCAGGTGACATGGTGTGGAGAGTACAGGGTCTAAACCTTGCTCACTCCCAATGACGTCCACACAGGTAGAAGGGGCTAGGTCAGCATCTGGCAGATAATGGTCAGGTGGACAGTTCAACATTCAACCAATGGCAAAGAGAGAGAGTGGACTTTCTGGGGTGTGTCCGCCTAGAAGGACAGAGATCTCGACTTTTCTAACCTGCCCCCACCTGGAGATGATAACAGACTGGTCCCTCTGCTCCCAGGCTTCTCACTGGGCCGCCCTGGGCTGCTGTTGCCTGACCGCTGTGGCAGAACACTGAGCTCACGCCTCACCCTCACTGGCTCCTGGGGATCTTGGGGCACACGTGATGGAGCAGGAGGGCCTGACCCGGGCAGCGTTCCCCCACCACAGGCCGAGACTGCTCCCCTCCCAGTCTCCCCACGTACTCGCTTCTTATCACTTAGGATGCTCTCGATCCAGTGGAAGTCCATGGCCTTGAAAGCTACAAGGACGAGGAGTGTGTCGGGGTTGTCCTCCACTTTGGGGTTGAAGTGGGCAGATTCAGGGTAGAAGAGACGCATGGTGGTCTTGGAGCCCACATCCTGCTCGTAGCCAGCCACCGGGGCGCTATTTAACCTGGGAGGCGGGGAGGAGGATGCCCGTCACCCTGAGCTCTGCTGGTCTGTTCCCAGACAGAAGAGGGAAGGGCGGCCATACGGACCTGATGACCACGTCGTATTTGTTGATGGCCTCTCCCAGTGAGCTGTTGCGCAGCCGATGCCCGTTCCCCACCACCACGCAGCGGCGGCACTTCAGGCTGCCATGGGAACAGGGTGATGAGACCCAGAAGGAGCCCCTGCTCCAGCTTCACCTCGCTCTCCTGCCCCCATCTGCCCCAGGCCCCCTCAGCCCCTGCTTCCCATGGACTGTGCAAACGCCAAGTCGCTTCAGTTGTGTCCGACTCTGTGCAAGCCCATGGACTGTAGCCACCAGGCTCCCCTGTCCATGGGATTCTCCAGGCAAGAACACTGGAGTGGCTGGCCATGCCCTCCTCCAGGGGATCTTCCTGCCCAAGGGATGGAATCCATGTCTCTTAAGTCTCCTGCATCAGCAGGCAGGTTCTTTACCACTAGCACCACTTGGGAAGCCCCCTACATGGACCAGGTATCTCCAAAGAGTTCTGCTCCTGGTCATGCTAACTCTGCAGCCCTGGGCTTTCAAGGGAGAGAAAGCTGAGCAGAGCACAGGAGAGAGAGAAGGAGAGGAGGGAAGATGCCTGGGAAGGACTGTAAAGCAATCCCATTTCAGAGTCCCCGACTGCCCCCCAGGCCAGCCTGTTACCACGGCAATACCCTCAGCAACCTCTGCCCACTCTAGCAACGTGATACCCAGGCTCAGTTGCCATGGGGACCGGTGTCCCCACCTCCCTGGAGACACGCAGGCTCACTGGGAGGTGCTGGACCATGACTGTTTCTCACTGAGGCAGGAAGGCGTGTCTCCTTACCTCTGGATGCTCTCTGGGATGGAGTAGCTCGTGATGGCTAGCACCCGGAGGAGCAGATCTTCTGCAAAAGGACCAGATTGGACGGGGCTGATGACAACAGCAACCTCTCCAAAGGCTGCCAGCCCTCCCTCCCCTGACCCCAGTGTCTGAGCCTGGCTGAGAACTTGGGTGCTGGGACCGTGGATGGCAAAGAATGAGAAGTAGTGTGGCCAAGGTGAGGCCACCATTCCCACCCACCCCGCTCCCCAAGGTAGGCACTTACCACTCCCCTTGGTCCCGTAGGGCAGCTCATAGAGAGATGGGGTCTTGACCCAGAAATAATCTTTAAGCTGCAGGAAGAAAGGCTGTTCTCGGGAGTAGCTGTGCAGAGGTGAAGGCAGGGTGGGGATGAGAAACTGATTAATCTTGATTCCAGAAACAGGGTCAGACCACAGACTAATATCATGTATACACGTCCAAGGCCTCCCCTGCCCTCACTGGCTTCACCTGACCCGTGATCTCCAGCATGATTTCCTACTCCAATGGCAAGCCACTTCAGTATTCTTGCCTTGAGAACCCCATGAAGAGTAGGAAAGGGCAAAGTGACAGGATACCGAAAGAGGAACTCCCCAGGTGGGTAGGTGCCCAATATGCTACTGGAGATCAGAGGAGAAATAACTCCAGAAAGAATGAAGGGATGGAGCCAAAGCAAAAACAATACCCAGTTGTGGATGTGACTGGTGATAGAAGCAAGGTCCAATGCTGTAAAGAGCAATATTGCATAGGAACCTGGAATGTCAGGTCCATGAATCAAAGCAAATTGGAAGTGGTCAAACAAGAGATGGCAAGGGTGAACGTCGACATTCTAGGAATCAGCGAACTAAAATGGGCTGGAATGGGTGAATTTAACTCAGATGACCATTATATCTACTACTGCGGGCAGGAATCCCTCAGAAGATATGGAGTAGCCATCATGGTCAACAAAAGAGTCCGAAATGCAGTACTTGGATGCAGTCTCAAAAATGACAGAATGATCTCTGTTCGTCTCCAAGGCAAACCATTCAATATCACAGTTATCCAAGTTTATGGCCCAACCAGTAATGCTGAAGAAGCTGAAGTTGAACGGTTTTATGAAGACCTACAAGACCTTTTAGAACTAACACCCCAAAAGGATGTCCTTTTCATTATAAGGGACTGGAATGCAAAAGTAGGAAGTCAAGAAACACCTGGAGTAATAGGCAAATTTGGCCTTGGAATGTGTAATGAAGCAGGGCAAAGACTAATAGAGTTTTGCCAAGAAAATGCACTGGTCATAGCAAACACCCTCTTCCAACAACACAAGAGAAGACTCTACACATGGACATCACCAGATGGTCAACACCAAAATCAGATTGATTATATTCTATGCAGCCAAAGATGGAGAAGCTCTATGCAAAAACAAGACCAGGAGCTGACTGTGGCTCAGATCATGAACTCCTTATTACCAAATTCAGATTTAAATTGAAGAAAGTAGGGAAAACCGCTACACCATTTAGGTATTACCTAAATCATATCCCTTATGATTAGACAGTGGAAGTGAGAAATAGATTTAAGGGCCTAGATCTGATAGATAGAGAGCCTGATGAACTATGGAATGAGGTTCGTGACATTGTGCAGGAGACAGGGATCAAGACCATCCCCATGGAAAAGAAATGCAAAAAAGCAAAATGGCTGTCTGAGGAGGCCTTACAAATAGCTGTGAAGAGAAGAGAGGCAGAAAGCAAAGGAGAAAAGGAAAGACATAGGCATCTAAATGCAGAGTTCCAAAGAATAGCAAGAAGAGATAAGAAAGCCTTCTTCAGCGATCAATGCAAAGAAATAGAGGAAAACAACAGATTGGGAAAGACTGGAGATCTCTTCAAGAAAATTAGAGATACCAAGGGAACATTTCATGCAAAGATGGGCTCGATAAAGGACAGAAATGGTCTGGACCTAACAGAAGCAGAAGATATTAAGAAGAGGTGGCAAAAATACACGGAAGAACTGTACAAAAAAGATCGTCACGAACCAGATAGTCATGATGATGTGATCACTAATATAGAACCAGACATCTTGGAATGTGAAGTCAAGTGGGCCTTAGAAAGCATCACTACGAACAAAGCTAGTGGAGGTGATGGAATTCCAATTGAGCGGTTTCAAATGCTAAAAGATGATGCTGTGAAAGTGCTGCACTCAATATGCCAGCAAATTTGGAAAACTCAGCAGTGGCCACAGGACTGGAAAAGGTCAGTTTTCATTCCAATTCCAAAGAAAGGCAATGCCAAAGAATGCTCAAACTACTGCATGATTGCACTCATCTCACACGCTAGTAAAGTAATGCTCAAAATTCTCCAAGCCAGGCTTCAGCAATACGTGAACCGTGAACTCCCTGACGTTCAAGCTGGTTTTAGAAAAGGCAGGGGAATCAGAGATCAAATTGCCAACATCCGCTGGATCATGCAAAAAGCAAGAGTGTTCCAGAAAAACATCTATTTTTGCTTTATTGCCTATGCCAAAGCCTTTGACTGTGTGGATCACAATAAACTGTAGAAAATTCTGAAACAGATGGGAATACCAGACCACCTGACCTGCTTCTTGAGAAATCTGTATGTAGGTCAGGAAGCAACAGTTAGAACTGGACATGGAACAACAGACTGGTTCCAAATAGGAAAAGGAGTACGTCAAGGCTATATATTGTCACCCTGCTTATTTAACTTCTATGCAGAGTACATCATGAGAAATGCTGGACTGGAAGAAACACAAGCTGGAATCAAGATTGCTGGGAAAAATATCAATAACCTCAGATATGCAGATGACACCACACTTATGGTAGAAAGTGAAGAGGAGCTAAAAAGCCTCTTGATGAAAGTGAAAGAGGAGAGTGAAAAAGTTGGCCTAAAGCTCAACATTCAGAAAACGAAGATCATGGCATCCAGTCCCATCACTTCATGGGAAATAAATGGGGAAACAGTGGGAACAGTGTCAGACTTTATTTTGGGGGGCTCCAGAATCACTGCAGATGGTGACTGCAGCCATGAAATTAAAAGACGCTTACTCCTTGGAAGAAAAGTTATGACCAACCTAGATAGTATATTCAAGAGCAGAGACATTACTTTGCCGACTAAGGTCCGTCTAGTCAAGGCTATGGTTTTTCCAGTAGTCATGTATGGATGTGAGAGTTGGACTGTGAAGAAGGCTGAGCGCCGAAGAATTGATGCTTTTGAACTGTGGTGTTGGAGAAGACTCTTGAGAGTCCCTTGGACTGCAAGGAGATCCAACCAGTCCATTCTGAAGGAGATCAACCCTGGGATTTCTTTGGAAGGAATGATGCTAAAGCTGAAACTCCAGTACTTTGGCCACCTCATGCAAAGAGTCGACTCATTGGAAAAGACTTTGATGTTGGGAGGGATTGGGGGCAGGAGAAGGGGACGACAGAGGCTGAGATGGCTGGATGGCATCACGGACTCGATGGACGTGAGCCTGAGTGAACTCCAAGAGATGGTGATGAACAGGGAGGCCTGGTATGCTGCTATTCATGGGGTCACAAAGAGTCGGACACGACTGAGCGACTGAACTGAACTGAGCTGTACTCAGCCCACCCCCTACTTCACATACTTACTTGCCAAAGAGCTTGGAGACCATCTTCTCCGCCTCACCCTGGAGGCATGGCTCCCTCTTCCCTGGGGCGGGAAAATAAAAGCTGGAGACAGAAAGAAGAGGAGATAGGAGCTCCAGTCAGACCTCCCAGGCCCAGGGGCCAGTGTTTCAGGCAGCCCCCACCTCCTCCCAGGGCATGAAGGCTCCAAGGCCCTGGAGAGTGACTCACAGGCTGGAATCATCTCAGCCCAAGTCCCACCTTGAAACCAAATCACTGCGAACCCAGCTCTTCATTCTCCTAAACCCCTTGGGTGAGAGACCTGGGGACCCATCCCAGCATAGAGGGCACCCCCTGGCTCTCTGAACCCTCCTCCCTACCACTAGGTCCCCACTCCATGACACTCCATCCCTGAGCCCCCTTCCTAAAAAAAAAAAACCCACAGAAGAACATGAAAGACGACTCACAGCTCAATGTACCTGTCCTCTCGAGAGATCGAGTACCACACCATGACAGCCAGGAAGAGAGCCAGCATGGCCAGGAGCTTCCAGCCTGCGGGCGAATGCGCACAAGAGCTGGAGGCAGGAACAGGCAGGCATGGCCCCAGGCAACCTGCCCACCTGCCCCACCTGCCCACCTGCCCCACCTGCCCCACCTGCCCCACCTGCCCCACCTGCCCCACCTGGGGCTCCCGCAACCCCAGCTCAGGGCAGGCCCCTGCTCGGCCATAGTTCTCTGGGTTGGGGCTTGGACCTGAGCAGGTCTGCCATCCTTCAAGAGGAAGAGAGGTGCCCCCAGCTCCCCATCTGTCCTTCCACAGCCCCCGGGAGGGTTGAGGGAAGATGCTGAAGACTGCCTCCGGGGAGCCCACCCCCGAGGGCGGGGGAGCTCTTGGTGAACACTCACGGGACTTGCTGATCATGTTTCTCAGCTGCCAGGGTTCCTGGGGAGAGTTGTCATCCCGGCTGCCTCGGGCCACCTAGGAGGCAGGAGTCACAGGTGTGCGGTCAGTGTCGTGAATGCTCTGGCTTCGGCACTGGACCAGGGCACACCCACAGCCTGCGTCTTCCCACCTCCAGGAAGCACACAGCTGCAAGGCCATCCAGGGGGCAGCCCTCCTCACTCTGGATGTCCCCCTAACCCCTCAAAGGCGACTGCAGGGATCCAGAGGGATCTTATGCCCCAAAAAGGGAAACCACATCCCACCACTCAGATTCCATCCCAGGCCAGACCGGCCCACCCCAGCTTCCCAGGCGCGGCTGCCCTCACTGTCCTCTCCCTTGGTTTGACCTCAGAAGGGTCAGCTCCAGGAAACAGATGTACATCCACCCATTTTCTACATGAAAGCTAAGCTCAAAGGTACAAGGGTATGATTCACATTTGCACAAGTGAAGTGAAGTTTATCTCTTCTGCACATTCAAGGCATTCCCTTGGTGCTGGCCACCACCCACCCCTCCATCACCAAGCTCCCGCTACTCCACCCGAATAGGTCCACTGGGACCACACCCTGGTGAGGGTGGGGGCCACCAGATGGTCCAGGAGGCCTCCTGTAGCCCTTCTAGACTCTGGCTGGGTGCACGCGGCATCCAAGCCTTCACTGCCCAGGTGCACCGGGGAAGGCAGTGGAGGCGACTGTTTTAATGGGAGCACAGAGAATAGGAGGGGCTTCCTTCATAGCTCAGTGGTAAAAAAAATCTGCCTGCAATGCAGGAGACATAGAAGACGCAGGTTCGATCCTTGGGTCAGGAAGATGCCCTGGAGGAGGGCATGGCAACCCACTCCAGAATTCTTGCCTGCAGAATCCCCATGGACAGAGGAGCCTGGAGGGCTACAGTCCATGGGGTCGCAAAGAATTGGACGCAACTGAAGTGACTGCATGCGTACACACACACACACACACACACACACACACACACACACACGGGCAGCGGGAAGGGTCTGGTCGGTCACAGAGGAGACAGGTGACCCTTTCAGGTAAGGGCAGAGGCCAGCAAGGTGAGGACAGCACGGGGTGCGTTGCTACACACACACAAAGACATCCTTCTGATCACATATCCAGCCAAGGGCCATGCTTCTGAGTCACCGGGAATTCATTTCTGCAGCTCCAAGAGCCACACGAAAGAGATACGGGACACAGGGCGCCAGCTTCTTCTCTCCATGCCACTTTCACTTCCCCCAGTGATCTGGTTCATAAGAATCACGAGAGCCACATACGAAAAACACAGATTTCAGGGCCTTTTCCTGAGACTGCTTCAGCCAGCTGGGGTACCTGGGACGGGCATTTCCACAAGCAGCCCTACTGATTCTTCTGACAGATAAGGAAAGGAAGAGAAGCCCTCATGATTGTGCTCTCTTGGAGATAAATAAAAAATCTCAGATGATTTCTCAGTGGTGGGGGCCCACATTGGGACGAGATCTGGTTCTTGTTAGAAACCATAAATCGATTATCCTGAATGCTGTTCTATTAAGGAGTCGATGCTCTGCTCTGGGCGGGGGAGGGGGACACTCCCCAGGCTCCACCCTGAGCCCACAAACATGCAATGAGAATGTCAAGGGGAAGGGAAAGTGGATGGGGGAAGAGGAGAGGGGTGTGGACCAGAGTCAGATGTTCTCAGCAGGGTCAGGCGGGCCCATCTCTGAGTCCCAGGGCGGTTGGAGGATGGCTCTGTCCAGGAAGGAAAAGCTTTAGAGTTGTCATCAGCAGACCCCAGTGGAAGTCAAGACCTACTGCTATTCCAAGGGTGGCCCGCCTTCCAATCCATCCAAAGCAACTGCCAAGTCATCCCCGACCACATCATCCCTTTCACACGCTTCTCCTGATCAGAAATTCGTTTAATTACTTGCTCTCTGTCTGTCTTCCCCACTGCAAATAAGCCCTGGGAGGGGAAGAATCGGGTCTGTCTTATCCCCTGCTCAAGCCTCAGCATCCAGCACAGCCAGTGCTCAGCAAGTACTGAATGAATAACATGTTGGGTTATCTTGGGGGAGTCACTGCCCCCTTTCTGACCCTTGGTTTCTTCAGCTTTAAAACTGGGAGGTTGGTCTTACAAATGCTTGTGATTCCACTATATCAATATTTATCAGATCCACAACCTAAGCCTCATCAGGGACCTTATTAGAAATGCATAATCTCAAGTCGGACTTCCCTATAGCTCAGATGGTAAAGAATCTGCCTGTAATGCAGGAGACCCAGGTTCCATCCCTAGGTCAGGAAGATTCCTTGGAGAAGGAAATGGCAACTCACTCCAGTATTCTTGCCTGGAGAATCCTATAGACAGAAGAGCCTGGTAGGCTAGAGTCCATGGTGTCACAAAGAGTCGTACAGGACTAGGTGACTAACACACACAGTCTCAGGTCCCACCCAGATGTGCAAATCAGAGCCTGCATTTGCAAAAGATTTCCTGATGATTCACACGCACAGTCAAGTTTGAAAAGCACTTGTCAAGATGGATATCCTTGAATTTGGTTGAACAGGAGAATTGCAGTATCTGGGGTTCCCTACCTGGGAATTCTGACAGAACTGATTTGGCCCAGCACTGGAATTTGTTCAAGCACCCGGGGTGATTCTAACCCAGTCAATGGTTGAGAATCACTGGTCCAGATAATGGCGGAAGCAGGCTTCTCAATCTTCAACACGTGCATTCTGACTCAGTGGGTCTTGTGAGTCTGCATTCTAACCAGGTCCCAAGTGGTGCTTGTTGCTAGACTGGGACCACGCTCTGAGCTGCAAAGCTCGAAACCAGATCCTCCAGGCTCGCCCATTTCTTTACACTGTGAATCGCACCTTCTCCCACCCTCTGAGCCCTCACTCTTCCTTTCGGATCACGAATCAGCACATCGCACTCCAACTCCCTTTATTGGGAGGTCACAGCACTGGATACACAGGGCAGTTACCTGAGAAGCTAAAGCATTTACTGATATCTGGGCCCCACTTTCCAAGAGTCTTATTTAATTGGTTGAGGGATGGGGCCCAGGCACTGGCCAGCAAAAAAACAAACAAACAAAACCCTTGCCTTTCTTGTGATTTGAACATGCAGCCAAGATGGAGAACACTATAGAGAGTATGTTCCGCGGTCACCGAAAGTCAAAGGTCTCAGCCGTCCTCAATGGAGCAGACCTTTGCTGGTCGGAGACGACGGGTCCCCAGGAACAAGACAATTACTCTTTTCTGAACCTCCTGCCTAGTACAGGTCTACACTTTCTTCCTAAATTTATGCTAGGTAGACTGGCTAGTTCTGGGGTTTGCTCCAAGAAACCAACCAGGGATGCCATCTGCCCATGCCTTCCCCTGGCTGGCCAAGCCACGAGAAGGCTCAGCCCCTCTAGGATTCTAGGAAGACAGGCTTCTTGGGCTGGCTGCTGCCTCAAGACCACTCGGAGCCTTCTCCCAGCAGCTGTCCCCCATCCCTGACAGCTCCTGGGGACAAAAGGCCATGAGGAAGGTCACAGAAGGGTACCTGAGCAGGGGAACAGGAATCTGATCCACTCACGTCCAAGGCGCAGCAACCTCTGCCTGCCACCAGCTGCCAGGGAGATCCAGCTCAGTCAGGTAAAGCCGACCCCAAGGCAGAACACCGTGTGCCCTCCCCGTGTTCTGCTGAGAACCACGGTGTCCCTGCCTGCAGAGATGCTGGGCCCCGCCTTGGACTGGCCGAAGGGCACACCTGGGGGATGAGGGGGAAGGACTGAGGGCCTCCCGCAGCCCTGGGAGCCTGGCAGCCTCACATGCTCCGCAAGCACTCAGCAGGCACCTGCTATACCAAGAGGAACAGGACTGGGCATCACCCACAGACACGGCCTGATGCCAGGTCTCTCCAAGCCCCTGGGCCCATCAAAGGGCTGTGGCTTAATGTTCCTGAGAAGAAGGATGGGAAAACCAGTGGGGCAGAAGCATAGGCTGCGATCTTACTGGTTCAGAAACCCTGAGCAAGTCACACAATCTACGCCCGTGTCCCTCAGTTCTGGGCGGAAATCCGAGGCTGCCCACCTGCCACCTCCTCACTCACCTGCCAGTCCTGCTCCCTCCAGCCCCCTCTACCACGAGGACACCGGTCCCCACCCACCCTTCCAGCGTTGTTCCCAACCAGTGACTGATCCCCCTACCTTGCTGCTTCCATCTCTCCCCCTCCTCCACTCCCTTTGACTTAGACTCAACTCCCCCTGTACCTAAAACAAAAGCAAAACCCTCTCTGGGCTTCCGTGGTGCCTCAGTGGTAAAGAATCCGCCTGCCAATGCAGGAGACGCAGGTTGGATCCCTGATCTGGGAAGATCCCATATACCACGGAGCTACTAAGCCCGTGCGCCACAACTACTGAGCCTGTGACCTAGGGCCCAAAAGCCACAAGTACTGAGCCCACATGCCGCTACTGAAGCCTGCATGTCCCAAAGCCCGTGCTCCACAGCAAGAGAAACCCCTGTAGTGAGAGGCCCACGCAGCACAGCTCGAGGGTAGCCCCGGCTCTCCGCAACCAGAGAGAGCCCTTGCAGCAACGAAAACCTCCCCATCACAGCAAAATAAAATAAAACTTATTTTTAAAAAACCCTCTACCTCTGTCTCCTCCTCCTGTTACCCCTGCATCCCCATCTCGAGCTCCGAACGTCAAACTCCTTCACCTGGGCCACATGCTCACGTGCCCCTCAGCCCTCTACCGGTCCGCCACCCCATCCCTACCTTGCTTTTACGCTGAGTTCACTCCTGCCGCAGCCCTCCGTGGCCTCCTAACTGTCAACCTGAGAAAGGTCTATTTTCACTCATCTCCCATCCCAAGGCCCCCACTACTATCAGCTGAGGCCTCCCTGGCTTTGCTCAAGACTCTCTAGGTTTCCGCCGTGCTGGCTGCACTTTCTTTAAGCGCTGGCATTCTCCAGGGAGCTGCCCTTGAATCCCTGCTCTTTCTCTGTTTGTTTTCCCAGGCCAGGTTCGTTCATCTTCAGAGGCTTAACTACTACTCAAACCCTGATGATTCAAGCTCCTTTTTCAGCTCTGTAATTTCTCTCCTGGATCCCATCCTAATATTTCCAGTTTTCTACTGCACATCCTCCCTGTGTGTATGCTGAGTCGCTTCAGTCATGTCTGACTCTTTGTGACCCCTTGGACTGTAGCTCTCCAGGCTCCTCTGTCCATGGGACTTTCCAGGCAAGAATACTGGAGTGGGTTGCCATTTCCTTCTCCAGCTCATCCACCCTTAATGATCTTAAAGTTTTCACACTTAACATGTCCAAAACTGGACCCCCGTCTGTCCGTACCCTCCCAACCCCACATTCTCATCAGTTCATCCATCCAATGTCCCCCTTCCCTTCACACCATCCCTGCTGCTGCTGCTGCTGCTGCTGCTGCTGCTGTGTCACTTCAGTCGTGTCCGACTCTGCGTGATCCTATAGACGGCAGCCCACCAGGCTCCCCCATCCCTGGGATTCTCCAGGCAAGAACACTGGAGTGGGTTGCCATTTCCTTCTCCAATGCATGAAAGTGAAAAGTGAAAAGTCGCTCAGTCGTGTCCGACTCTTCGCAACCGCATGGACTGCGGCCCACCAGACTCCTCGGTCCATGGGATTTTCCAGGCAAGAGTGCTGGAGTGGGGCGCCATTGCCTTCTCTGACCATCCCGGCTAAATGCCATCAATTCTACTGTTGGTTCCTCATTCCAGCAATGCTTGCTGAACTCCCACTAAATACTGGGGAGGCACTGGGGTGCAAAGCCTGATACAGCTCATTGCAGCATAAAGGTCACATAGTCTAGAGCTTCGGAAGTACTGAGTTGGCCAAAAAGGTGGTTCAGGTTTTCGCATAAGCTGGTACCAAAGAACCCGAAGGAATTTTTGGCCAACCCAATTCTTCTGAAAGCAGCTTTCCTGAACCATAGAGTTTTCCTGAACCATAGACTGATTCTGGATCTCACTTCAATTTCTCCACTTCCTAACTGGTCCCTTCACCACAAGTCTTTCTTCGCTCGAGCCACTTCTTCGGAACTACCTACACAGTATCTTTCTAAAAAACAAAGTGGACAAACCATCCCCCTGCTTTCATTGTTCCCCATTCCTTCAGTGAAAAACCACAGCTCTTTGTATAGGCAACCAGGGTGCTTCACTGGGCTTCCCTGGTGGCTCGTGGTAAAGAATCCGCCTGCCAGTGTAGGAGATGAGGGTTTGATCTCTGGGTTAGGAAGATCCCCTGGAGAAAGAAATGGCAGCCCACTCCAGTATTCTTGCCTGGGAAATCCCATGGACTAAGGAGCTTGTCAGGCTATATATAGTCCATGGGGTCAAAAAGAGTCAGACACAGCGACTAAACAACAAGGGTGCTTCGGTCCCAGGCCACAAGCTCTGTACGTCCACCTCCTAGTTCCTCCTAGTACCTGCAGGAGCATCTTTTTCTTGCAGAATCCCCACCCCTCTGCACAGGCTTCCCTCCTATACGAAGACCCCAGGCCCCCACTGTTAGCCTCAACAATCTCGCTCCTGCACCATTGGCTCAAACAGGCCCTCCTCTATGAAGTGTTTTCTGACAATTCTCGGCAATGTTTTTCTTTCCACACAATATTGTTTATGTCTTGATTTTAGCACCTATCAGATAGTAAAATTTTGTATTATATAATTACTATTTTCATGGCTTGCCCACTATCCTCTGACCTCTCCAATTATAAGCTTGTTTATACCAACAGTCTATGACAGCACGTAGCCTAAAGAAGATGCTTTATCACATAATATAATTTTATATTACACTGTTAAGTGTTTTCGTATCTTGCCCATGAGACTATGACCTCTGAGGTCCAGGCCAGCTTTATATCTTCAGTCTCTATTATAGTGCCTAGAACCTAGCAGATATTTTATCAGGATGGCCAAAAAGTTTGTTTGGGTTTTTCATAACATCTTCCAGAAAAACCCAAACGAACTTTTTAGCCAATCCAATATAAACATCTGACACACAAGTGATAAGATGAGATTTTAAAATGTATGACATCCCTTGTTTTTGCTGTTGTTTAGTCACTAAGTAGTGTCCAATCCTTTGGCTACCCCATGGGCTGTAACCACCAGGATTCTCTGTCCATGGGATTTTCCAGGCAAGAATACTGGAGTGGATTGCCATTTCCTCATCCAGAGGACCTTCCCAACCCAGGGCTGGAACCTGCATCTCCTAGGTCTCCTGCATTGGCAGGTGGATTCTTTACCACTGAGCCACCTGGGAAACCCCTGACATCTCTTATGATCCTGAAACGTATTCTGCACTCACTGTGTACAACACCAGGGGGCAGGTCCCAACCTCACTGCCATTGCTTTAGGGACCAAGTGAGTCATCGCCGTGGGGACTGTCCTGGGCACTGCAGGCTGGTTACCAGCACCTTTGACCTCTACCCACTAGGTGCCAGTGAGACTCCCACTCTCCAGTTCCAATACCCACAATGTCTCCAGACATTACTGAATGTGAAAGCTACACTGCAAGACTCTTTTTAAAGTATGATCTCAACCCTGTGAGTTAAACACTATTATTATCTCCACCCTGGAGATAGGGAAATGAGGTGCAGAAAGGGTCAGCAACTTGCCCAGGGTCACCGAGCTAGTGAGAAGCTGAGCTCCAGAGGCCACGCTCCTAACCCCTGCCCTCTACCACCCCTAAACCAGCTGGTGAAGATGCCAAGATCCTTGGAAAGCCCACCTGCAGCTCTTTGGAGCAACTCGAGGAAGTTGCCCTCCATTACATCAAAGTACTTCCAAGGCTTATGAGAGCTCGGAGGAGCCTCCCTCGCGCCTTCTCAGGCAGGCTTCCTAGTGAGACAGTCTCCAGCCCGCCCCCCACCCCCCAGCTTGTCCTCAATGTCCACAGCTGTGTTCATGGGATTACCATCCCCCCACATCTGGACACCAGACTTCCACAAACGCTGGCAAGGCCTGCGTTCAGTTTCTCACGGTCAGGCCACTTCACTGGCAGGGAATCAACAGCCCTTGGCTGGTAAGCCAGGTCTCCTGGCCCGTGAACTGGTGTGGCTACTCTGTGGAACCTTAGAGCAGGTCTGTGCTACATCTACTCGAAACACCTCACCTCGGGAATCTCCGGGCACGTCTCCAGCCCCGAGGTGTGTGAATCTCGAAGGTGCCACGTAAACCCACAGCGGTTCCTCAGCTTAAGAGTCCCCTGCTGTGATTCCAGGGGGCGGTGTGAGCTGGATGGTGACGTTTTTAATTTCCTAATTTTATTATGCCCGTGTTATAATAATATTTTCTATTATGCCAGAAATTTGCATCTAGCTTCCAGGTACAGCTATTTCTTTGCATTTTTTTCCTGAAGGTGGCCCAACGAGTATTTAAGTTACAGACATTCCCTAAATTATTATTTATCTGGGACAGATTGTGATTAAAGATAAAAAATGTCAAATCGCATATTTTCCAACAGACGCAAACTTGCAAGGCGTATTTTATTTCTTAACAAGGGCCTAGTGTGGACGATGACTTGAATGTAACTAATACAACTGGGAGGCAAGGCAAGGCGAGGACACAAGTCATTGATTCTTGCTCTGTTCTCTTCAGCCACTCCTGGGTGTGGTCCACTAACTGTAATTCTCTAGAATGACCAGTCATCTGAATCACCACTCCTCAGCTCAAAATCACCTCTACAGCTCCCGTCTACCCAGCGAGATAGGCCGAGCCCTTGCTCTGATCTGTAAGGATGCATGCGATCTCCTGGCCAGCACCTCTCTGCCCTCCTTCCCTGTTTTCCTCATTTACTCTGCTTCATTCACACAGGATTCACTGTTCTTGACTGGGCTGGGCCTACCCCCTGCTCTCGACCTTTGCACCAGCTGTTCCTTCAGCCTGGAATATTTTCCCCCAGACATAGGCTTGATACCTCCCCATTCAGCTTTCCACTCATCTTCTCCACCTCCCATTAAAAAAAAACCCCAACACCTGACATTTTAGATCCCTCTCCTCGACTGCCTAGCCTGGGTGGCACCAGTGATAAAGAACCCGCCTGCCAATGCAGGAGACATAAGAGGCATGGGTTTGATCCCTGGGTCAGGAAGATCCCCTGGAGGAGGAAATGGAAACCCACTCCAATATTCTTGCCTAGAGAATCCCATGGACAGGAGCCTGGTGGGCTACTGCCCACTGGGTTGCATAGAGTCAGACACGATGGAAGTGACTTTGTGCACCTGTACTCCCCGCCTGCAAAGAACTTCTGTTGTTTTGCTTGAGGCTGGATCAACCATGTCTGTAACAGTGACTGGCACTCAGCAGGCTCTAGATACAAATTTGTTGAATTTATCAATGGATCTAATTGTCAGGAACTTCACTGTCACAGAGCAGGCCGAGCGAGAGGGGAAGAGGCAGCGGTAATAGATCAGATGCCCACTCCAGCCCCTCTGGCCTGACTGATAGCTAGACACAGGCTGCACTGTGCCTTCTACCCATCCTGAACAACACAGCATGATCTCACAGGACCGGTGGGGAGTGAGCTGGTCTTGGCTCCAGGCTCTTGTGAGGCAGCAAAGGGCAGAGTAATTGACCAACTGCCTCAAGGCCCACCAGTGGGCAGACGTGGCACCTCTCCAGACATCCAAGCTTGGAGGAAAGGAGAAGATTCCCCATGCAGGCCAGGAAGCCTCTCTGTTCCCCACCCGTGGGGTCCACAGGGTACCCCAGCCTCTACAACCAGCGTCTCAAACAGCCCCGGCCTGCAACCTCCTGTAAAGAAACACTGATATTGTCCACTTTATCAGCTGCCAGTCACAAGACACCACAGACATCACAAGACGCCACATGAAAATCATATTTCTTGAGTCAGCTCGGGTGAGGCAGGAGCTCTGAATTCCATTCGCTCAGTAAAAAAGCTGCAGTGTTATGATGGGGGGTAGAATCAATAATACAGGTTCATGAGAATAAACAAAGTGAAACTCCGGTGTGGCCGGGGATCTGCACTGTTCCTCCCTCATGCCTCCCACCCAGGAGTAGATGAATCCGGCTCCCAGGAGTCTAAGCTAAAGGCCCTACAGGATTGGGGCTTGAAGCCACCAGTATGGCCAGTCCCCTCCCTCCCTCTGGCTTCCAGATGCCCCTGCTGAAGACGGTGGATGGCACCAGCCCCGTGGCATCCCATCCGGGGAGAGGTGACTGCAGCCTCAAGTGGCCAGACCAGGCCGAGGAGTGCTGTCAGCCAGGGGACATACACTGGATTTCAGACTCACTACCAAACACAGTAAACAATCACCTTAAAAACTGCTCACATTGAAAGTGTGTGAAAGCATGAAAGTGTTAGTTGCTCGGTCGTGTCCAACTCTTCGAGACCCCCATGGACTAAAGCCCACCAGGTTCTGCTGTTCATGGAATTTCCCAGACAAGAATACTGTAGTGGGTTGCTGTTTCCTCCTCGAAGGGATCTTCCCAACCCAGGGATGGTCCCTGGGTCTCCTTCATTGTAGGCAGATTCTTTACCTGCTGAGCCACCAGGGAAGCTTCATTTACACTGAGGTGGCCAACCAGCAGCCCACACTTCCCCTTGTGGGCGGCCCAGGGGCAAAAGCCTCAGCCTGACCTTCTGAGAGCCGTCAGTTTAGAAAGCAATCATATTTTTTTAAAAAATTGTTTACATTGATCTCGCACTGAAAGAGTCTTTTGTCTATACTGGGTTAAAATAGTAAAATTAACTTCACCTTATTTTTACTTTTTGAACATGTGGCTAAATTAACTTTTTTTTTTTAATTTAAAATTACCTATGTGACTTGCTTTAGTGGTTCCCATTGCATTTCTATTGGACGGCACTGGACCAGTCTCCCAGGCCCCCTAGAAGCACCAGAAGCGTGGATGAAGGTGAATCCGCTTCTAGAGGGCTACCCTGCGGCGGGGAGGCCAAGGGCTCCTTTACACTGATTCTTGGTCAGTGTAAAGACCACCATCCTCAGGTTCTCAGGTTTCAAGTGCATCAGAGTCACAAAGACCCTCCTCTCCTCTGTCTACGTCCCCTCCGCAGAGGCACAGTTCAAGTACCACCTGGCCCACCAGCCCAGCCTCCCCTCTGCCTGCACCTAACCTCCTCCTGACCCTGGCATCCCACCCGGGACTGGCTCTCAGCCCCTCCCTGCATGGCCCTCTTGATCAAGTAAGATGAAGGGAGGTTTCCTGGTCATAGGGTGTCTGTAGGCTTGGAGCCCTCCTGGCACCCCACAGGGTGTGCTGGCATCAGCTCACAGTGTGGTCCAGGCACCTTGGAGCTGGTAGTGATTGAAGTGAGTCAAAGGTAACAATAGCCAGTTCTGCAGAAACAACACCTTCTTGGTATAAAGTTGTATTTGTAAGCACAGCATCATCCACTTGGCAAAAAAGCATGGCCTTGGCTGGCTCTTCCCAGGTGCCCAGAGGACCACCATGATGGCTGGCAAGCAGGTAGGGAGGAACTGCCTCCCCAGGACCTTGTTGCCTGCTCTGGCCAAAAGCTGTGACTGGGGGGGACTGGCCTCCAGGACTGAACCCTGCCTTGTTCACTTACCAGACTATGACTTTGGGGAAACCACTAAGAATCCCTAAGCCTCAGTCTCCCAATCTGCAAAATGGAGGTAGAGAGTCCCTCCCAGGTTGGTTGTTGTGGTGAACAAGAGAAGGTAGGTAAAACACACAGAAAAAAGTGTTAGTCACTCAGTCGTGTCCGACTCTTTGTGACCCCATGAGCTGTAGCCCACCAGGCTCCTCTGTCCATGGGATTTCCCAGGCAAGAATACTCGAGAGGGTTGCCATTCCCTTCTCCAGGGGATCTTCTCAACCCAGGAACCAAACTTGGGTCTCTGGCTTTGCAGGCAGATTCTTTACTATTTGATCCTCCAGGGACATAGCAAACACCCAGAAAGAGTGACAGTACTCCTGCCTCGTGTGCTAAGTGGAATCCAAAGGCCGCAACTCTGTGGCATGTGGGTAGATCAGAACATCACTGAAAAAACACTGTTTTTCAGTCTGTTTTCTGACCAAAAGCACAGCATTAAGGGCTGAACTTTATATGGTGCAGAACTGGATGCCAACTGAACTAAGGAAGTCCCGGGTGAATCCCCAAGGCTTCACCCTTGGGGATTCCTAAACACACCCTCCTCCTAAACACACCCTCCCCTCCCCAAAGATAAAAATCTTAGCTTACAAGCCCCCATCTGCACCCCAATCCCATCTAAGGATGGAGGTGGAGGCGAGGTCAGAGTCAACAATTTCTCATCTGGGTCCTTGTCGGGGTTGATTACAATAAAAACGGTGAGGGACCTGGTATCACTGGTGGGACCCGAGCCCAGGCTGCTCTCCCAGCCACGCCTCGAGGGTCCTGGTACTCAAGCTTCCTCCCGGCGCAGGGTCCCAGGCTCCCCCATCACCCCCGCAGTCTGTTCCGCGCCACTGCCCTGTTTTATCTCCACTTGCAGCAGGTACACCACACCATCTCCCGTACTCAGGAGATCTGGTGACCCAGGAAAGCAGCGACTTCTTAGAGCCCACAGTATCTCCAGCACCAAATGTAACACCTGATGCGTGGCGGGTAAGTAACGAATATTGAAATGAACAGATGTCTAAATGAATGAGCAAATTAGCAGAACAAGTATGAACGGAAAACTTCGTCAAGTTAAAACATTCCAGACCCTTCCTTTGCAATGACCTGGGCAAACAAGGCGCCGGGGGCTTGTTAGAGGCTCAGTTCCGGACCCTGCAGAGCCAGCCAGGGCCATGCTTTTTTGCCAAGTGGATGATGCTATGCTTACAAACACTCCTTTATACCAAGAAGGTGTTGTTTCTGCAGAACTGGCTATTGTTACCTTTGACTCACTTCAATCACTACCAGCTCCAAGGTGCCTGGACCACACTGTGAGCTGATGCCAGCACACCCTGTGGGGTGCCAGGAGGGCTCCAAGCCTGCAGACACCCTATGACCAGGAAACCTCCCTTCATCTTACTTGCTCAAGAGGGCCAGCCTGGGCTAACACCCCAGCTGGCAAGCCCCAGACCTCCAAGTACCCTTGGCCTCCTGGAAGTGGAGGAAAGGGGTCTGGACACAGACTTGGGGTTCAACCCAGGTGGTCATGGGGCTGGGTGTCCCTCAACAAGGTTCAACATGTCCTGGGCCTCACTTCTCATCTGGGAAATGAGAGCAGCAAGAATATATTCTCAGAGGCGTGGGAGACTCAAAACACAGCCCAGGATTGACAGCCTGCAGCCTCCATACCGGCCAGGTCCAGAGAAAGCACTTGGGCCCTGGAAGCTGAAGGTGACTCCTGGTCTGGGCCACTCCCCTGTCCCCCAGCATGTGGTAGTCCCTCTCTGTTCAAGGTCTGCCCCAGCCCAGCACGGAGAAGAGATCACAGCACCATCTGCAACCACAACCATAACTGCACTCACCTCTCCTCCCAGCTGCTGGGGCCACTGCACACGCTGCATGGGGCACACAGCTGCCCAGGGAAAGGGCACTGCCACCCAGACTCTGCGTGAACTCACACACTACATGGGGCACACAGCTGCCCAGGGAAAGGGCACTGCCACCCAGACTCTGCGTGAACTAAACGTGATCCCATGTCCTAGCCAGGCCCAGGGTGTGCTGCTGGGGTGGGGAGAACATGGGATGGAGAAGAGGGATGAGGCTTCACTGGAGAAGCCACTCTCCCTTTTTGGGTATATCACCTCCTAGAGAAGGTGCCCAGACCCCAGATCAGACCTCTCTCCTGAGCAGTACCCCATTGCAGAACATATCCTCACAAAACTGCCCAGCCACAGGCAGAGGCGGTGGTATAGTGGTAAGGAGTTTTGGCCTTGGACAAGTCAGAGATGGCACATCATCAACAAATACCTGGATATAGCAGTAATCCTTCCAATCAAACAGGAAAAGACCAAGAAACCGAAGAGAATAAAGCAAAGGACAGGAGAAGGCAATTCACAGCTTAAACCCACACACCTCATAAACGTCAAAAGATGTCCAGCCTCACTAAGTGACCAGCGGATGCAGATTAAAACCAAATGTGACTTCTTGCACACTGGTGGCAGGAGTTCACTGACATAAGGCTTAGAACAGTAATTCATAGTGTCTATTAATAGTAAAGCTGCTGCTGCTGCTAAGTCGCTTCAGTCGTGTCCGACTCTGTGAGACCCCATAGACGGCAGCCCACCAGGTTCCCCTGTCCCTGGGATTCTCCAAGCAAGAACACTGGAGTGGGTTGTCATTTCCTTCTCCAATGCATGAAAGTGAAAAGTGAAAGTGAGGTCGCTCAGTCATCTCCGACTCTTCACGATCCCATGGACTGCAGCCTTCCAGGCTCCTCCATCCATGGGATTTTCCAGGCAAGAGTACTGGAGTGGGGTGCCATTGCCTTCTCCGAGTAGTAAGGCTGAAGGTGTGTGTATTCTACAATCCGGTAATTCCACTTCCCTGTATAATCCAGAGCAACTCACCTTTGTATGTGCACACACACCAAGGATGTTTATTGCAGCACTGTGGCAAAAGCAAAGGAAAAGAAATACCTTGCTGCTGCTGCTGCTGCTAAGTCACTTCAGTTGTGTCCGACTCTGTGTGACCCCATAGATGGCAGCCCACCAGGCTCCCCTGTCCCTGGGATTCTCCAGGCAAGAACACTGGAGTGGGTTGCCATTTCCTTCTCCAATGCATGAAAGTGAAAAGTGAAAGTGAAGTCGCTCAGTCATGTCCGACTCTTTGCGACCCCATGGACTGCAGCCCACCAGGCTCCTCCATCCGTGGGATTTTCCAGGCAAGAGTACTGGAGTGGGGTGCCCTCGCCTTCTCCGAAAAATGCCTTAAATGTCCACAAACAGAGGGACAGCTGAACAAACTCTGTATCATCACACAATTAAATACTATACAGTGACTTAAATTGAAAAAATTCCTCATATGGATCTATTAGGATAAACCTGATGCTTAAGCTTTTTAAAATGCTGTCAAAGGATACAAGTAGTGTGATCTCATTAACTTTAAAAACACATAAAACAAGACTCTACAGATGGTATGTGAGCTATAAGAATTTTTAAAAAAACATGGAGATTGACATGTGCACACTGCTACATTTAAAATGGGTAACCAACAAGGACCTGCAGTACAGCACACTGAGAACTCTACTCAGTGCTATGTGGCAGCCTGGATGGTGGGAGTCTGGGGGAGAATGGATACAGGTATATATATGGCTGAGTCTCTTGGCTGTTGTCACAACACTGTTAATCAGCTATGCTCCAATATAAAATTAGAAGTTTAAAAAAGAAATGGAGGAATCACCCAACTCTTGGTGACTATTACATTCACCAAGAGATCAAATAGACTGGGATGGATTACAGAGTCAGGGCTCCGTTCTATTCTTCTAAACACTTTATTTCTTTTAAAACATCAGATATAATATGCAAAAACATTAACATCTGCAAATCTGGCTGTCATATGGGAATCTGTTATGCTTTCCATTTTGAAATAGTTTTATATTGAAGACACGGAGTTACAGATTTTAAGTCAAAACTTCAGAAGCTATAAAAGAAAAGGGAAATGCAACAACATAAAGATTTAAGGAGCAGAAGGGAAGGAAGAATGGCGAAAGAGAGAGAGAGGGAGAATGAACAGTTAAAAGACAAATGACAAACGAGGAAAAGTACCCCCCTAACATATGCGTATCAGACCAAAAGAATTCCCTTTAGCCTATAATCTGCTCATGCAAGTCAATAAGGAAACAAGTCAACAAATCAACAGAGAAACAGGCAAAGGACATGAATGAGCAGCTTACAATACATAATATAATGGCACAGAGGAAAGGCTTGTTCTTCACTGATCTTAATAGCAAAGCTCCAGAGGCCTGCCAGAGCTGGAGGAGGTGGGGAACAGGCCCTTTCTAAGATCAGGGTGAATCATGGTGACCTTTTTGGAAGTGACTTGGCAATATCTGTTGAAATCCCCTTAGCCTGGGAATTCCATCGTTACTTCTACAGAAAAGTCTCCTGCGTCTGCACGAACATTTCCATCATGATCTTTACACACAGTACCATTTGCAACAGCGAAAGATGTAAATGACTTGAAAATCTACCGAAAATCCACAAGGACCTGTTTAGAAGCAACAGCACACAAATAACGCATGAAACACTATGCAGCTGTGAAGAGGCACGTGTCAACACAACGCCACCAGAAGACCTCCCAAGCACACGCCGAAACTCCAGAAAAGCAGGTGGAAAGCAGTGTTCCGTGTATCTCCAACGCCCTTCGACCAAATGACTTACATGCTGACGTGGCTATGTCTCCACAGGAATCGAATATTCAAAGAATGCAAAGGAACTAAGAGAGCAGGGGTGAGAGTGGCAGAGAGACCTTCTTTGTGTTTAAGACCTTTTACACTTAATTTTTTTTTTTTTTATGGGTCCGTGGGATACACTTTCTTTTTTTTTTTTTTTAATTTTACTTTTTTATTTTTTTTAAATTTTAAAATCTTTAATTCTTACATGCGTTCCCAAACATGAACCCCCCTCCCACCTCCCTCCCCGTGGGATACACTTTCAACTCAAGTTCTGCTAAAAGGAAAAGAGAAGAAGCAAAAAAAAATTAATAAATAGTTAAATAAGGAATGTAAACTCTGGCGTACTCACACACCCGGACCTGAATTCCAGATCAACCACTTACTGGCTGACAAGTACCAGACAAGTCACCTCTCTGGATCCCAAGTTTGTGCCCAGTGGAGATTAAAAACGAGGCCCTCCCTCCTGGGGTGGCTGGATAGGCTAGGTGAGAGGAGCTCCAAGGTGGTTATCATAGAAAAGCAGAAGCTGCTGGTCTCAGACTACAGAACACACTTTGTCTTTCCCTCTCAGGGGTCCAGCAGACATGAGCCCTTCTTGTCTCTCTTTGCGTCCCACTCTGCAGACAGGGAACGACAGGGGCAGCCGGGCACAGCCCTACATGCTGGGTGTAGGGCCGAGCCTGGGTGGGGAGTGGGGCTGAACCCCAGCCCTCCCTCAGCTGGTCAAGCCATCACCTGGTACAGAGCTATGTCCAATTGCAGGGGTCATTCATCCTGCTTTCCATAACGTCCCTGTATGGGCTAGGAGCTACCTCATTTACAACAGGCAATTAAACACTCCTCTGTAATCCCTGCCCAGTTACAAGGAACCCAATGCAAAGATCTGAGTGTACACTGGAGCGTGGGGGGTGTCCTGTGAAAGTCGGCATCATCAGCTCCTCCGTCGTATTTATACTTCTGTGTCACTTCCTCTGAACTCAGATACCCTTTTTTTTACCAGCAGATTGTGGTTTCCAGGGAAAGAGTTCTGCCACCTTTGGCCCACTGGTACCCACTTCCTGAACCTCAGGCTGCTGGGCAATGTTCTAAGTAAAGGTTGCCCTGAGGACGGATCCTGGGCAGGGCCAAGAGTCCCAAGGGGATACCTCCCTGTCCCCTGCTTTCCTCAGAAGGGCGAGTCAGCAGGAACAGCCCTGAACCAAGGCAGGCTGGGGGTGTGAGGCCTCTGGGGACATGGGCAGGCCAAGGAGCACAGAACTACGAGCTGATGAGCACTGTGGGCCTACTGCACCCGGGATGCTGACTTGGGCACTGAACTACCGCAGGGAATCAGGTAACAGGCCCGGGCTCCTGCAGCGTGCGCGTGGTGGGGAAGACATCCTAGGACCACACAGATAAATAAGAAACAGCAATGGTGAAACACAAGGGTGAGGACGATAGAATAGGGCAGTGGAGCAGAGAGAGACCGGCATACCTTAGGACAGAGAGTCGGCAGGTCCTCGGCTTAGACCTCAGACAGTGGAAAGGAGGGGGCGGAAGGAGGGTTGGCACTGAGGGGAGCGGAGTTTCCACCCAAAGAGAAGAGCAAAAGACCCTGAGGCTTGTCAAGTATGAGTAACAGAAACAAGTCCCAGGTGACCAGAGACGGGGAGGAAGGGCCGGCGGTGGTGCCAGGGAGGCTCGCTGACGGGGTAATCCAGGACGTCACAGGCCACCCCGGAGCCTGGACATTACTCATGGTCCTTGAGAAGTCACCAGAGGGTATTAATAGAGGCATAACCCTCTGGATTCAGTTTTTAAAAGATCCCTGCGGCTGTCCAGCAGCTCTTGTGTGTCACCTTACTTAATTTTTAAAACACTCTATATGGTGGGCTTCCCAGGTGGCCCAGTGGTAAAGAATCCCGATTTACAGACAAGGAAACTGAGGCACAGAGAGACACATGAAGGGTTCCTGAGATCTCCAGAAATAAAGACTTCCAGCAGTCTGAACTGCTCACTCTCTGGCACCCATGAATTGGGGTGAGCTGTCTAGGGTCACTCTGGACAAGCTCCTACATCTCCTGGGCCTCAGATTTCCCATCTGTAAAATGGGAGCAGCAAGAACAAGTTCTGGGAGGTTTGGGAGCCTCAAAACGCAGCCCAGGATTGAAAGCCCACAGCCTCAGTACCATCCTGGCCCAGAGCAAGCACTTGGGCCCTGGAAGCTGAAGGACGCTCTTGGTCTGGGCCTCCCCCAACGGATGGCAGTCTCTCTCCACTCAAGGCCTGCCCCCAGCCCGGCATAGGGAGGGGTCCACAGCTCCCGCCTGCCACCACAACCACGTGCACACTCACCTCTCCTCCTGGCCACTGGGTCCACTGTACACAATGCATGGAACACACACAGCTGCCCCGGGGTGCGGGGGGGGGGCACTGACTGCCACCCACACTCTGCCTGCACTCACTACACGGGGATCCCACGTCGGAGCCAGCTGGAGGTCTCAGCGGAGAAGCTGCCTTCCCTCTGCGGGCACAGCCCCTCCTGGAGAAGATGTCATGCTCCAACGGGGCGTGGCCACAGCCCCCGAGCCAGCACCACAGAGTGATACCCCTTCTCCAAGCCACACCTCCGCCTCCCAGCTCCAGGGGTAGCGCCCTCTCCACTTGAGCTTCAGCTCAGTCCAGCGTGGTGTCCCCCTCTCCAGAGCCAGAACTCCCAAAGTCCCCTGGCAGGGCAAAGGTCAGTCCACGTCTGAATTCCTAGTAGGAGCCCAACAGGGTCAAAGCCACAGAGGGCAAGAGTGGAGGGCTGTGCACGCTGACCGTGTGGCGGGTACACAGCCCCCAGGGTGGGGCGCCTAGAGGAGAAATGAAACCGTGGAGAAGGAAAACATGACCTCTGCTTCCTGCATCAGCCTGTCCCCTGGGAGTAAAGATCGGGTGAGAGAGACCCTTTTGAAGTCCTTCTTATATTAGTAAGGCTTTTCCACAAATTAGTTGTATATTCAACTCTCCTCGAAGTAAAGGTTACCCATGAGGGAAGGGATGGGCGACTAGACTTCTAGGTGTCACTGGGGAACGTGTAGACCGCCCCCAGCCGCCCCAGCCTCAGCAGTGATCCCTCTGGGGTAGGGCCGGAGCAGAGAAGGTGTAACTGCTGGGAAGAGCGTCAGCCCATTCAATATGACCCAGGGTCTCCTTGGCCAGGGCCTCCTGCAGGAGAACCCACAGCCCCATCCCCACCCCAGAGCCAGAAGGCACCCAGAAGACACTCTGAGCTCTTTTTCAAGCTCTGGTCCACTCAGACCCTGTGTGTCGAAACCTACAAACACATCTCTGAGCACAAACACATGAATCCCTGCTCAAACACAAGAGCACGCCCCGGAATAAATCCTGGGAATACACAGGAACTGACTCCTACACATACACACACACACACACACACACACACACACACACACACACACACGCACACACACACTTCCTCCTCCTCCCTGCCCACCCTACTCCCAGCCCCAACATACAGCTTCTGGGGTCAGCTGGGCCCCTTCTGCCAGGGTACTCTCTTCCCCCATCCCTCGAGGAGGGCACTGCCCACTGGCTTCCTTCAACTTCGGCTCCAGCTCCACCGGAGTTTGTTTGTCAGGCTGCAGGTCCCTTGGGCCATCAGCCAAGAAGCCTGAGCTTCGGGAGGAGCCAGGAGTGGCTGAACCAGCCCTCTGGGGAGCTCTGCATCTCCAAAAGTTAAGTAAAGGGAAACCCTGGGCTCCTGGCTCGGGGCGGCCAAGCCCAGCTCCCTGGCCAGGAGCCCCACACCCCTGTCAGACTCAGAGGTACCTGGGAAGGTGAGTCGTGGGGGAGGCAGGCTGCAGGAAAGCAAGGGAGGAGGATACACAGTCTTGTAAAGGTGTCCTCAGGGGTGGGGGAGTGTCCTGGGGCAGCCGGTGGCCAAGGTCAGACAGGGGGCGGAGGCCACTGCCCCAGAGGAGGATGTCCCCGCCAGCCCCTCGTGCTCACTCACCACCCTCCTGGCCTGTCCCAGCCTCTCTGCACCTGCAGCTAATCATCCGCCCGCATCTGCCCGCACACAAATCCAGGACACGCCCCCGCTCACCTCCTGCCCCATAAGAGCCCCTGTGGGCTCAAGCCCTAAGGCACGAGCAATTCCACACTCAACCTGGCACCCAGTCCTGGAGGTGGAGGAGGGCAAGACTGGGGCAGTCAGGGCCTGGGGACTGAGGATTCCGGAGTCTCGGGCTTGCTCGGCCGGTTTGTGCCTCATCCACACCGCCTCTCTCCAACCCCCTCTCCCCAGAGCTGCTGGCCTGGGGTTCCACGGGATGCCCCTGGATGGGCACCCTAAATCTAATGGAGGCTGGTGCCCAGCGTCAAGCCAGACCACTGGATGTGTCACTCGGGCCCAGGAAAACCCTGGGCTCTGCCAGCAGCTCCTCCCCTCTGCCCTTTTAAGAGCCGCCCTTGTTCTCAGGCTGGAAGGGTGGCCTGTGCACGAGCAACCCCCTCAGGGCCAGCTCACACCCGAGGCTCCTTCCAAGGAAGCTGGGGCCATAAGCCGACTCGGAGCAACTGAGGCACGGAGGAGTCGCCAACCCTGAGAAGGCCCAGGAGGCCAGCCTCTGCGGGGCCCTGGCCCCGTCTGCAAGTGGGAGGCCCCATCCAGCCTCTTCTGAGAGCCCTCATTCTGCCTAGGAGCTGTCAGGATCAGGGTCCCAGGACACACCCAAGCCTGGCCAGCCCACCTGGCCTTCCCAGCCTGTCAGTCCAGCTGTTCTAGAAAGGGAACATTTTCTTCTCACTCTATTTGGATAGCTGCAGGGACAGCCACAGGGAGCAAAGAGGGTCTGATTATTGATGGAGGCGTGGTGCAGGGCCACCGGCCTCTGAAGGGGCTGAGGGCCTGGACCTGGGAGGCCTGGGCCCTGCTCCCCGACAGGGTCAGGGCCCCTCAGCATCACCACAGAGAGAGTAGCTGGAGGGGCTCCCCAGGCCCAGGTCCTGGGAGACGGACTCCCATCTTTAGGGAAAGTGATCAGCGACCAGGTCGGGTGAGGACACCTCTCAGGCCCAGGCCCCATCCCACCCCCGTGCTCCGCTCCCCTCCTCTGCAGGTCCCGGGCTGACAGCTGGGGGCTCCAGAAAGGCATCCACAGGACAAAGCCAGAGGACCTGGAAGCCGATCTTCTTCCCTGGGAGGCAGGAAGTGGAACTGCGGGGTTGAGCTGAGCCTCTCCTCCCTCCACACTCCTGTCTACCTCCTCGACAGCCGGTCTCGCGCGCGCCCCTCCGCTCTCCTCCCAGTCCTGTCCCCTTCCAGTCGCCCCGTCCTGGTGTCTCCATGTCCCCATCTCCAACTTCTCCTGCCTGCCTCCCCCGCCCCGGTTATGTAAGGGGCCCGGGAACACACAGAGGGAGCTTTGTTGTCAAACCAAATCCATACGGAGCCGGGAACGGCCAGCGCAGCTGTTCACCATTCCCTCCGCCTTGGCAGGGGTGAGACGCCGGGCAGGAAGCCCCCACACGCCTCCCTTTTGGAGGATGGGGGGCGAACGCTGGCCCCAGGGCCCCCAGGCAGCTGAGCGGGTGGACAGGGATCAGTCACCATCGCGTGGGACCACAGCAGGGGACCAGTTGGCCCCCAAGACACAGCAGAGCCTGGGTGCAAAGGAGAGGAGAGGAGAGCTCAGGGCTGGGACAGGGCTGCACCGTGAAGGCCTAGAGGGGCGCCCAGACCAACACCAGTGCACCCTATTCTTGTCCACCCATGGGTGCAGGCCTGCGTTCTGTCGGGCACACAACCCATGGACACACTCATCTGTGCTCACTTGAAAGGCATCTGAGCAGAACTCTCCTCTCTGCTCTGACCAGCCTCCGCCACCCCAGGTACCTCTGGGGAAAAGCCTTTGTGCTCTGGAGAGAAGAGGGTGGGGGTCAGAGGTCAGAGGCCAAAGAAGCTCCACCAGCCCACATTTCTTGGCAGACCCTCTAGGTCCAGGATGAGAGCCTGCCTTCCCGCCCAGGAAGATGTCCAAGGAGGCAGGTGAGGGCCTAGGAAGCTAAGCCAAAGATGAGAGCATCAGCACCTGGGGGCAGCAGGCCCTAGCCCTTCACCAAACGCAACTGCTGGACGAGCCATCTCAGTCAGAAACGCTAGGGCTGCCAAGGAGGAGGCCCTCCGGAGTCTCTGTGGCCTGCAGGGCGCCCGCCCGGCCCACCCGAAGTCCAGCTGCCACGTTAAGCAGAACGGTGTGGGTGCCAAGACCTGCGGCGGGCGGGGGCAGAGGGGCAAGGGAAAGAAGGGAAGGCAGACACAAAGGAAGAGGGGTAGTTGGAGGAGAAGGAGAAAGAAATCAGAAGGAGGAGGGAGGGAAGGCGGTGGCAGTGTGGGGGGCTCAGAAAAAGAGAAAGAGGAAAAGGACCAAAGACAGGACTAAAGGAAAAGGGGACACGGCAACCCACTCCAATATTTGTGTCCTGGAAAATCCCGTGGACAGAAGAGCCCGGCAGGCTACCATCCATGGGGTCACCAAGAGTGGGACATGACTTAGCATAAAGGAGAAGTGAGAGAAGGGCCCACCCAGCCTGAGAGGATGCCCCCTGGCAGCCCTCCCACACCCTCTGAGCCAGACAGGTGATCCAGGAGAAGCAGGACAGGGTAGGGGTACTTCCAGAGAACTGGTCCCAGCCCAGCCAGCCCCACCATCAGCCATGCTCCAGGGGTTTCAGCCTCAACAATCCTACATCTTTGGAACCAGAAGATAAACCATGACCTCAGAGAAAGGAGAGATGGGGGCAGGGGGGAGCACAGGAGAGGTAGCTCCTGCCTGGGGCAAGAATCCCTCTGTGACCTAGAACAGTGAGTTCCTTTTCTGAGTCTCAGCTCCCGCCTTTGCAAAAAGGAGTTACCGAGAGGCTACTGTGTGCCATCCTGGTGCCGGGGATGCAACGGGAAGTCAGGCGGTCAAAGGTCCTGCCCCAGAGTCAGTTGAGGTCTCCCCAGCTCACGTCTGTCATCTGTGCTGCGTGACCGATCCAGTGCATTGCACTGTTAGCCCTGTTATCAGACATTCTGGTGGAGAATCAGAGCTCCAGACATGCCGAAGATCATACGGCCAGAGGCAGGCAGAGAAGACAGAGAGCACCTGCCTGGCTTTCTGGCCCCCAAAGAGAGTGATCTTCAGACTCTGGGCCCCTGCCCTGAATCACAGAAAGTGCACCAGCCAGCATTTACAGAGCCGGACCCCAGGCGCTAGGACATTATCAGATATGCACTCTCGAAGTAAAGGTCACCAGTGAAGAAAGGGATGGGCGGTCAGACTTCTAGGTGTTGCTGGGGAACGTGTAGCCCGCCCTCCCTGGCCCCAGTCTCAGTGATCCCTCTGGGGCAGGACCAGTGAAGAGCAGGTGGAACTGCTGGGAGGAGGGTTAACGCTTAGCCCAAATATGACCCAGAGTCTCCCTGGCCAGGGGGTCCTGAAGCCTCTATGGGAAAACAAGGAGGCAGATCTGAGACCCCACAGCCCCATCCCCACCCCAGAGCCGGGAGGCACCCAGAAGACACTCTGAGTTCTTTCTCGGGTGATCTCTGCTCTGCTCTGGTCCACTCTGTGTTAAAACCTACAAACACATCTCTGAACTCAAATACGTGGATCCCTGCTCAAACACACCCCGGAATATATGCTGGGAATACACAGGAACTGACTCCAAAACACACACACACACACACACACACACACACACACACACACACACACACATGCACTCGACCTGCCTTCCAGGCAGAGAAGATAGAGAGCACCTGCCCAGATTCTTGGTCCCCAAAGAAAGTGCTCTGTGATTATCTGAATCACAGAAAGCACACCAGCCAGCATTTACAGAGCCGGACCCCAGGCGCTGGGACATTTGTGGAAATGAGCTCTCGTTCAGAGGTGCTAGTGCGACCCTGCCCTCCCAGGCATCTGAGTCCCTCTGGGCTCACGGGGGAGTGGGGGACAGGGTCCGCTGATGTCACAGGTTGGGACTCGAGGGGTGTGCAGGGCCATCAGGGAAGCCTCAGGATGGGCTCGAGCTGGATGCTGAAGGACACCTGCAATCTAGGAAGGGGACTGCCACTGGCACCCAAGTCACGGTCAGGGGCCAGTGGAAGCAGAGGCCGGAGCTGAGGACATGGACACGTGGCTGGGAGGTAAGAACAGTCCTACTGGAACCCAATGCGGGTTTTTGAATAAAAAGAGTTTTAAGTCAACACACCCTCTGTCCCACTTTCAAATGCAATTTTATATGAGACTCCAATATGTAGAAGGAGTTGTTTGGGTTGAAGCAAAAATGGGGGTGAACCCCCTCCCAAGCCCTCACTCCTGACATGAGACCCTAGAGTGTTCCATTCCAGGGGTGCATTTCTTGGACCCAAATAAAGTGTCAGGCAGGAAGGGAGGTTAGGACCAGACTGTGCAAGGACCTGAAGGCAGGGCTGAGGAAGGTGGATGGGAGCAAGAAGGTGACCAGCTGGCTCTGGTGTGGGGGCACAGAGGGGAGGCCCTCCTGGGGGGCAGCTTCTTGCTCATCCCCCCCTCGAGGGGACCCCTGCTTGCCTCTCCCAGGTCTGAATAGGCTGCTGGGCCAGGTCCTCAACGGCCTGTCAAAGGCGAAACTCTTCTCCCTTCACCCCAAGAAAGTGTGTGCGCGCACAGTCAAATCCGACACTTTGCGACCCCACAGACTGCAGCCCACCAGGCTCCTCTGCCCATGGGATTGTCCAGGCAAGAAGACTGGAGTGGGCGGCCACTTCCTCCTCCAGGGGATCTCGCTGACCCAGGGATCGAACTCATGTCTCCTGCATATCCTGCATTGGCAGGTGGATTCTTTACCACTGGCTCCACCTGGGAAGCCTTCACCCTAAAAAACGGGGGGAGCGGCGCGGGGACATGGTGAAGACAAGGTCATGTCCAATCTATATTCTCCATCCACTCACCAAACAAATATTTCCCGAGCATTTATTATGTTAGACACCATTCCAGGCAAGAATAACATAGCAAAGAACACGACAGTTTTCTGGAACTTACACGAAACCACTCAAGAGTCAAGGAGGAAAATGCCTTGAAAGTTTGCAAACCCGTTCACACCACAAACATGCCCCTCCCATGCCTGCATCGCCTGGGGACCATCCCTGTCAGGGTCACGGTTGAACATCATCAGTGACACGGCAGGTTCCCCACCCACCCCCAGGCAGAGTCTTCTTCCTGGAGTCTCCAGATGGCTGCACTGAGGACCTTGTTCCCTCCCCTCCCTAAGCAAGGGAGCCCACAGAGCGCTGGAAGCATTGTTAAATGTGCCAGTTTTATTTTTCATCACGACAAAGGACGAAGCTTCATCTCTAGTTTGCTGGCTCTGAGTCACTTGCTGAAAACCCAAGGAAACAAGCCAGCTCCATTCTCACCTGCCCAGAGCTCCCAGGTCTCTGGGTCCCTGCCATTGCCCATCTGCCGCTGTTCCCTTCCCGTAACCTTCGAGCAATGGGTCCCCGGGGCAGGGCCACGCCACCCCCACTTCTCTCCTGCCAACCCTGCCAACCAGGCCTCCCTCCGCCTGATTGGAGCAACCTTTAAGAAGCAAAAAGGATGTGGGTCTTTGAGGATCCTCTCTGGTCTTGAGCCAGCCCAGGACGGGGTCCAGTAGCACCCTGGAACAAAGGCACCGCAGCCCGGTGGGAATCTAGGGGTGTCGGGAACAGCTGCCAAGGCAGGTCCCCGAGCTCAGACCCCAGAGGACCCCTCCCCATCCCCACGTGTCGCCACTGTTGCCGGATAAGGCCTTGTGGGCAGCAGCCAGGGAGCCGCATTTCCAAGGAATAGGAGCCGGCGGGCAGGCCAGATGGAAGCAATTACCAGCGGGAAAGCAGGAGAGGTGGGTGCTGGCAGGGGCTGGGAGGGGCTGCAGGAGGAGGGAGGGAGGAAGGGGAACCTGGCCCTGCCCAGATGAGAGAGGCAGGGGTTTGGAAGCCCAGGACCAGCCAGGCCAGATGTGGGGTTCAGGGCCGTACAGAGTTCTGGACTGCGAATCAGGAGGGCCGTGTCCCCCTTGGTCACCAACACCCTGTAGCCTTGAGCAAACCCCTTCACACCTCCGAGACTCGTCTTCTTCACAGATCTCAGGGAAGGGTAAGATGAGCTTGGGGAACAGTAAAGAACTGGGCTGAAAAGCACAAGATTTTGGATGCAGGCAGAGTCCCAGCTCAGCTGCTTAGGAGCTGTGTGACCTTGGCCAAGTGGTCTAATCTTCCCACGCCTCCCTGTCTTCATTTACAAATGGGCTTAATGAAAGGGTCACACGAAGTGATGTAAATAAGTGAACAGCACAGTCTTTTTTTTTTAGAGGTTTACTGGGCCAGGCTTTTAATAAGTGCTTAATAGGTAAATTGTAACCACTTTTGTTATTCACTAAGTCCCTTTTCACTAGAAAGCCAGGTATTTGTGAAGGCTGCCCCGGCGAAGGACACAGGGCAGGCCATGGACGCAGGAGCATCACTGAAGGCCCCGGAGCCTGCACCCTGGTGGAGGGTTCGGACCCACGGCAGAAGCAACGGTGAGCCAGCCCAACACTCTGCAAACAGCTTCCTGTCCTCTTTCTAGCAACCATGCTCCCCAACCTCCACAGGAGAGCAAGATCCCAGAGTCCCCAACCCGCTCAGGCTTAGGAGGTAAGCGGCACCAGCCCTTGCCCACCCTCGAGGTCTAAGTGGACACCTCCTCCAACCCCCCGCAGCAGCACCCTCCTCCCTCGTAGGCTTGGGGCAGAAGCCAGGGCTTCAAATTCTAGAACAATCACATCGGGTCTCTGCAGGGTGGCTTAGCGGGGGGTAGAGGTGGCAGAGATAGGGCAGTCATCTGGCTGCAGGGCTACTGGTCCCAGGCAAGCGGCCAATATTGAAAGAAAACCTGCAGCTCAGGATGGCCTTCCTCATCTGAAGAGCAATCAACACGGGGCAGCCCCTGGCAGAGTTTCCCCCTCTGTGGGCCTCAGGGGCGCCAGTCGGAGGCCTGTCGCACCTGCCTGGGGCCCAGGCATCACTACAGCTGCTCCCACTTGTAGCAAACACTTGACCACTTCCTCCATCTGTAGAATAAAGGGCGTCACACACACACACACACGGATTGTGGTACAGGTCAGGAGTGAACTGGAGTCCAGGCGTGGCCAGCAGCCTCTCCTGGCACACTCAGAACAAGCGTGCACAAGTGCTGAGCGCCTCCAGGAAAGGGTGACCAAGGAGAGAGGGGAATTAATGACTACAGGTACCCAAATCTGCCCGCCCTAGGCACTTCCTCAAGGAAACCAAAAGGACAAGAATGGAGAAGGACCTGAGGTGGAGAGGTGTGAGAAGCTAGCTAGTTCCTGCAAAAAAACGCGAACCCCCAGGCAGCTAAGGAGTCGGGGGGCGGGGGAGGGTCAGGCCCTGCACACTTTCTGGGTGTCCCCCTACCTGACTGCCCTGCTTCCTACCACCCAGGGTCCAACCCCCAGGGCCTGGGAACTCAGCTGGGTTCTGGTGGCCGTCACAAGCTGTAGGCCTGGTCCTCAGTCTCTGGGACCCTCTGGGACACTGATCTGAAGGATCCCTTTCAGGAGACTGGAGGTCCCCACCCCATCTTCATGGGAAGGGGTCATGGTGTATTACCACAAGGTGGAGGGACCCCTTCTCCATGACAGAGAGGTCAAACTGTTGAGCCGCTCTGAGTGGAGGAATCCACCCAGAGAATGCACCCACATAAGGCCTGGATGGGCACACAGTACAAGGTAGATGCTGGGCCAGAGTGGGTAAACCACAGATCATCACAGGGCCCAGGAAGGGAGGTCTGGCCCCAGCTGTAGAAAAGCGGGGAAGAAAGTGTTAACTGTCAGTCACTCAGTCGTGCCCGACTCTTTGAGACCCCATGGACTGTAGCCTGCCAAGCTCCTCTGTCCGGAATTCTCCAGGCAAGGATACTGGAGTGGGTTGTCATTTCCTCCTCCAGGGGATCTTCCGAACGCAAGGACTGAACGCAGGTCTTCTGTACTGCAGAGTCTTGACTGTCTCCTCTCTCGCAGGCAGAGCCACCAGGGAAGCCCTTCCTTTCCAGGACTTGTTACAGTTCTAAGAGGAGCAGATTCTCGGTTCTAAACCAGAAAGCTGGATCCTACGAATCTAAAAGGGCTGGAAGGGTGGAGAGGCCAAAGAAGTCTGTTTCTGAGGAGTGGGAGTGAGTCACTGCTTTGGGAAGGGAAGTGGGTGAGGGACGAAAGGGAAATCAGCTCAGAAGGCGCTGAGGACTGCCTCAGCCTGGGCCTCCACTCACGGGCAAGGGACCCTATGGCACCAAGCAGCAGCCCACTCCCAAGCCACGGACGCTGCTCAGCCCCCAGCTCTAGCACGAGACCACAGGCTACTTTCTAACTCCTCCTACCGTCCACCCTCCCCTCTGAAGCCCTGATGACCTGGGCTCTCGGGGGAAGGTCCAGACTCCTGGCTCTCCTTCGGGTACTGGGAGGGAGGCCCAGGGCCCAGGGGACAGCCTCAGATCTCCTGCCCAGGACATGGATGCTGAGGGACGGGGCACGAAGAGCCTCACCGTGGAGACTCAAACCAAGCCAGGTATAGGCCAGAGGGACCTGAGCTATGTCAACTCATGCAGGGGGTATTTGCTGATTAGCTCCCAGCAAAGAGAAGAA